>NC_090835.1:22180000-22487794 GCF_028021215.1 Eschrichtius robustus
ACAGAACCAGAAATGAGTGGACCATTGTCTTGAAACTTCTCAAAGTGTAGTCCCGGGATCATCATCATAATCATTTCCTGGAACACAGATACAAAGGCAGAATCTCAGGCCCCACTCTAGACCTACTGCATCATAATCTGCATTGCAATAAGGCCCGCAAGTGATTCACATGCTCATTCAAATCGAGCATAGACTGGTCTGGAACATGCTGTCAAAGTGTGGTCCTTGAACAGGTGGCATCAACATAAATGGGAGCCTGTTAGAAATGTGGAAGGAAGGAAGAAGGACGGAAGGAAGGGAGGACGGAAGAAAGGGAGGGAGGGAGGGAGGGAGGAAGGAAGAAAAGTAGGAATGAAGGAACGAAGGAAGGGAGGTCAGAAGGAAGGAAAGAAGGAAGGAAGGAAAGAAGGGAGGAAGGAAATAAGGGAGGACAGAAGGAAGAGAGGGAGGAAGGAAGGAAGGAGGAGAGGGGGAAGGAAGGGAGGAAGGAAGGAAGAGATGGGGAAGGAAGGGAGGAAGGAAGGAAGAGAGGGGGAAGGAAGGGAGGAAGGGAGGAAGGAAGGAAGGGAAGAAGAGAGGGAGGGAAGGAGGGAGGGAATTGTAGGGTGAGGAAGAGAAGGGAGGAAGAAATATCTATGCTAGCTGGAAACTCTTACATGCCTGATGTAATGGGGGATTGGAATTCATGTTAGTTCAGTCAAGCAAGGCAGCTTAGTGTAATGAGTTAGTGTCAGCCACTCTGAAAGTTTACATCTTTTTTAATTATCATGATTACCCAACTGACTGGTTTCTTTTTAACGGCAGGAAAGTGCAGGGAACATGTGAGTTAAGCCCCTACAGCACATGCATAAGGAAAGCAGAGTGGAAATGTCAATCAGGCAAGAGGTGGATATTTTTAAGTTTCTAGAAGAAAACCAAAGGGCTTCCTTTGACTCTCCTCTCCCTGGGTCAGGGTGTCTGACCTCTACCTACTATTCAACCATTCTCTTCTTTTCTATTGCTTTCACCTTTCATCTCCTTCACTGTATTTTCTCCCAGTGGGGGGAAAAATGATGATAATGCCCATGAAAGAGAGGTCAAGTAGCACAGGAAGCAAATATCTCAAGGACTCTAATATTTAACTGACAATTGATGCCCACACCCCCCCCTCCACTTCTCAGCACCCACAGTGCATGGAGTCATGTGGCCCAGGCAATTTTGGTCTCTGGTTTGGATCTGCTAACCCTCAAAATGTCAAAGTTTAGACAACACCTGAAAATATATCTTTTCCCATTGAAACCGAAATGGTGCTCTTTCTTTCTCTCTTATTTTCTTATATCTTGACCTGGCTTGTCCTTTTTTACAATATTATTTTTGGAGCCAAAACTCTGGACATCTTTTCACAATAAGAAGGATTCATAATGGCAGTCAAATATCTAAGAACTTTATTTTTGGAGCTGGTCTTATAAAAGGGAGGGACAGAATGATTCTGGAAATATGCCTCACCTTTTAACACCTTTCAACAGAGTCTGAAAGTTCCAACACAAAGAGCAAATAAAATGCATTGTCTGGACTGCCAGTGGCAAGGGACCACAGCTCTTTTAATGAGTTCATGGCTACGAACAGCTCCAGAACTAAGTGATCTTTGCCAGTTCATATTCATAGTAGCATTCAGCAACCTTAATAATATCGGGCTATTGTCTAGCAGAGATTTATCACGTGCTAGTAATGTTCTCATTGTAGACTACTTATGTGAAGAAATAAGATGAGTCCCAGAAAAAGCACTCAGGAATATAAAAGGTAGAATCGAAAAGTTACATACACAGAGTAATGTAAGGCTTAGATCTCCCCACCCCGACCCTTGAAATATTAAAAATGAAATCTTTCAAACAACATGTGCAGGATAGAACAAAAATCTGCAGAAGCCAACAGAGAAATCTTGACAGAATCAATTATCTTTTCATGTAGGAAAGTCTGCACAAATATACTCTACAAACTCACACAAGTCAAGGCAGCGATAGAAAGCGTTCCATCCATGGGGTGGGATCATTCCTGTGACCATTAGGTACACAGTCTGTAAGATCTCACTGCACTTCAAATTTTGGCTTCACACCCGATTTTCTGTGCAACTTGTGTGAGTTACTTGAGCTTTTGAAGCTCGGTTTCCTCGAAGTATGGGTTCATAAGTCTTCACCTATGTGTTTTGATGGACCAGTTTACACCAATGGGTGGGAATAAACCTGGATTCTTCTGAGGGGAAACTCAGCTTTCTCTTGTTAAAGTATCCCCCGGGAAGGAGGACCATTTGCATGCAGGAAGTCTATCAATGAGAAATCTATTATTATTGGCACCCAAAGCCCCCTGCTCCTTTAGCAATATTCACAGGAGAAACTCAAGTATATTAATCCACAGAAGCCTCTTTTGCTTGACTGAGCCCAAGAGTGGATGTGCCTCATTAAATACTAGTCAGGCAGGACATGTAGCTTCAAATTACCGTAACAAGCCAATTAAAACCACACACTTATTCCTGGGAGCCGGGCAGCATTCCCTAGAGAGGAGGGTTGCAGAAGGCAGATACATTGGAGGACAAGGGCAGCCAGATGCTTTGGCATTCCTTTTCCTACCCTGTGCATGGCTCCACGTGTCTGGGAACTGTGCTTTTTCCAGCTCTTGCCATGGACCCCTTACTGTGTCTCCTGGAATGTCCCAGGCTCCCAATCCACATCAAATAGTTTGCTGTTTTATAAATGCAGAATTGTAAACCTGAAACAAATCTTGGTAAAGAGAGAATAACAATACTGTGTACACCAGAGAGGCAAAGATTAAACAAGTTTCTGTTTGAGAAAGCTCTCTGTAAACCATAAAAAACGAACCAGATGTCAGCACCATTAATGATGAGACAAAAGTGGGGCAGAGAGTTACTTAGGGTAACGCTTAGGGTTACTTGTAGGAAAAGACAGTAGTTCTATGTTTTATAAAACCCTCAACTTCACAACACAAGTGATACAGAGTTCTTCAATTAAAGGTTTTTTATATCTCAATCTCATTGTTTTAAGCCAAAGATCAAACTTCCCTCTCCACCAACTGCAGGGACAACTTTACTACAGGGTATAAAAGTTTAAATAATCACCCTGGCTGTAGATTAAATTGCACTATGTGAAAAAGATGGCATTCCACTTCTGTCCCAATTCAGTCCCAACACTGACTACTTTTTAAAAATGCTCTCCTGGGCTTCCCTGGTGGCGCAGTGGTTGAGAATCTGCCTGCTAATGCAGGGGACACGGGTTCGAGCCCTGGTCTGGGAAGATCCCACATGCCGCGGAGCAACTGGGCCCATGAGCCACAATTACTGAGCCTGCGCGTCTGGAGCCTGTGCTCCGCAACAAGAGAGGCCGCGACAGTGAGAGGCCTGCGCGCCGTGATGAAGAGTGGCCCCCGCTTGCCGCAACTACAGAAAGCCCTCGCACAGAAACGAAGACCCAACACAGCCAAAAGTAAATTAAAAAAAAAAAAATGCTCTCCTTATCATAGATGCTTTCTTTTTATTTTTTGTTTCTCAGTTGCCTTTATTTTTTTAATTTTAATTTTTTAATTTTATTTTTTATACAGCAGGTTGCTTTCTTTTTCTTAGGAAGGAAACGTTTCATGGCCTTAAGGGCAGCAGTCAGGCATGTGCAAAAAGAATAAGAACTTACTGACTGTGTCTGGGGAGCCTAATCTAAGTATGCTCTTCAATTTAGAAAGTCAAGATGTTAGCATTCCACTGAGTGTCTCATTTTTTTCTTCTTGATATTCACAACTTCTACTTCCAGGTGAAAACCCGTTAACATGTCACACTAGAGCTGTGAAATGTCCTGGAGAAACAGCGCAGTGCTACTCAGGCCTGGCACTTTAATTAGCCATGTCCCAGCCACGTAGCCCAGACCTTTCTAGAAGGCTAAGTTAGCCTCCTTGGCACTCAGTAGCGCTCACAGACCATGGGAATGAAGGGACCTGGGTGTTCTGGGCCAGTTCCTTAACAAGCCTCACAGAGACACTCCTTCAAACGGGCTGCAAAGTGATGCTTTTCCGTTAGTATGATCTTCCTCAGGTCTGGAGATGAACTCAGTTAGTTCAAGCTTCACATCGCATCTCTGTCCTAGAAAAGTTCCTCTCCCTAGGGGGACAGATCAAAACATCTTTCAGAGACTTCAGAATTCATAGAAATTCCCACTGGGAACGTAAAGTGTGACGTGGCCAAAAAGTCAATTGGCTGGTCTTGATAGGACACTGGGCGGGAATGCATAATCATCTTTAATTAAGGGATGGGTTGCCCTTGATGCTGGGGAGTGATTTTCACATGAAAGGACCTCTCAAATTAGCTTGATGTTGAAAGCAGCAGGGCCAGGGCCCCTTTGGAATACACAGTGAGAACGCTGTGGTTAGATTTCCTAGCAAGAAATGATTAACACAATGAAAATGAAATCAACACATGTTAATAATGCCTGAGGAAAATTAAACAGAGATCTAAGTGATCAGAGCCTCAGAAAGGGCTTGTGATGAGATTCTTTGAAAAAGAGGTTCCAAGTTCAACAGAACCGTGATGAGATGAAAATCAAAATAGGGATGATAGAAATTATCTTAAATTGAACACGTCTCTTGCATTGCCAGCTAAACAGCATGTGAGTTTCTAACTTCAATATTCCATAAAAAAGCCCCAATTTTTGTGTACATTTTCATACAAATATGCTAATTTTATATGGAGACATATGCTATTATATCAGATTTTAATAATTATCAATAAATTCTTAATGTCTTTTTCTTCCAGCTTTATTGAGGTATAGTTGACAAATAAAATGGTAATAAGATATTTAAAATGTACAACATGATTTATGTATAAATTTTGAAAGGATTCCCTCATCAAGTTAACACATCCATCACCGTACATATTTATCTATTTTCGTGTGCGTGAGAACATTTAAGTTCTACCCTCTTAGTAAATTTCAAGTATGCAATACAGTGTTATCAACTATAGTCCCCATGTTATACAGTAGATCCTCAGACCTTATTGATAAACTGCAGATTCTGACTCAGCGACTGTGGGGTGGGGCTGGACTTTCTTAATTTCCAGAAAGCTCCCAGGTGTTGCTAGTGGACTCTGGACTGCTTTTGGAATGGAAAGACACTGGGATATCTTTGGTAATACCTTCAGCAAAACATGCCCTAAATGATGGTGGATGTGAAGGCTTCCAATGTTAGGCATAAATTTATATAGTTTTATGTGACTTTGAAACCACACCATCAGCAGCTGGTTTTTCTTGTGCCCTGGCATTAACTTTACCCTAAATTTTGATTTAACAATTTTCTTTGAAAACATGGATTCACCATGACAACCACTCAAACAGAATGACTAAAGTCACATAACAGTTTATTATTCGGAAAAAAAAGTACTTTAAAGAAAATATTCTAGAGTAAATAAAAAGTTGATTACACATTTTTTTCAAAGAGAGAAAGTAGAGCATACTTGTAATAGTCAAAAGAGTTGATGACATGCCACATAGGATCCCTGATTAATCGAAAGCAACATGCAACATCAACTTAAATCATGGCAGCCATAAACAACTAGTGTATACTACTAACCAATGGTCACCCCTGACCCAATTCAGCTATTTAAAAAAATTTTTTTTGGAATAATTTTAGATTTACAGAAAATTTCAAAGTTACTACAGAGAGCTCTTGTAGTAGCTCTCTACTAAAGTAGCTCCTTTGCTCGGTTTGCCATAATATTAATGTCCTATATAACACATTTATCAGAACTAAGAAATTAACATTGGTACTTTACTGTAACTCAACTACAGACTTTATCTGAATTGCACCAGTGTTCTCACTTTTGCCCTTTTCCTTTTCCAGGATCACACATAGTATTTATTACCTATGTCTCCTTGGTCTCCTCTGGTCTCTGTTTCCCTGTCTTTCCTTGTTTTTCATGATTTTGAGAGTTTGGAAGAGGTATTTGATAGAATGTCACTCAAACTGGGATTTTCTGATATTTCCTCATGATTAAGCTGGGGTTATGAGTTTGGGGGAAGTATACCAAGCAAGTGAAGTACCTTTCTTATCACACCAACATCAGGGGGTGCATGATATCACCCCCTTATTAAACTTCATCACTTGGTTAAGGCAGTGTCTTCCCGGTTTACCCACTGTAAAGTTACCATTTTTTTCCCTTCCATACTATATTCTTTGGAAGCAAGTCACTAAGCTCAGCCCGTAGTCCAGGGGTAAGGCAGCCACTTTTTAGAGGGATCTAACAGTCCTTTCTAGGTCCACTGTGTGAAGGTATATTCTCATTTGTAAAATGGGGATTCTCATGGTAATGAACTCAAAAGGTTACTGTGCGGATGAAATAAAATCATGAATATTGTGCACTTAGCCTGGTGCTTGGCACACAGGAAGGGTTCATTTGTCCATGCATTCATTGACTCAACACCTACTGATTAAGTATGAACCATGTCTGAGGTGTTATCCTGGGAGTCAAGATACAGGGTTTAAAAAAGACACAGTCCCTGCCCTTATGGAGTTAACTGTCTACTGGAACAAACACAAAGAAAAACAGAGCACTACACACTGGAATAAGTTATACAAAGGAAAAGGTCAGTACGCTATGTCAGAAAATTAGCATTATGATGGGGGAGGCTAGGCTTCAAAGAAGTGCTCGCTAGGAAAGTGATGTTTAGTTGAGGTCTGAAGGATGAGCAGGAGAGAAAGTGGGATTGGAAGATGTCCACATAGAAGAACAGCATGTGCACATGTGCTGAGGCTGGAAATACTTCAAGGACCAGGGAGAAGGACGGCAGAGTCAGAGCATTCTGAGTGAGGGGAGACGAGACGGGAGGTGAAGCTAGAGAGGGAAAAGCTTGATGCTTTCTATTTATCCAAAGTCCAACCAATGCGTGAGGCTAAGCATGGGAATGACATGAGGTGGTGGAAAATCATAAGAAATCACACTGGCTGCAGCGTGAGAAACAGGGTGGAGGAGGAGATATGACTATCGTGGCTCAAACAAAGATTCAGGGGAGAGATGGTGGCAGCAGAGAGAGGGGGGAAGTGGATGTACCAGTTGATAAGCATAAACATACACCAAATCTCCTCCAATCTTCTTTTCCCATATCACCTAGCTTGATTCATGTTATAATTAACCCTCTGGGCTTATAACCCTACGATTGAACTTGCTGTCCTCCTGTCCCATAGTTGCCAAATAACATTCTTCACAAAGCCGAGGCCATCCCCATTAAACTAGATACAAGACTATGTACATTAAACAATTCAAAAATAATTTTACAAATAGGATGCTCTCCATGCCATCCTTATCTCTTAGACACCTGAGACTTTTCACAAAGAGTACTGCTAATCATCTCAACAGAGAAATTATTCTCTCAAAAAGACAGTTACAGCACATAAATAATACCACAGGTCAAGCACTATTTTAATTTAACTTTATACAGCAATGCAAGGAGATAGTTACAATTATCATCCCCACTTTACAGATGTGCTGAGGTACACACATCATAAGAAACTGAATGTCTTGATCTCACAGCCAGCCTATTTGCTCTGAACCAGTATGACATATCTCAATGCTAGCAGAGCTTTAGTTTGAGAGAACCCTGACATTTCCCTGTGGCTAAAAGAAGATATTTTGAGGTGAGAAAGTATATTTAGAAAATGTGGAAACTGTTTAGTAACCGGGCACTAGGACCTCCTGCCAGAAGTCATCCCCAGACCAAGTGAGAATAAAAATTATTTTATTCTACTCCACACCTGTAAGGATTGTTGTAATATCCCAACTTAAAGATAGTAGGAGTAGCCATCTGTCCTAATGTTAAAATGTAATACTTGGAAAATGTTTTAAAGCAATTTTCTGGTTTTGATAAACAGTATGTATTGTAGTAGAGCTAGTGTTCTGAAAGAGAGCCATATTAGTAAATAGAGTTATCTGGTAATTAAAAATATGTTTGGTAAAACTGAAATCTCTGTATTTTACAGATTTAACTGCCTTTGTCAACCCGAGAAAATGGACTAGTCTTTCAATTCCTATCAGCATGCCTGCAACCATTTCCTGTGCAGACACATTAGACAAACGCAAATCCCATGAAGCTCAGAGCCCCTTAAATAAGTCATTATCCCTCACAAAACAAACAGGCAGACAAACAAACTATAAAAATCACTAGCATGGGCTTTACTTTTCTGTAGTGATTTCCTGTACTGTGGCCATTGATCCTAGTAACCTCTAAATGGACCTCTAGCCAGTAGTTAGCTCACAATACCAGAAGTAAAGTGGGATATATAGGTTCCTTCCCAACAGATATCACATTTAAGAAATAATAGTGGTGACTGCTGATTACACTACAAGACCTTAAACAAAGTCCTCAATTCACAATTCTTCCTTGGTACACTGAAGAGTGGGACAATGTCCTTAATTATCTAGATTTCGTGATTGCTTGCAATCAGAACCAAACCAATAAATGTAAATGGATTACATTTCTCTAAATTGGACACAAACCAGATTTTAAAAATATAGGTTTTACTAGAGAATGGACTTGAGGACATGGGGAGGGGGAAGGGTAAGCTGGGACAAAATGAGAGAGTGGCATGGACATATATACACTACCAAATGTAAAACAGATAGCTAGTGGGAAGCAGTTGCATAGCACAGAGAGATCAGCTCAGTGCTTTGTGACCACCTAGAGGGGTGGGATAGGGAGGGTGGGAGGGAGGGAGACACAAGAGGGAAGAGATATGGGGATATATGTATATGTACAACTGACTCACTTTGTTATAAAGCAGAAACTAACACACCATTGTAAAGCAATTATATCCCAATAAAGGTTAAAAAATATATATATATAGGTTTGTATGACAAATCTAATAAAAGAAAAAGACTAATATTTAATAGACAGTTATTTGAGAACTAAGGGGTTCTCTTTATTCCTTCTCTACCCAGTCAACTTCTCAGATTGGATCATTCTACTTTAATCTAATAGTTTAGGGTTGTAGATGACTGAAACGTGAATGAATACTCTTCATCTGTTTCACTAGCACTTATTGATTTACTCCTTCCTTTTTTGGCAAAATGACCTCTCTTTGGAGGGGTTATTATTTCCTATTGTAAAATCAAGTATCTTTTGAGTGACAAGTAATTCATTACAAAATTCATTTTCTCCCCACCTTTTCAAAGGGGCCAAGTGACTGTCACTTCCAGAGCTAGTTTTAGCCAGAGTATCAAATTACCTTTTCTACTTATTGTGCTATATAAGCTGGAACTGTGGGTTTGACTTGCTGCCAGCAGGATTAATTGGGCGTTCTCTAATTAATCAAACAATCTCATTACTCCATCTCCTTGCAAGAGACCATGACCCTTGATAAAATAGAGTCAGACATGAACATTCTAGAAGGTCACTTTCAGAAAACTGGGACTTAATTGTTGTAGACCCACTGCTAAAACCTAAGGTTATTTGTAATATTCTTATATAGTCCTCCACAGAGGTAATAACTATCTATCACAGGATTTCTTTGGTTCCCATATGGATAGATTCCAACCGTAGTATTTAGAAAGTGGCCTCAGTAATTATAGCCTCACTCCCCACCTTGACGGCATAAGGAAAAGTGTTTATTTCAGAGATTTATGCAAATGATGGCATGTATCTTCCTTCTAGGTTTAAGTAATTCTTCTGAGCTCTGACTGAATTTTAGGTAAGCATTCACTGACATTAGTGAAAAAGCATACTTCAAACTTTCCATCCTCACTAACAAACATCTTATTTGATTCAATCTTGATGTAATTGATTTTCACACTTTCTCAGTAACTAATTTCATCATCTCCATTGCATAACCTATTGCATGTTGAATTATCATCTTTTGTCTTTTATCCATGTTGAATACCAAGGCCTGATATGAACCATACTGATTTCTCAACATATATATATACACACACACAGTTTCCAGTATAACTTTTAGAACTCCAGATAAACTTATCTCCTGATCATTTTTACAGATTTGCCAGTTAGGTTTGTAGCTTTTATAAGGTAGAAAGGAACTAAATCATAACACAGTTCCCATATGATAATGACCTTCAATTTGGAAGTAGTGCCACATAGTAAAGACCTTCAATCCACATCAACCTACATTAGAAAGGGTGAAAAACTGTTTCAACCCTGTTAACTGTGTTATTTATAACTGGCTATTACACTATTCCATTGGTTAGACAGAAACCTGACCTTCTAACTTAGTTTTGTTGGCTAAGAAAAATGTCATGATAAAAATTCCCCTCATGAGAGTTCAGAAAATAAATTTCGTACTCTATAGAATTGGTGCCAACTATCTGTCAGCAAGCTGAAACATGACCCAATCATCACCTGTCATGCATCTCCATTAGGATGCTCCAATCTGGCTAGAGAGATAAAACATCAGCACAAGACAGTTAAATGCCAATGCAAAGGAGTAGATGAGTATACAATGGGTAGCACACAAAATCAAAGTTGGAGGAACAGAGAACAGTGAGAAATGATGAACAACTAGAGTGGTTGGGGAAGGCTTCATAAAGGGGAGAGATCTGAAGAAGATTTTAAGAGATGGATAGAATTCAGTAATCATAGAAGACTGGATAGGCCATTTGGGATGGAGCATTAAGGTACACAAGGGGAGGGAGATGGGATTGCAAAAGGTATGTTCAATTGTTCAAGTACACCAATTTTACTGATAAACAGCAGGAATTATAAACAGCAACCTACTGAGTGCTTTCTATGTCCATCCATTGTTCTAAATGTTTGTATATGTATTAATTCATTTAATCATCCCACCAGGGATATGAGGTAGGTATCATATTATGTACCTACATTTTACAGGGCAGCCACAGAGAGCTTAAGTCACCAGTCAACTTAGGAAGGTTATTAAGTATTAAAGCTGGAATTTGAACCCAAGCAGTTCAGCTCCAGAAAGTACTTAGAGCCACTATTGTTAACTAATGCCAAAATATGTGAGAATGCTTCCAAGGACCAGACAGGTGATAAGTGATGCCTCTGGGTGCCTGACTATGGACACCGCAGAGAACTGGAAAGTTTATGTCCCATACAAAATTGGCAGCCACTTCTCAGCTTCAGCCTTGTGGGAATATGGCCCCAGTGTTGTCAGGTCTGAGTTTTTGTTTTTTGTTTTTTTAAAGAGAAGTAATCTAATTTTGTATGCAATTTTTAAAAAAAGGGTTATGGTCAAAATATAGCCTGAAGTTGACCAATATGAGATGCTGGAGAATAAGGAGAGGTGAGATTGAGAAGGTAAACTGGTACCAAACTGTTGAGGGTTCAGAAATCTTGAGAAGATGGACTACACACAGCTTGAAGCTCAAATCGTAGCCAGGCCAATGGAAAAGAAAAGATACATCTCATGAATTTTATAAGGAACAATTAACTGGATCTGTGACTGGAGGGGGAGATTTGCTGAAAGTTAAGTAATAAGATGAGAAATAAGCCAGTTGAGATTTTGAGTGAGGGAGTATCAATAGAAGAAAGTAGTTAGTTGCAAGGGTTCAGCTTATTTTTAAAGGCATTAACAGAGCATATATACATGGAATTATGAGTAACTGAAAAGCAATGCTGTGATTATAAGTGATTAAGGCTCTGAAATTGCATAACCCTGTCCTGGCTCTGGGTTTCCCAGATGTGTGATATCAATGAGTTATTTAATATCTCTTTAGTTTCAGTTTCCTCACAGGTAAATCATGTCACTCCCCTGTCATCAACCATGTATGGATTCTCATTATCCTCAGAAAGAAATCCAGAGTCTTCACCTGGCTTACGAGGCTCTGGGCCCTTCTTCCAGCTCATGTCCTTCCTACCCCTCTCAGCACATTCCATTCACAGAGGCTTTGCCCTGTTCTTACAAACCCCGTCTCTGCCTCAGGACCTTTGCACATGATAGTTCCGCTGCCTGGAATACTTAACCCGAGTTCATGTGATTGCTCCATTTAGGTCTCTGATCAAATATCATCTCCCTGACCATTTCTCCTCCTCCTGCTCCTCCACTTTCTTCTTCACCTTCCATTTACTTTCTTCCCAACTAGAAGGCAAGTTTTAGTTCTCCTCATTGCTATATCCATAGCACCTAGGGTATGGCCTGGCATTCAATGAATATTCACTGATGTGTATGAATGAATGGAAGGAAAATGCCAAAAAAGGGAATAACAGAATAAGAGAAGTCGTATGTAGACTGAGTGAAACAATGTGTGTAAAGCACTCAGCAGGTAGCCAGAGGATGCATTTTTTTTTAGTAGTTGAAAAGGATGGGAAATATCAAGATCGGGGCAGGGAACTGGAAGCAAGCCCTGGAGTTTGGAGTCTGAGACTGTGAACAGGTTTCTGGGCAGCTAAATCTTGATCTGCTGTCATCACCCAAACTCTCAAGGGTCTATCCTCTGAATTCTGGGGGAAACTTTTGAACATTGTCCAATGAGAAGTGTATTAGCCACAACGGTGTGTTATTAACTAATCGTTTGTTTTGTTTTGCTTTCTTGCTTAAAGATAACCTACAAACTGCCACTTATTGCTGCTTTGCTGACAAACTGGAGATTTAGGAATGATATGGTATTAAACTAAAAGCAATAAGAAGTCGAAAGGAAGCAAACGCCATTTCTATCATATACATTGCAGTTCTTTCAAAATTTACCATTACATTATCATAATAAGAGAAATTGGGTTCCTTTTCTGATTTTTATGTAATTATGCCCTTTATGAATAGTAATTGACCTGAAATAGTTCCTTGTCCTACAGGGTCAGGCTTCAGAGAAGAAGGAAATTGCTAGGAAAATGACTGAAGGATCACTTAGGTTTGCCCAGTTTGACTAAAAATCTCCCTTTCTCCCCCGAATTCCCACTCAAGCAATTTTCATTTTGTCTTAGGGGCTGGTTGCCTGAAAAAGAAATAACAGGTGAGAATTTTAAAGTATACAGGAGAGTACATCAATATTTTGCAAAGAGAGCTAGTCTCTTGAGACTAGGAAATATCATTGGTTATTCCTAGGAAGGCTGGACAGACAAGATGAGGGCAACCCTTGGGATAAAATAGGTACCAGGGACCAGGTTGAGCTAGGAGAAGTGTAACTCCTGGTGAAGTTCCCAAGACCCTAATACTGAGCATCAGTGTATCTTATATCTTCTTGGAATCCTCTAAGCAAGCATGTCTGATTAGTTCTGAGACCATTTCCAAATGAAGCTGAAATGCCTCAACAATAATTACAGCCAACATATGATTGCCCTCTGTCAGTCACCGTGATAACAAACCTCTGCAGGGGGTATTATTATCCCCAATGGACAGATCAGCAAACTGAGAGCCAGCTTTCTCAAGGGTGACACAATTAGCAGGGGGAGAAGTTTAGAGTAGAATCATTACACCAGACAATGAGGCAGGAGGTGACTAGAGGTGATTTTTCCATAGCATGAATTTCTTGTACGCTTTAATGTTAACAAAATCATCTCAATATACATACATTTGGGAGACAGAGAAAGCTAAAAGAACAAGAAATGTTTAGAGAGTCATTTTTCATGTTTGGTGTTATTCAGATATGTATCCTTCGAAGGATATATGACTGAAACACATGCATCATACTAAAGTGGTCCACAATGGGGTAGATGTTCCACATGTGACTCTGGGGAGTATTTACAAAATACCCAACAAATCTCCTAGTCAGGTATTCACGTCAGGACAGCAGTGTGCCTTCTATACTTTTGGCAACCTTAATTTAATTCTGCTCCTTTATGTCTGAATAGGTGAAATGGATCTCAGGGAGGGGTGAAAGCAGCTCTTTTGCCCCTTTCCTGTTTTCCCATTTCTGTCCCCCTCTAACCTTGAAAGAACCTAATTATAGAAATGAGATCACTAGGCAGTTTAAACTAACTCCTGACTTATGCTCTCCCGAATGCATACCATGCTTTGTCTAACCTGTTGATTCTTTTCCTAGATTAAAAAGAAGAATGAAGAATTAAGTAGTTAAAGAGTAACTAGTTCTCTACCCCCAAAAACCCACTTAGCAATCCTGCAGAAAGACCACACGGGCAAGATAACACCTGAAGAGAGAAACAGCACTGAAATCAAGCCCTGCCACCTGTGAATTTCCCAGGGATAGTCATTTGACCCAAACCACTTAACTGACACAGCCTCAGAACTGTTATTGACACACCTGGGAAAGGATCTGTCTCCCAGATGGAATTGCTGAGCTAGAAGGGTTGAGGCCTGGAACTCCCCAAATATCTTGACTTGATAGGAAAGTTCTCCCTGGTAGTGAAACCCACATAAGGAAGACAGAGTTAGGGACTGGGAGATGGCAAGTCCTGATGACATCATCTAGTTCCTGGGTCTGGTTTTATTTCTGGATTGTTTCAGTCACTTGAGCTTTCTTTAGGTGCTTAAGCCAGTTTCCATTGGGTTTTGGAAGGCAGGTGGCTAATGTGTGGGTTATTGTCTGACTAGGAATGCCAGTGTTAAAAAGATGTTTACTTTGATGTCTCCTTTCACTTTATGAACTTTTTTTCTTTCCAAGTGATTTATCTCATCCTTAATCTTTTCTCAATGATTTAATTTTAATTCTAGAAACATCAAGTCTAAGGCAAATTGAAGTCTTTTCTGCAATAATGATCTACAGTTACATAGCTTTATCAAGTGTTTCCACTTAATGGTTCTTATTAGGGTTTTGAACAAACGGAACCAGGAATTTCTTAGTTTTATAAAATAAATAGCCCCACCCTCAGACTTTACAAATAAATCTTTATGTGATATTTCCACTGCATAATGGTTGTTAGAAATTAATATGATGAATATTTTTAGTGTTTTATAATCATTTTAGCTTTTTTTCTAACAATCATACATTAAAAGTCAGTTATGTTCTAAAGGCTCACATTCACTCTATGTTCAATGTCCAGATCTTAAGAGGATCTTAAAATGAGATTTTTCTCCCCCAATAGTTTTGCAACTAAGTACTCTGATGGGGTCATCCTTAATTCTGCCCTTCAGCTAATAGTGGTCTGATATTCAAATTAGCTTCAGTTTAAAAGGACTACAAACCACAGCCTGAAAATTTAAGTCACCTTTCCAAAGTTACCTACATTATTAATAAGGACAGAATTTCAACTCATTTCCACACGAATGAAGAGAAAGAGTGATCAGACTAACTGATTTCGGTTTAGTGTAGAACACTGCAGAGAGCTCGGAGCCCAAGACACCCAGCAGAACTTGATTTAATCATCTGGTTGAGAGATTCCCCCCCACCCCCCTTTCCCATTCTGTGGCAGAGTCACAGCTTTGTTGCTGTTAAAAAAAAAAAAAATCATACGTACTATATTCCTCTCTCCCACAGGGCTGCGTTCAGATCCTGGCTAAAAGGCACTTGCTAAAATGGAAAGAATTCAGAAAATGCACATAAAAATGGTGGGGGCGGGAGAGAGAGTAAAACATGTCCATCCTTACAGCTCTGCAGAACCTGCTCCCAGTGTGTGTGTATCCTGACCAGCCCGTCACCTCCAGGTCCCTCAGCAAAGACCCAGAGAAAGAGGGACATCAGGTGGCTTCAGGCAAAGAACACTGTGAAACTGACAAAGTTCCAAATGTGGTCCCTCTGAGAAAGTCCTCCCCAGTTTATCAGAGCTGGAACTAGGACAGGTGTGAGCTCTGGAGACGCTTTGAGAAAAAGAATCCGTGCATACGATTTTGCTCTGTTCTGTTTTTGCGGGTTTCGTTTTTAAAGCAGAAGAAATTAGAGAATTTCTAGCAATTAGAAAGGGAATCTCCTCCAAAGAAAGCATATGAAAGAGATTTAGTTAGTATCTGACAGAACATTCCAGGTGGACTTCTTCAAGATAATACACAACAGAATTCTCTGTGTTTCAATCATACTTTCTTTCAAGATCCAGGGTAGGAAAAAAAGAAAATTATCCAATTACCAATTAAAATTACCAATATCACTGATGAATATAGATGTAAAAATCCTCAACAAAATACTAGCAATCAGAAACCAACAACACATTAAAAGGATCATACACCATGATCAAGTGGGATTTAGCCCAGGGATGCAAGGATTCTTCAATACATGCAAATCAATCAATGTGATATACCATATTATCAAATTGAAGAATAAAAACCCTACGATCATCTCAATAGATGCAGAAAAAGCTTTTGAAAAATTCAACACTCATTTATGATAAATGGGCATAGAAGGAACCTACCTTAACATAATAAAGGCCATATATGACAAAGCCACAGCAAACATCATTCTCAATGGTGAAAAACAAAAGCATTTCCTCTAAGATCAGGAACAAGACAAGGATGTCCACTCTCACCACTCTTATTCAACATAGTTTTGGACATCCTAGCCATGGTAATCAGAGAAGAAAAAGAAATGAAAAAGAATACAAATTGGAAAAGAAGAAGTAAAACTGTCACTGTTTGCAGATGACATGATACTATCCATAGAAAATCTTAAAGATGCCACCAGAAAAGTTACTAGGGCTAATCAATGAATTTGGTAAAGTTGCAGGATACACAATTAATGCACAGAAATCTCTGGCATTCCTATGCACTAACAACGAAAGATCAGAAAGAGAAATTAAGGAAACAACCCATTTACCACTGCAACAAAAAGAATAAAATACCTAGGAAGAAACCTATGGAATGAGGCAAAAGACCTATACTCAGAAAATTCTAAGATACTGATGAAAGAAATCAAAGATGACACAAACAGATGGAGAGGTATACCATGTTCTTGGACTGGAAGAATCGATATTGTGAAAATGACTATACTACCCAAAGCAATCTACAGATTCAATGCAATCCCTATCAAATTACCAATGGCATTTTTTACAAAACTAGAACAAAAAATCTTAAAATTTGTATGGAGACACAAGAGACCCCGAATGGCCAAAGCAATCTTGAGGGAAAAAAATGGAGCTGGAGGAATCAGACTCCCTGACTTTAGACTATACTACAAAGCTACAGTAATCAAGACAATATGGTACTGGCACAAAAGCAGAAATATAGATCAATGGAACAGGATAGAAAGCCCAGAGATAAACCCACGCACATATGGTCAACTAATCTATGACAAAGGAGGCAAGGATATACAATGGAGAAAAGACAATCTCTTCAGTAAGTGTTGCTGGGAAAACTGGACAGCTACATGTAAAAGAATGAAATTAGAACACTCCCTAACACGATACACAATAATATACTCAAAATGGATTAAAGATCTAAATGTAAGGCCAGACACTATCAAACTCTTAGAGGAAAACATAGGCAGAACACTCTATGACATAATCACAGCAAGATCCTTTTTGACCCAGCTCCTAGGGTAATGGAAATAAAAACAAAAATAAACAAATGGAACCTAATGAAACTTAAAAGCTTTTGCACAGCAAAGGAAACTATAAATAAGACAAAAAGACAACCCTCAGAATGGGAGAAAATATTTGCCAATGAATCAAGAAAGGATTAATCTCCACAGTATATAAATAGCTCATGCAGCTCAATATTAAAAAAACAAACAACCCAATCAAAAATTGGGCAGAAGACCTAAGACATCTCTCCAAAGAAGACATACAGATGGCCAAGAGCCACATGAAAAGATGCTCAACATCACTAATCATTAGAGAAATGCAAATCAAAACTACAGTTAGGTATCACCTCACACCGGTTAGAATGGGCATCATCAGAAAATCTACAAACAACAAATGCTGGAGAGGGTGTGGAGAAAAGGGAACCCTCTTGCACTGTTGGTGGGAATGTAAATTGATACAGCCACTATGGAGAACAATATGGAGGTCCCTAAAAAACTAAAAATAGAATTATCATATGACCCAGCAATTCCACTCCTGGGCATATACCTGGAGAAAACCCTAATTCTAAAGGATACATGCACCCCAATGTTCATTGCAGTACTATTTACAATAGCAAGCTCATGGAAGCAACCTAAATGCCCATAGACAGATGAATAGATAATGAAGATGTGGTACATATATACAATGGAATGTTACTTAGCCACAAAAAAAGGAATGAAATAGGGTCATTTGTAGAGACGTCGATGGACCTAGAGGCTGTCATACAGAGTGAAGTAAGTCAGAAAGAGAAAAACAAATACCGTATATTAACGCATATATGTGGAATCTAGAAAAATGGTACAGATGAACTGGTTTGCAAGGCAGAAATAGAGACACAGATGTAGAGAACAAATGTATGGACACCAATGGGGGAAAGCGGAGGGTGGGGTGGTGGTGGTGGGATGAATTGGGAGATTGGGATTGACATATATACACTAACATGTATAAAACAGATAACTAATAAGAACCTGCTGTATAATAAATAAATTAATTAAATTAAATTAAATTTAAAAAAAAAAAGAAAAGAGCCAGGGTAGGGAAAGGGAGGAAGGAGAGAGAAGCAGGTAGAGTATTTGGAGGTTTTAATAATAGTAATATCATAACTCGTATGTACTGAAGTTTATTATGTGCCAGGTAGTTTGTTAATCATATTATGTCATTTCATTTCATTCTCAGGTCAACCCATGAATAATCATTACCATATAGCACTTCACTGATGGAGAAACAGATGGAACAAGAAACTCAGTAAGCATCAGGGCCAACATCTGAACCCAAGCAGCCTGATTCCATGTTCTAATCTTTACCATCCTTCCAAATCTTCAGATTTACCCAATCTTATCCCCATTTTACATATGAGAAAAATGAGGCTTTGTCCATTTTAAAAGTGTTTTAATAATGGCACTATAACTAAGATTTGAGCAGAAACAAGCTATGGAACTATTTCACTTTGAAAACAGTGACAATCCTCTTTGGAATTGGGTATGGTGCTTTGCCATTGGGAAAAATCCATTCACTGTACAGTCTCATTTCATACTTTCAACAGACCAGTGCAGTCTGCTGTCATTTCCTCACCTATAGACAGAACACTGAAACAAGGGAAGGGAAAACTGATTGACTAGGATCCTCCAAGACTCCTTTTTCTTGGTTCAATTTTTTTCCCCAGGAAGGTCAGGACCACTTGGGAGGTTTCCTGGGGCATAATGCAAGCAATAGATACCTGGGGAACTGGAGAATTGCCTTAGGATGGAGTGTGGAGTTCCAAGGCACACGTGGCTAGTTTCACTACCTTACAAGAGCCACGTGCAGATGTGGAAACAGGAACTGAAACAGCAGACTGAGGGGAGTGCCTGATACTGTTGTTGACCCTGGAGATAGAGCAGGGAGCCAAACACACAGATCTCCTGTCCTCAGAGAGCTTCCATTACTGGAGACAATTCTGTGCCACAGTTAACTATTACCCATGCCTGTGTCTTGCTTGCTGCCCTGGCTGAGCCCTCTCTTATGGCTTTTGTAAAAGACCCACTTACTTACTTACTCTTGCTTCTGAAAGACTAACTCATCCATATTGCAAAACAAGAAAACAATAAAAGCTAATGCTCAAGGGCAAAGCATTTATTCCTTTGTGATCCACGCTGGCAAGATGGGAAGGTTCAGAATGGGAGGCTACTCAAGGTCATTCCACAAGTAATCAGTAGAGGAAGCAAAGCAATTCATCTTCTGATTTTTGCTTTATCCATGAGATTTCCTATTTGCAAAAGGTGACCAAGTACCAAATGTTTATGAACGAAAGTAGAACTATGATTAAAAAGAAAAAAAAAAAAAAAAACCCTGCTAATCCCCTTCCAAGCAACATATGGCACTAGATGACCCTGTTGTTCACTTTGCTTTTAATATGCAGCATCTAGAAAGCCTCCATGAAATGAAAAGTAGCACATCAGAAATGTATGTAAATTGAGGGTGTAACATGTCAATCACAAAGAAATCATTACGACAGGTTAATGTCTGGAAAAATCGCCTATCAAGATTTTTAAAAAGAATTAGAGACACAATAAACAGGGAAAGTCATCCTTAGCTACATGACCTTTGTTAAAATGAAATGGCTCTGGAAGAAGTTCTGTTAAATTACAAACTGAATAAAAAGGAGCCAAAATGTGTCAGATGCTCTGGCTGTTCGTATTGGCATAGCAAAGAGTATTGTTAAAAATTGATACTGGATGAAGGGACCATTTCATTTTCTAAAATGGTTACAGATAATATGGTAACTGCCTGGTCAAATTCCATGACCAGATTACAAACTTCTGGCTGAATTCTCAAGCTAGAGAAACATTTTTAAGGGTCTGTGAAAGAGGTCATCAATTCTTACTATACAACATAATAAGGACTTGAAAGATGAAAAGCTTTGATTCTGAGCTTCCTTTGATGATAAAACATTTTAGTATTAAGCATGATATGTGCTTTCAACTCAGACAGATCTAAATTCTATCTTTACATCACACCACTTTCGTGATCCCAAGCATGTCACTTAATGTTTTTCAAACTTTAGTTTCCATATCTCTAAAGTGAAGATAATAATATTGCCCACATGTTTCTTTTTTCCTGCAAATTATAAATGGTTAATAATGCAGGTAAAGTGCCTGCACAGTTAATATGCCTGGCACAGAATAGGTGTGCAAACATTTCGATTTATTATTATGTAGCACACAATTTATTTAAGACCTACATATCTTTAAAAAATTGTGCTGAAATTCAACGGAAGAGGGATAAACTTTCAACAAATGATGTTGAAATAATTAGACATCAGAGGCAAAAGAAATGAGCCTAAGCATAAGCCTCATACTGTATATAAAAATAAACTAAAAATGGATTATGGACTTAAATCTAAAACACAAATCACTAAAGTCTCTAGAAAAAAAAGGAGAAAATATTCAGGACCTAGGCAAAGAATGCTGAAATTTGAAATCAAAATGACAATCAGTTAAAGGAAAAATTACCAAAATTTAAAACTTTTACTTTGCAAAAAGACCCCATTAAAAGGATGAAAGGACAAATTAGAAACTGAAAGGAATTATTTGCAAATCACATGTGTAACAATGGACTTGTATAAAAAATAGATGAAGATCCTCAAAACTCAACATTAAAAACCAATCTAATTAGAAAATGGGTGAAAGACATGAAAGATATTTCACTGAAGGGAAGGATATCCTCATCAGTAAAATGACAAATAAGCGCATGAAAAGATGTTCAACATCATTAGCCATTATAAAAAAGCAGATTAAAACCACAATGAGATATCACTACACATCTATCAGCATGGCTAAAATAAAAATTAGTGATCAGGGCTTCCCTGGTGGCGCAGGGGTTAGGAATCCACCTGCCAATGCAGGGGACACGGATTCGTGCCCCGGTCCGGGAAGATCCCACATGCCGCGGAGCGGCCAGGCCCGTGAGCCACAACTACTGAGCCTGCGCGTCTGGAGCCTGTGCTCCGCAACGGGAGAGGCTGCAACAGTGAGAGGCCTGCGCACCGTGATGAAGAGCGGCCCCCCGCTCGCCGCAACTGGAGAAAGCCCTTGCATGGAAACGAAGACCCCACACAGCCAAAAATAATAAATAATAAAATAAAAATTAAAAAAATTAGTGATCATACCTAATGTTGGTGAGGACTCAGAGAAGCTGGATCACTCAAAAGTTACTGTTGGGAATGTAAAATGGCACAGCCATTTTCCATCTGGAAAATAGCTCAGCAATTCCCTTGAAAGCTAAAAGTAGACTTACCATATGATCCAGAAATTGCACACTTGGGTGTTTTCCCTAGAGAAATGAAAAAAAAATTTTTTTCCAGAATGTTCATAGCACCTTTATTCATAATAACCAGTAACTGGAAGCTACCCGAATGTCCTTCAAACTGTGGTACATCCATACCATAGAATATTACTGAGCAATAAAAAAGAATGAACTATGGATACACACAACACCCTGGATAAACTTCAAAGAAATTATGCTGAATGGAAAAAGTCAACCTCAGAAAGTTACATATGGTATGATTCCACATATGTAGTATTCGTGGAATAACATAGATAAAGAAATAGAGAACAGATTAGCCGTTGTGAGGAGCTGGGGTGGGAAGAGGGGTGGGTGTGGCTATAAAGGGGTAGCATCAGGGAACCTTGTGGGGACAGCGCAATTAAGTATCTTCACTGCGGATACAGATGGCCAGTAGGCAAATGAAAAGATGCTCGACATCACTAATTATTAGAGAAATGCAAATCAAAACTACAGTGAGGTACCACTTCACACTGGTAAGAATGTCCATCATTAAAAAATCTACATGGATCTATATTTCTGTCTTGTGTTTTGATTACTGTAGCTATGTAGTATAGTCTGAAGTCAGGGAGTCTGATTCCTCCAGCTCCATTTTTTTTCCCTCAAGATTGCTTCGGCTATTTGGGGTCTCTTGTGTCTCCATACAAATTTTAAGATTTTTTGTTCTAGTTTTGTAAAAAATGCCATTGGTAATTTGATAGGGATTGCATTGAATCTGTAGATTGCTTTGGGTAGTATAGTCATTTTCACAATATTGATTCTTCCAGTCCAAGAACATGGTATATATCTCCATCTGTTTGTGTCATCTTTGATTTCTTTCATCAGTATCTTAGAATTTTCTGAGTATAGGTCTTTTGCCTCCTTACGTAGGTTTCTTCCTAGGTATTTTATTCTTTTTGTTGCAATGGTAAATGGGACTGTTTCCTTAATTTCTCTTTCTGATCTTTTGTTGTTAGTGTACAGGAATGCAAGAGATTTCTGTGTATCAATTTTGTATCCTGCTATATGTGGAATCTAAAAAAAAGGTACAAATGAACTTATTTACAGAACAGAAGTAGAGTCACAGATGTAGAACACAAACTTATGGTTACCGGGGATAAGAGGGTGGGGGAGGGATAAATTGCGAGACTGGGATTGACAATACACACTACCATATATAAAATAGATAACTAATAAGAACTTGCTATAGAGCACAGGAAACTCTACTCAATACTTTGTAATGGCCTATATGGGAAAAGAATCTAAAAAAAAGAAGTGGATTTATGTATATGTATAACTGATTCACTTTGCTGTACCCCTGAAACTAACAGAACATTGTAAATCAACTATACTCCAATAAAAATCTTAAAAAAACAATGTCTACGAATAACAAATGCTGGAGAGGGTATGGACAAAAGGGAACCCTCCTACACTGTTGGTGGCAAGGTAAGTTGGTACAGCCACTATTGAAAACAATATGGAGGTTTCTCAGAAAACTAAAAATAGAATTACCATATGATACAGCAATCCCACTCCTGGGAATATACTTGGACAAAACTATAATTCAAAAACATACATGCACACCTATGTTCAGAGCAGCACTATTCACAACAGCCAAAACATGGAAACAACCTAAATGTCCATTGACAGATGGAGATGAAGAAGATGTGGTACATATATACAATGGAACACTACTCAGCCATAAAAAAGAATGAAATAATACCATTTGCAGCAACATGGATGCAGCTAGAGATTATCATACTCAGTGAAGTAAGTCAGAAAGAGAAATACAAATACCATATGATATCACTTATATGTGCCATCTAAAATATGGCACAAATGAACGTATCTGCAAAACAGAAACAGACTCATATACATAGAGAACAGACTTGTGCTTGCCAAGGGGGAGATGGGGAGGGAAAGGGATGGTCTGGGAGTTTGGGGTTGGTAGACGCAAACTATTACATTTAGAATGGATAAACAACAAGGTCCTACTGGATAGCACAGGGAAGTATATTCAATATCCTGTGATAAACCATAATGGAAAAGAATATTTTAAAAAAAAACGTATATATAACTGAGTCACTTTGCTGCACAGCAGAGATTAGCACAACATTGTAAATCAACTATACTTCAACAAAAAAAATTGAAAAAATAAGTATCTTCATTGTGGAGGTAGTTGTTAGTGAAGTTACACGTGATGGAACTGCATCGATTTACACACACACACACACACACACACACACGAGTATACCTAGAATTAATGAAATCTGAATAAACTCTATGGATTGTACCAGTGCCAATTTCTTGTATTGATAAACTATAATCACGCACAAGGTGAACACTGGGGGAGGCTGGGTGAAGGGTACATGAGCCACCCCTGAACATTTAGATACAACTTCCTGTGAATCTATTATTATTTCAAAATAAGAAGTTTAACAAATTATGCTGATGTCAAAGCCATCCACTTTATGTAAAGTTCCAGCATGAAACCTGAAGCTCAGTGGTGCCTGAGCTGTCCAGGAGACTAAATCTCAAAAAGCTTCCTGGGCAATAAGAGATGGAAAACGGAGTTCATTTCATCACACTTCTTCCACTGAACATGCACACACATCTGCACACCTCACATCCTTGCTTAAGAGTCACCATATGCTCAGTGTTATATACAACACATAGAGTGAGATTTTACGTAGTCTACATCAAAATTACTGTTTATATGACAATATATGCCTGCACTTAATTCTCACCAATAACACTGAAATAAGGGGAAAGAAGCCACATTTTCAGTTCTATAACTAAAGTTGTGATGATTGGCAAATCACTTCAATTCTCAAATAGTCTTTAATAAGGTGATTAAACTAGGTGATACGAAAGATTCTAACCATAATTAAACAACACCTTATTACCAGGAGTGAAAATTCATTAGGCACAAGTACTAAAGTTGTATTATACTTAATCTATAGTAAAACCTCATTAATTTAGACTCCACTAATTTAGAACTTGTGACAACTTATGGTGGGTGCTCTCCATATCATTATTTTTAATATTTAAGAAAAGACAGATTTACTATCTAAACAAGTTGTATAGAGAAGTATCTAAGAAGAATATTTAAATAGGGCAAACTTTTTAAAGAATCAATAAGCACTTTGGAAGTTCTTGTGTGTGTGCAAGAATGGAGGGGGTTATTAAAAACCCTTATTTATTCATTGGGTCACAGGGGGACTTAGGATTGTACAAAAGCAGAGACCAAACCTTAAACAAGAGATTCCCCTAAACTCATTCATGCCAAGCTCTTACTCGGAAAAGCATCTCCAGCTTGCCAGCCTACTAATATGGCCTTAGGCTCTATTACTGCACCTTTAGGCAGAACAAGAGGTCAGTCAGGCCAAAACTCAAGGCTGGTAGGATAAAAAACAAAATTAACATGACAAAATGGCAAAACAAAATCTCTGGATCCAGATTTGGATGTGGCTCTACTCAGAAAATTTGCAAAGTTTCGGGATTTTCCAATTACCAATTTTTTACTGTCTTTCTCACATCCTATGCTTCCTGTTGGTCCTGCTTTTGGCTTTGGCTCTGAAATTAACTGGACTTTTGGAGGGTTTTGTTCTGCTGGGGAAGAAAAATAAAACCTTTGAATCAAGCATTAAATTGAGTGTGACGCCTCTGTGCCTGCCACACTCTTTCCTCTGTCTAGTCACATATCCACCTACATATTAACCCCCAGAGAGGAGCAAAGTTGGGTCATTCTCCTAAAAAGAGTCATGTGAAAGTATAATGGTCAGTTCACATAAAATTAAGATGAAACGACCCAACAAGTTCCACCCAAGCCATGTTGGGAAAAGACTAATTATAGCCTTGCAAAAGCACATTTATTTAGAGGTTAGGGTCGTGCTCTGTGTTTTACTCACAAGTGTTATTATCCTGTGCACTAATTCATTTGTAAGCTGAAAACAAGTCGTTTAAAAGTCATGAAGAGATGGACTTCTCAGCATAGTTTCTTCCACTACAAACTGAGTCCAGAGAGCCTTAAAAACAAAATACCATTGGAAATCACATTATTTGTCCAAAAATATCACCAGAAGATACTTGTGCAATCTCAGGGTATCTGGAAAAAGAACACAGAAGATCACCAAGCAACTGCTATATTCTTTTTCTTCTATTTAAATCTGTAATAAATAGACATCATTCATTTTGTGCTCTTTCCAGTAGGATCAAGCAGCACATTTTTATATGAAATAAGTATTCTAAGCAGCGATTTTCGGAAAAAATAAGCATTATTTTGCAACCCCAATTTTTTCCTTAGACCTTTGATAATTGACCTAACTATGGTGAAGATATAAGAATTTCATACTCCAGTTTTAAAAAGGCAAGCCAAAAATACTCTGTGATGGTTTATATCTGTGGAGATCTTTTTTTCCCTCACTCAATCAAAGAAATATATGAGAATATCCACACCAGAGCTGATTTTATAGCCTCAAAGCTTTCTTTGGCAGAGATAAAAGAGGCCAAAACTCAGAATTATTTAATGCTTCTTACAATTGTGTGTCTATGGCTAAGTTGCTTTCTGTCTCTGTGCAAAAAAGCCTAGACTTAGAAATAGAGGCATATCTGCTTTTTTTTTTTCTAGGCCAGAGAAATTAGTAAGCGACAGTCCACAAGTTCTTTGGAAAAAAGTCTTTGTAAAAATGCACAGCAGCTTCAGAAAGTCTGTTGAACTCTAACGGAAGGATACAACCAAGACTTTTCCTCTCTTTATTCCCTTCCCGTCTTGCGCTTTACCAAAGGAGAGGTAATACACAGTCAATGGATCAGATTCCAGGACATACTATGTATATGTTACGGATTCAGGACCCCTGAGCTCCAATAACTTATGGATAACCTTTCTAATATCAGCTTAAGTCAGCACTAAATTTATTCCTGGACATTACTTTCCTCTTTACTACGCTTATTAATAATAAATTCTTAAATTCAAAATGAAGTAAAAGGGAGAGAAGGAAAACTAAGAAGACTTCTTACCTCCCATTTGATTAAGGTATCCATTAAAGTTAATTTTGGTCCAAATAAGTATAAATACACATCCTTGCCATGATTCAAGTTTGTGACTCACAAAATCACTCTCTTGCAAAAATTTAATATGCAAAAGGTAATATTTAGCTTAAGTATTTCCACCTGGGAAACATTTCTTGGAAATTAGCCTAAATCAATCCATAAAAAAGAAAAAAGTGGGATATGTCTTAAAGCTTTCACTCCAAAAGAACTCCACAAACCATTAATTTCCACAATATTTCAAACTTAAATTTACCTAAGGCAAACTAACTTTAATCTATGGATTTAAATAGTCATTAAGAAGGTAACATTCCCTTCGGTGTAAATTTTCTCTTATAAAATTAGGTGTGTATTGATTGGAGCCATGGAGAGAGAAGAGACCAAAAAATGGGTTTAATATTACAGTTGTATGAAATGACCATGTTTCTGTTAAGATATTACGAAATATTTAATCATCAGCCATCATTTTGGCAAAGGAAAGGATTAACAAAACAATTTCACTCCTCCCTTTGGTTTTTAGTCACTTTCTGCCAGCATCTCATTCTGCCACAGTCTCATTTAAACCCCTACCAAGTTGTCATCATCAGAAAAATGAAATTTTCAAAAAGTAGTTGCATTAGTGGATCAAGTAATGTATTATGCATTCAACATGAAGGCTTCATTTCTGGACAATTCATCTGCAGGAAATGCATTAATTGGTGGTAGACTCTTGCTGCCTGTCATGACATTTAGCATCAAGTTGCCAATCCCTCACAGAGAAAACCCTGAATTTCTACTCTATCCAGTGCATGTAACCAATAAGGAACATTTGCTGCTGAAATTAACAAGGGCCATGAAAACCAACAAGGTCTAGGTCTCAGCCTGGGGGAGGAAGGTTCTTCTATAGTGCTCTATTTCAGCCCTAAGGGTAGTGACTCTTCCTTATATCTGCTATTCTGATATTAACTAGGGTCCTCTTTAATTCTTAGTAAAAAATCCCTTGATACTCCTATCTCCTATTACAATTCACAAATTTTTATATTAAATTTCCTGTTCCAATTACTATGTGGTTTCTCTTTTCTAATTGAACCCCTACTAATTCAACATCTTTGGATATACTTTTACTTTTTTACAACAGTAAAGATATGTTTGTAATTGAACAAAAACCAACAAAGACAAATTTTAAAGCAAAACGAATGGGAAGGTAAGAAAAATACAGATTTTAATATTATATATGAGGTAATGTGCCTCTAAGATGTATCATTCACCAGGATACCACGAATCACATTCAAAACCAAGAATTCATAGATACATGCCTAGTTATCCATATGCACCTGATGTGTGGATAGCATTTAAAACAAACCAACTGGATTCTTTAGCTACTTGAAGATCAATAGTCTATGTTACATATCCTGCATTATAATGCTAGTGACATATGCTAGTGACATTATTCAATGACTTACTGTTTAGTGAACACAATCTAATTTTGATTAGAGCATCTAATTCATCTCTGAGATTCCTGTTGAGGCCACATTAATTCCAGCACATGTTTTACGAGCTCCTATTGACACGCTGTCAATAATCCTCCACAAAGTATTCCATGACCATGATCTCATGAGAAGGTGCTGCTTCTCCCAACATTACTCAGCTCAGAGGTTCAAGGAAGCAGTTTAAGTGCTGACATCCTTCCATGAAACCACATTTATGCAACCAGACAGGGACAGTCTAACGGAGGAATAATTAAAATCTACTTTAAGATCTACATTTTCCTATGAATGATATTAACTCCCTCTGAATATGAAAAACCGCAATTAAAATATTTGGTGCAACAGAGAGGCTTTCAACAACTCCACCCTATCATTTTTCCCATCATGTACTTTGTTAGCTAATATCAGTCTCTTGAGTAGGTTGGGTCCATTAATATCTCCTTTTAGCCCATCCTGTTGTTACTATAACTGTCACAGAGTACAGTATCAAAAAATGAAAGAGAGTGACTTTACTCTCAACCCAGTATTTTGGTCTATATAAGAATGCCACTTCCGGGATTTTCTTGGCAGTCCAGTGGTTAAGACTCCATGCTCCCAATGCAGGGGGTACAGGTTTGATCCCTGGTCAGGGAACTAACATACCACATGCAGCATGGCAGAGCCCCCCCACCAAAAAAAAAAAAAAAAAAAAAAAAAAGAATGCTACTTCCTCATTTTAGTGATAATAGTAATTATAATTGTATTCTGAACAGTCTAGTTTACGGAAATATATTTTTTTAAAGTATGAACTATTCAACTCACAACCAAAACAATCTTTCCAGTGGTTTTTTTTTTTTTTTTCAAAATGCTTAGTGTATTACCCAGTATGTCCTGAGGAATTAGAGGCATGAATAATTAAGTGGCTCCAGAATTCCCACCTTTTTGAAATAAAGTGATCATTTTCCTTGGTTCTACTCTGCTTAACTATGAGCTTTCAGATGATCAGACTTTATCAAGCACCAATCTTGTAGGACGTGGTAAACTGACAAAGGAGTGGGACGCTGCGGTGGTTTCACTATTAATATGTAGAGCAGTTCGTTAATCAAGACTCCCAGCTGCAGATGTCAAAAACCCAACTCAAACCAGCTTAACCAAATAAGGGAAATTTATAGTGATCTTAATGGAAAAGTCCTGGAAAAGTTCTAATTTCACAGATGACTATAAGATACTCAACCCATGGGATAAGGAATCCATCTTTCTCTTTGCCATACCTCAGCTCTATTTTTCCGTGCTTTCTCTTCACTCTCAAGAAGTTTCAATGTGTGTGGTGGTTCTTGGAAGCTCCAGGTTTATGCCCTCCCAGCTTTAAGTCTAGCAGAAACACAGTTTCCTTTTGCCAGCACATCTAGGAAGGTCCCAGGTCTGAGTCTCACTGGGCTACTATGGGTCACAGGAAGATCTGATTGGCCAGGCACACTTTATCTACCGAGTGTGCGTAGGATCTGCACCAACCAGATCGTAAGGTCTACCTACTCTTTGGGAAAAATGGAAATAGGTATTGTATAGACATAAAGTTCCCAATTTCCACCGGTTGTAATCTATTTTAGCTTAGTACCAACTTACAAGGTGACCTTTAATCCTCACAATACCACCTATTTCTTAGGATAATTATTTGTGGTTTAAGGATAAGAGAGTTAGTGCTCCAAAAATATTTCAACAACATACCCAGAATTTCATAGCTAGTACATGTTAGAGCTGCTATCGACATAATAGAAAAAAGTGATTACTCCTGAAGAGCCCCAGGCCATAAGGGCCTGATCTCCAAAATGCTTTCCACAGCTAATATGGTGCAATATGGGAGGAAAAGGGCTTTAACTCAAAATAACTCACTTATATTGATTTAAATAAACTAAGACCTCTACCTAACTGAACGCCAAGTTTCTCTACAAAGTTGCCATATGTGAGGCAGTGAAATACTTACGACCCTTACAGAAGCAGCAAATAACTCTTTACCTTGAACTGAGATGCAAATGCATATTGGCCTTTAAGGGTTAGACCTTCTAAACGTGTGTGTGTGTGTGTGTGTGTGTGTGTGTGTGTGTGTGTGTGTGTGTGTGTGTGTGTGTGTGTGTGTGTGTGTGTGTGTGTGTGTGTGTGTGTGTGTGTGTGTGTGTGTGTGTGTGTGTGTGTGTGTGTGTGTGTGTGTGTGTGTGTGTCAAGGAGCCAGGAATGATTCAAGTGTTTATTCAAGACAATAGAGTGTTCATCTGTGCCCCTCATTCACTCCTTCAAGGGTGTTTACTGAGCATGGACAGTGTGCCAGAAATTCAAAGCAAGTTGCACCAAATAGACACTAAAGCTACATAGCTTGAATTAAAAGTGACCTGTCCGCCACTTGGGTTTTCACCCTGCAGGTTTCAGAGACTGAGTAGTCAGAGGAGATCTAAGTACATTTACCACCAACGCCATAAATGCTGGCTTTTGTTTTGTTCTGTGGGTTTTTTTTGTTTGTTTTTTGTTTTAGCTTCCCAAGGCTGAAAATAAAATATGGGAGAAATTACCCTGTTAGTGAAAAATGTGGGCAGAGATGACTCCATCTTGGAAGGATGAGCAGAGCTTTGATGGGCCAGGTGACAGTCGTGAGAGGGAACCCAGGACAGGATCACTTGTCAATGAGTCAAGAGCCCATATTTTTGTAAATAGAAAACTGGGAACTGTGGCTGCACAGTAGGTTGGAAGGACTGGTGCTTTTTAAAAATATTGTAATCGCACCCAGAGTTGATAAATCCTAAGTACTCTCCTTTGGGTTAGCACTGACAATTTTATCTCTGAAAGACAAGATACTCAACACGTGAAGTTGGCATTCCTCCATCTTCCTCCCGCCCCCATATATATCTTCAGAGGATTTTAATGTAAAAGAAACCTAAATCTGTTTGCTTGGAATCCTGCCAGAGAAGCAGCTCTCCTCTGAGGACACCACAGACATCCCTCATCACCCATCAAGTCAGCATCCAGCTCCTTTCTGTAGGAAGCCAATTCCAAACGCAGTTTCCAAACACCTGCCACTACTCTTCTTTGATTTCACTCTCAAATGCCATCCTGGGGAATCTGTGTAGGCAATCACCACACCGGCCGATAACCCACAGAAATATCAGCTGCTGGGTAATCCGTATATATCCCTCCATCCAGTGACGTTCCAAAGAGGTACAGGGATACTCAGCAAAGCCAGCTTCGGAGCAGTGAGCAAAATGGTAAACAGTAGCCCCCTGGCTTGATTCCATTACTACCATAGCTTTCTGGACACTTTCAGTCTTTCCGACCCCTCTTTCTTGCCTTATTTTTTCTCATCAGTAAAATGGGAGTGATTTAGCGCTCTGGACATAAGGAATTAGAGTCAGCATAAATTGCAGGGAGGTTTTTTTCCACATATGACCTCTGCTGGTGAAAAAAATTAGGTCCCTCTGGTTTGAGACAGTTTCTTTGAGATCTTTGTATTCCCGTGAGTCATAGTACAGGAGCACCCCGTGAATCCTCGTTGTGTAGGTGAAAACTTATGGCCTTTCAAATCTACAGAGACAGAAAGTAAATTAGCAGTTGCCCAGTGCTATGGCTGAAAAGAGGGAGCGGCCACAGATGGGTGTGAGGAATCTCTTTGGGAAGATGGGAATGTTCTAAAGTTGGAGAGTGGTGATGGCTGTGCACTCTGTAAATGTGCTAAAAATAAACTGTACATTGAAAACAAGTCGATTTTATGGTGGATGAACTGTATCTCAATAAAGCTGTTAGCACAAATAAGATGGATTGAGGGATGGATAGATTGAAATGTGGTAAAGCAAATACAATAAAATGTTAATTGTGCAAGCAACATGTTGGTAATGGGTGTTTATTTTGTACTTTTTGTACTTTTATGAGTATTTGAAATGTTCAGGGAAAAGACATTACAAAAATTGGTGTCCCTACACTTGGTGGAAAGGACTGGACCTTCCACTTTTTATATCTCTATATTGTGTATAAATACACAAACACACACATGTATTTAAATAAACAAAGATGTGAACAAACGAACCCTTACTGTCTTTGAGAAAAATACAGTAAATATGGTAAGATTCTTGTGGTTAGAGATGACACTCAGTAAAGAGAGACCGAATGATACTTAAACAGCTACTTATTAAGGCACTACATCTCTTTTGCTGTTCTAAGGGTTTTACATACATTATCACATTTAGCTGTCATAAATAGCTGTTTAAGGTGGACACTATAAATATCTCCATTATACAGATGAAGAAGCTGAGGATTCAGGGGTTTAAAATGCACATGTAAGTGGAGGAGTTACAATCTGAAACAGATGTGACTTAAAACAATTAACAATACTCTGGTCTAACGGATGCACATTGGGAACTGCTAAAATCATGATAATGATCTCAATTTTATTAGTTTATTTTTTCCCCCACCCACACAAAAGTATGATTGATAGTGTGAAAAAAACAAAACAAAAGCCTGTCACTGTGTTACGATGAGTTTGGCCATGCTGTATTCCAGCCTATATTTCTACACTTGAAAAGTATTTTGCAGCATTGGCTACTACTTTGGTTACTGCAGGATATCTTCCCCTATTTCAACCATAAACCAGAGAGAATGGTGAAGAGATGATATTTTAGACTGTAGGACAGCAGGTATTTTTTCTGTTTTAGAGTAAGACCCCCTACCAAGAAGTTACATTTTTTTCCAGCTAGCATATAAGGATATCTTATACACGTTTATTTTCACAGAGGGAAAACTTGTTTTTGAACACTGAAAAAAAATAAGGAAGAGCAATAGGAAATCCTAGTTATGTGCCTGACTGCCAATAAAGAAAACCAGTGAAGAAACATTCAATATGACTTCCAAATCTAGTGCAACACAAAATGTTGCTAAGAATCTTGTGCCTACTTGGTTCAAAAATCTAAAGTCAGTAGCCAAGATTTCTTGACTTTGATGACTATCAAGCCACCTGGTTTTCCAAAGTTGAGTCAGATGCCACATTTGGAGGGGGGCAGAGAGTAGGTGGGGTTAGAGGAGGAAAAGTGAGTGGGAAACTGTCTTAGACAAAATGCATTCTCCTGGGGCAAGCCTTTTGCACACAATCCCCCACAGTAGCCCTTTTTTCCTACATTTTCCTCCCAATTCTTCTCCTTCCTTCAACTTTCACTTAACCAGAGATCTTTGAATGAGACCCAGTGTAGGTGGAAGAATGGTGCCATCCCGGTGTGTTTCCCTTGCAAGTTTGACATCAGATCAGATGGTTTTATTCCAGTCTTGGCATATTTCCCAAAGCAGGTTTTACTAAGAAACAAAGAACTGCTGCTTTCAAGTCAATTAACTTGTGTATACTGAGAACTAGTAAATGCTAAGCCCTGTGCCAGACAACAGGAATAAACCTAGCTCTGAAACATTCATAGAATAACAGGGGAGATGGGCAGGTAAACAAATTACTAACCAGTTGAGCCAGAGCAAAGGAAACAAGTCAAAGCATAGAGCCATATGGTACTGCTGTATAGAACAGGAAATGTATAGTAATAATGTATTTATTTTCTATAGAAATAATTTTGAGTCTAGCTATCAGGCAACATTGATATACTATTAGTTAATATTTATCAACGGCTTACACCATATCAGGTGATGTGATGAGGCTTTACACGCATGATCTCGTTTTATTTCCACAGTACCTAATCAGGTCACTACTTTTATTTTCTCCATTTTTACAGATGAGCAAACCTGAAATACACCTGCTGAATTAGGCTGTGGTCTCTCTTGCCATCCTGGAGGCCCAGCTGCAAGCTGGATGCTAACGCACTTGTCAACCTGTCTCCAAGTTCAACCCTTTGCTGTTCTCCCAACAAAGCAGCCTCCAAAATAAAGTACGTGCTCAACTGTAAGTTACAGCTCGTGATAAAAGTGTTCCTTCTCGGGAATCACTTTTCACTTATAATGTACAGACCTTGCTCTATGGAGCATCTGTGGTGGGAAAAAAAGAATCACTTTAATAAAATGAAAAACTCCAGATGCTCCCAATGTTAAGTGGTAAATTCACACCCTGTTTGGGAAGTCACCAAGGATTTAAGCCAGATCTGCAGAGAGAAAGTTAGTATCTCTGACCAAAGTTGGGGAAAAAATATACAGAAGTGACCAGTGGTGTTCTTTTTTCCATTTTCCATTCAGCCTTTCACTTATTTTTTCCCCTCACGTTTGGTGGTCTCTTAGGATTCAGTATTTCCCCCAGTTTGCTGTATGCAGTCTTGCTCCGTGGGAGGGGGCATTCTGAGTCTGAAGTACTCATCCTCTCAGTTCACCTGGAGGTTGGCTGACTCCTTGGCAAGGCATAAAGGACCTGACTGAGTTCTAGCCCCCGTTCTAATTATGTTCTAATCTGTCTTTATTCCCTCTCCTCATTTTTCACGTAATGTTCTTAACACAGCTCAAACCACAATTTCATTGCTTTTTAGCAGGAAGGGAAATTAATGGAGGTACTGTGAGATTATCTAATGACATATGATTTATTTTTAGTTCTGCTCCTGTTATATGAAACCTAAACAGATTGCTAAGATACAAGCTAATCTACCTTTAAAAAATAGATATTTTCCTGTATGAAATATTTGAATTTTGCAAATAACTAAGATATATCATATACTATATGCAATTATATATTATATGACATGCAATATTTGCATATGTCAGACCTACTAGAAATATTGCCTCTTGCTAAAAAAAAAATCTTGAAATATTTAAAGAGTAAGTGGCACCAATGACAATGACCACTTGACTCCAGACTTACAGCAGCTCATTGTTCCATTTGTGTTCATCTTGGCTCCTTCATCGTAACGATAATTCTCTAAATGACGGAGGCCAAATCAGCATCTCTTATGTGCCCCACAATACGTAGGACAGGCTGGGTACTCTTTGCTCCTCTGAACTTCTAGTCAGTTTCCTGGAAGCACTCACTGGTGGCCTTTGCCTTTTCTAAGAATTGTTTTCCCAAGTGTATGCATGATGCGTGTCGTAGAATGAAGAAGCACTGGCATCAGGAGGGGCGGAGCTGGGAAGTGACCAGTCTCTAAGAATTACTGGGTCTGTGACATGGGCCAAAACCCAAGTCTTTCAGATTTCAAAACAAAGAAAATAATTTGTGCTCGTTCTACATCTCAGGGCAGTTGAGAGTCTTAAGTAATATAATATACATCGAAGTATCTTGTCAAATGTGCTCTACAGTGGAAGTTACTATGAAGGAGAGGAGGCCAAGGGTGAAGGAAAGGAACGATTAAGACCTCCTCTCCCATTTAAATTATAACATCCTTGAGATCAAGGATAATGTATCACAAGTTTTAGCTGAAGAATTCAGGGAGGAATACATGTGAGAAAAAGAAATAGAACTGTGTCACTGAGAAATCAGCACACAACTGCATTCCTTTATTTTCTGTACCTCACATTTAATACAATGGTAAAAATCGGTTTGGATGATCTATTGGTGTAAGTGGGCTGTTAAAGTCCCCTACTCTTACTGTGTTACTATCGATTTCCCCTTTCATGGTTGTTAGCATTTGCCTTATGTATTGAGGTGCTCCTATGTTGGGTACATAAACATTTATAATTGTTATATCCTATTCTTGGATTGATCCCTTGATCATTATGTAGTGTCCTTCCTTATCTCTTGTATCAGTCTTTAAAGTCTATTTTATCTGATACGAGTATTGCTACTCCAGCTTTCTTTTGATTTCCATTTGCATGGAATATCTTTTTCCGTCCCTTCATTTTCAGTCTGTATGTGTCCCTAGGTCTGAAGTGGGTCTCTTGTAGACAGCATAAGTATGTGTCTTGTTTTTGTATCCATTCAGCCAGTCTGTGTCTTTTGGATGGGGCATTTCATCCATTTACATTCAAGGTTATTATCAATATGTCTGTTCCTATTACCATTTTCTTAATTGTTTTGGGTTTGTTTTTGTGGGTCTTTTTCTTCCCTTGTGTTTCCCGCCTAGAGAAGTTTCCTTAGCATTTGTTGTAAAGCTGGTTTGGTGGTGCTGAATTCTCTTAGCTTTGCTTGAAGCCACCATCACCCTGATACCAAAACCAGAAAAGATATCACAAAAAAAGAAAATTATAGACCAATATCACTGATGGACATAGATGCAAAGATCCTCAACAAAATACTAGCAAACAGAATCCAGCAACATATTAAAAGGATCATACACAATGATCAACTGGGATTTATCCCAATCTATGCAAACCAATCAATGTGATACACCACATCAACAAATTAAGGAATAAAAACCGTATGATCATCTTAATAGATGCAGAAAAAGCTTTTGACAAAATTCGACACCCATTTATGATAAAAAACTCTCCAGAAAGTGGCCATAGAGCGAACCTACCTCAACAAAATAAAGGCCATATATAACAAACCCACAGCAAACATCATAATCAATGGTGAAAAACTGAAAGCACTTCCACTAAGATCAGGAAGAAGCCAAGGATGTCCACTCTCGCCACTCTTATTCAACATAGTTTTGGAAGGCCCAGCCACGACAATCAAAGAAGAAAAAGAAATAACAGGAATACAAACTGGAAAAGAAGAAGTAAAACTGTCACTGTTTGCAGAAGACATGATACTATACATAGAAATCCTAAAGATGCCACCAGAAGACTACTACATCTAATCAATGAATTTGGTAAGGTTGCAGGATACAAAATTAATGCCCAGAAATCTCTGGCATTCCTACACACTAACAAAGAAAAATCAGAAAGAGAAATTAAGGAAATAGTCCCATTTACCATTGCAACAAAAAGAATAAAATACCTAGGAAGAAACCTACCTAAGGAGGCGAAAGACTTTTACGCAGAAAACTATAAAACACTGATGAAAGAAATCAAAGATGACATAAACAGATGGAGGAATATACCATGTTCTTGGGCTGGAAGAATCAATATTGTGAAAATGACTATACTACCCAAAGCAATCTACAGATTCAATGCAATCCCTATCAAACTACCAATGGCATTCTTCACAGAACAAAAAATTTTACAATTCATATGGTAACACAAAAGACCCTGAATAGCCAAAGCAATCTTGAGAAAGAAAAACAGAGCTGGAGGAATCAGGCTCCCCGACTTCAAATTACACTACAAAGCTACAGTAATCAAGACAGCATGGTACTGGCACAAAAACAGAAATATACATCAATGGTACAGCATAGAAAGCCCAGAAATAAACCCACACACATATGGTCACCTAATTTACAACAAAGGAGGCAAGAACATACAATGGAGAAAAGACAGCCTCTTCAATAAGCGGCTGGGAAAACTGGACAGATACATGTAAAAGAATGAAATTAGAACACTCCCTAACACCATACACAAAAATAAACTCAAAATGGATTAGAGGCCTAAATGTAAGGCCAGACACTATCAAACTCTTAGAGGAAAACATAGGAAAAACACACTTTGACATAAACCACAGCAAGATCTTTTTTGACCCACCTCCTAGAGTAATGGAAATAAAAACAAAAATAAACAAATGGGACCTAATGAAACTTCAAAGCTTTTACACAGCAAAGGAAACCATAAACAAGATGAAAAGACAACCCTCAGAATGGGAGAAAATATTTGCTAATGAAACAATGGACAAAGGATTAATCTCCAAAATATACAAATAGCTCATGGAGCTCAATATCAAAAAAACAAGCAATTAAATTAAAAAATGGGTGGAAGACCTAAATAGACATTTCACCAAAGAAGACATATAGATAGCCAAGAGGCACATGAAAAGATGCTCAACATCACTAATTACTAGAGAAATGCAAATCAAAACTACAATGAGGTATCACCTCACACTGGTCAGAATGGCCATTATCAAAAAATCTAAAAACAGTAAATGCTGTAAAGGGTGTGGTGAAAAAGGAACCCCCTTGCACTGTTGGTTGGAATGTAAATTGATACAACCACTATGGAGAACACTATGGAGGTTCCTCAAAAAACTAAAAATAGAACTATCATATGACCCAGCAATCCCACTACTGGGCATATACCCTGAGAAAAACATAATTCAAAAAGAGACATGTACCACAATGTTCATTGCAGCACTATTTACAATAGCTAAGACATGGAAGCAACCTAAGTGTCCATGGACAGATGAATGGATAAAGAAGATGTGGCACATATATACAATGGAATATTACTCAGCCATAAAAAGAAACGAAATTGAGTTATTTGTAGTGAGGTGGATGCACCTAGAGTCTGTCATACAGAGTGAAGTTAAGTCAGAAAGAGAAAAACAAATACCATACACTAACACATATATATGGAATCTAGGGGAAAAAAATGGTACTGATGAACCTAGTGGCAGGGCAGGAATAAAGGTGTAGACATAGAGAATGGACTTGAGGACACGGAGGGGTAGGGGGAAGCTGGGGAGAAGTGAGAGTAGCATCGACATAAACGCTACCGAATGTAAAATAGTTAGCTAGTAGGAAGCAGCAGCATAGCACAGGGAGACCAGCTCAGTGCTTTGCGATGACCTACAGACGTGGGATATGGAGGGTGGGAGGGAGGCTCAAGAGGGAGGAGATATGGTGATATGTCCCCATATGCATATGACTGATGTATGTATATGACTGATTCACTTTGTTGTACAACAGAAACTAACACAGTATTGTGAAGCAATTATATTCTAATAAAGACCTATTTAAAAATTTTTTAAATAAAAAATAAATTAAAAAAATAAAAATCAGAAATATAGCAGGTGATACTTATGAGGATACTAGACAACTAGTCCAAATCCTTTTTGCCTAGCATATTTGCCATTAATTAATCTGGTAATCTTGGACTAGACCAGCACTGAAATCCTCACATTTTTTATGGATAAATTAAGTTTTTTGTGTGTAAATAAAAAATTTTATGTGTAAAAAATTATATATATATAGCAAGTTTTATTTTTGTTAATGCCTTGTGTCTCCTATACTGGAACCTCACAGAAACACATGATAGAGACAGGAGTAAATGATGGGGGGAGGAGGGCGAGGCAACATTTTGAAATGATAATTCATATGCCCATGTCAAACTATGTCCCTCAGAAGCATGAGAGCCCTTCAGCTGATCATGCAACACAGAGACAGGAATCCTGTGACTGTGATGATACAGTTGGTCCTCTCTCTCTGTTAATGCACATGAAAGTGTGTCAAACACTTCTGAGCTCATCAGCCTGCCTATGAGCGGAAAGCATTTGTACATGGCACTAGATCACTTCATTTTCAGCTATAATCTGACCCCTTGTTTTTAATTGTCTGATCAAGAAGTGCTAACAGACAGTGGGGAAAAGTGGGCCACTTGAGACTGAGAAAATCACATGTTTCCATCCATCAGTCCGTCTTTCTTCGAATGTAAGTAAACTGAACTCTGAAAATGAAACCTGAATTTTCATTCTCTTAATGACCACATGCCAAGGGAGTTTTTTGATATAACTACTCCCTTCTGTGAAACAACTTTTTCAGTCAGGTCACCACTCTATGCTGTCAATTGATATATGTCTCTCCATATTGCTGGATGGTTTTTCATAGAATTTTCATATGAATTCTATTTATTTGATTTGGCTCACGGCCACCCTGAGATGCAGGTATTATTACTGTTTCCCTTTCACAGATGGGTTATCTGAGGGTCAGAGACATTAGAAAATTTGCTCAAGATTCCACAAGTTGCCCACTAATAACATAGACAAAGAAGAATTTAAGACGTGGAAAGTCAAGCTTAGAGAAGTGAAATAGCCTGCCTGAGGTCTCACAGTCAGTAAGTAGTACAGGCAAGACTTAAACCCAGAAAGACTGAGTCCACGCCCTACTCTCTTACCACTCTTCTATCTACTCTGCATGTTGGATGCCTGATACAGTGCCTAGCACACAGTAAGCAGTCAGGAAATATGCATTTCCTATCACTACTGGCATCCATTCCCTGTGGCAGAGACGGCAGACATATTTAGAGGAGTTGTGACCTCTTCAAGGTCACCAGCTGGCCCTCTTTCCATGGTACCATATTGCCACCACAAGCGGGAACTATAAGGTGATCTATTTTGATTGTTGCTCTCAGTGGATTTGTTTGGTGGAGGTCAGTTTATTTTAAATAGATAACCCTGTATTAGTTGCTATGAATATATGGGCACAGGACCCTGATTAGACATTACATATTGTTGAAGACTCCCAAATGTGTCTCCTCTCGCACATAAGACTACCTAAGTCAAACCCAGCAATGTAAACTGCCATCCAAACAACAAATAAAGCGTCAGAGCCCAAAGGTTTCTGAAATGAGAAAGCCCAAGGCATATAATCACAGGCCCACTCAGCCTGTCTTCCACCACCTGCCCCACTACAAGTCCAAAATCCCCTCTTTTGCTACTGACTATGAATACAAGTTAAAGGCCTTTCAGAAATCACTTGGGCTAAATGGCTCATTTCAAAGATGGGGAAACTGAGGCCCAGAGTGATGAAGGGGATTGTCGAAAATGAGAGCTGGTGAACCTCAGCCATGAGGGTGACTGGTGGCCAGTTTTGCCTGATGCCCCTGTTACCAGGCTGTGTGTTCTACCTCGCAATGAAAGCCACAGGCCACAAAGTTGTCAAGAAAGAAGTACACACCTCAAACTTAATACCCCTGTAAATTCCTAGATTTCTAAAATGCCCAAGGGTTAGCCACAGACACTAAAACTAAATTAGCATTCCTTTAGCTTAGATGACACAATTTTTAAAAACAGGAGTATTGAAATTTATTCAAATGACGTGATTTCCTCTGTTAGAGCCGGGACCCTAAAGAGTGGGTAGATCAGTGTAAACTCTTATGTTTGAACTTGAGCTAAATAAGCTGGGGGTCAGAGTACTGGGAAGGAAGAAACCCACTTGAAGAAGAATCGGTGCTAGAGTTAAACTTAATTCTTTTGTATAAGCTAGCCTTAAATTTGCCTACATCTACCTTTATTTACTGAAGGTGATTTGGACATCCATTTAAACCTTTCTAAAGTATTCTAGTGAGCAGTCAACCAGAAAACATTGGTCAGGGAGGGAGATATAAAACACCCTAAAATACTAGCCGTTTGTCAAGGCTGGCGTGGTTAATGGCCATAAAATTGGTGCTCAATAAATTTTATTCTCATTAACTACATTCTGGAAAAAGAAAACAATGGATTAAGGTTTAGTCAAATTAATTTATTTGATGTTGAGTCATTCACAGAAACATGGCCATATAGCCTTGCACTCAATTTTAAATACAGAAGTTAAAATAAATCAGGGTGAAACCCAGAAAGCTTCGATCAATCACAAATTTCAGCCCAAGGTTGCTAACAACTTGGTTTGTGTCATAAATTATGTTTTCCCTGACCAGTATCCATCATGGCCCCAGATCAATAACCATTATTGATAAGACTATCATCTGTTTAAACTTCCTCATCCCATCAATGGGCATAAGGAAAAAAACTCTTGGATGGCTAAATGTTTGGGACATCACTTAGGAAGCTTGGGGGACAGCTTGCATACTATCCATCTCTTTGTAGATGAAATTCTGCAAAGACTTAGATTTTTATTACAAGGGCATGGCTATGATAAGAAATGTGCATGAGAGTCTTATGTGTATATATCTATGTACACACACACCCCTTGAAAAAAATTAGTAATGGTTTTCAATTTGCTTCATTTCTATGGCTCAGTTACCTTAGTTGTAAATACTAGATGACTCTATTGAATAACACAATGTGTATAAAGTGTTTAGCACAGTGTCTGGGACATTAGTAAGTACTCACTTATTGAAAGAACACTTTGAGTGGGAACTCCAGCTTGCTTATTGGCAGAGATTTCCTTCCAAGTGTATGTGGAAAATTTTGAAAGGCTTGCTTATCTCAAGCCTTAAGTACTTTGGAAGTGCATTAAAAAATCATTTCATAGGCCCTCAAGGAAATCACAGTGATTATTTTAGTTGGAAAGAGGACCACCCATCCTGATCACTTAACGGTAGTCACCAAACTTGGGTCTGAAAGACTTGCTTTCTTCCCAAAGGGAAATCCAGCCTTAAGGATAAAAAAAAGAATGCCATCATTAAGGATGCTCAATAAAACATGAGTCATATTTTAAAAAACAATACTCTTCACTGATCAAAAAATAATAATTCTTAAGGTATGAATTAGAGTAATCATCTGTCAGGGAATTAAGATTGTGAGAGAAAAAATGATGCTATACAAATAAACTCTGGGAAGTGAATTCGATGACATTAATGGATCACATAGATATCGAATACCCTCTAGGTGGAAAAAAAAAAAAAAAAAACTAGGCTAGAAACGGTAGGGTTCAGAAGGCATGGAAATACAGAGAAAAGTAGCCCCACTCATCATAGGACTCAGAGGCTGTCAGAGGAGACAATCTGACCAACTCTAATTGCCTTACTTTTTTAACTCTGCAAATAAAGATCTATCAGAAGAGGAGATGGGAAGGACAATATAGCGCTTTCTTCTCTGGCGTGAAATTTATCTTGTGAAAAGAACAATTATCTAAAGTCAGACTCCTTTCTCAATGACATCAGATAAAGTTTGCTCTAAAGGGCAAGTTGATCCATATCAGTCTTTATTCCTTAAGCTTGCTGCGGTTCTTCTAAAAACACATGGCGTTGCATGTGTTAACTTTTCACTTGTAAATCAGAAGCACAAGCTTGAATAAGTCAGGCTTTCTCTTGCATTCTTCTCACCCTCAATAAAATCATCAAAGTAAAATGAAAAAGTTAGAGGGTTTTTGGCTTGCTCAGGACCAACCATTATTCATCTTGAGGGAATAAGCTCTCGACAATTGGCCCCAAATCACCCTCCAGGTGTCATCCCCTATTATATTTCCATGTTCAACAAACACACCGTGAATTCTAATCCTACTGCACAAATCAGTAACAATTTTTATGTTCAGCTTATATGGCAAATTATTATGATTTTCAGTGGCACATCTTAAGGGATTGGAAGAATCAAAAAACACAGTCACATCATATTTATTGGGTATTATATTCATTGAAAATCTCCCCACTGTGTATTTGCTCATTCTGTTCTCTCTACCTAAATACTCAGCTTGTTGAAATACTATTTAACCTTCTCTGAAATGGTTTTCAAAAACATTAATGTGTTTTCCTCTTTTCAGTTTGACTCTTTTTTGACTTCTACTTTAGTTGTTCCAGTGTATCCATTTGTTTTGAGGTAGAAGAGGCGAGGCGTTAGGAGTATAGGGACAGAAGCAAGACAGGGAGAAAGGTAGCTTTTTCTTCTATTATTAAAAAAGAAATCGATGCTGTTGCAAAACACTTGCCTTTCAAGCCAGGCTATTTTCTTAAGAAAATACCGTTGAAATTATTTTATTTCTCTTTTAACATATCAAGAGGCAATTTAGTCTCTTTGTGTTAGGGTTTTATATAAAGAAGATCCAGAGAGAAGAGGAATAGTGACAAAGCTACCTTTTTTTTTTTTTTTTTTTAGGCCCTAGGAAATAAAGGGAAAGAGAACAGAGAAGGGGAGCAAAATTGGGCTCCAACTGTCTTCACTCTAGCCAAAGCCCAATGAGTGGAGATAACCAGATGAGCAAATGAAAAATGGCATTTGGTACTGGAACAAGACAGTCTTTGGGGCCACTTCCCACACCAGTTTGAGGACACCATGTGACACAAGAGCAGGTAGAGGGAAGTCCTCAGGCTTAGCATCCCTGAGCCACACTTGATTCTTGTGCGGTAGAGACAGGCCTAGAGGCTGCTGAGGATGTGACTGCGGGGCTTCTGACAGATGTGGGGTAGCAGGAGTAAGAGATCTGTGGCTCAGGCCCTAATGCAGACCACTGAAGCTGGATCTCGATGGAAGTCACAGCTGGTCTGCAGAGGCATCCATGGTGCCAGTGGAAACGATGTAAGGCTAAGGCAGCCAGGGGCACCATGAGCTCCAGTGAAGCCAAAAGAGAGTAGTCAAGACTATCATCAACCACTCCCAAAGCCAGCAGCACAAGCAAGACAGAGATGAAGAGGGATATTTCTCAGTGGACAGAGGAGCCCAAGGACACCATGACCCAAGGGCCTCAACCCACCTTCTCCACGAAGAGTCTGAGAGAGCCACACCCTTCCACCCATACACCATCCCGGAGAATATCTTAGAGGTGGTGGTGGAAACCTGAGAAGCTGCAGGCTTTCTTCCCCCTGGTCATTTCTTTACAAGGTCCTGAAATCTCCCTAAAGAGACTGTGGGAACTAACAGATCAGACAGATCTGTAAACCTGATTGGACGTTCCCTTGGAGTTATTTTTTTTCACGTCACTAATGAGTGGGTACAGGATTTAGGAAAAAGACCATATTAATTATAAACGAATTAAAGAAATTCCATCTTCTCAGCACACTCAAGTTGCAGTGAGTATTATTCATATATCTGTTACCATTCTGCTGCCAGCCTCAGCCCAAATGCTCCCACATCAGTGGGAATGAACTCAGTGTGAATTAATTCCTCATCTGAGATCCACAAGATCTCACTTTACTTTTTAAAATTTTTATTGGAGTAGAGTTGATTTACAATGTTGTGTTAGTTTCAGGTGTACAGCAAAGTGAGTCAGTTGTACGTATACATATATCCACTCTTTCTTAGATTCTTTTCCCATATAGGCTATTACAGAGTATTGAGTAGAGTTCCCTGTGCTCGACAGTAGGTTCTTATTAGTTATCTGTTTTATATATAGCAGTGTGTATATGTCAATTCCAATCTCCCAGTTTAGTCCTCCCCCCCTTACCCCCTGGTACAAATGTTTGTTTTCTACATCTGTAACTCTATTTCTGTTTTGCAGATAAGTTCATTTGTACCCTTTTTTTTTTTTTTTAGATTCCACATGTGAGCAATATCATATATTTGTCTTTCTCTGTCTGACTTACTTCACTCAGTAGGACGATCTCTAGGTCCATTCACTGACTTCATTCAGCCCTGTATTGAAGATACTATTTATAAGTTTACGTCACAAAATGATAATCTCTTTGAGGGCACCTCTCCCATTGAACATACAATATTTTGTCTTATCAAGTTAATAAATTAACTGAATTTAAAAGCTAAATGGCATTCTTTCTAATTAAGAATGTTTGGTTTCAAAGGTCTAATTCATGCTCTACTATGGTTTGTATTGTGACTTGCGCCATTAAGCCGCAGGTAAATAATATAATTAATAAATAATTAAGGTGCCATGTGAAACTTATAAACTCTCGTATTAAATCCACAAATGATTGGAGAGGACAAAACCTCCTTATGCTTTGATAACTATTGTAGCTCTTGTTTTCAGTTTGCCCAGTAGATACAAGGTCTCCTATTTGTTCTGGTCATAATCAATGCTGAGTCAAACCTGGTACCCACCTGAGACAGGCAGAATTGAGGGTGGCCCCCAAGGTTCCTGCACCCTGGTGTATACACCTTATAGAATCTCTTCCCTTGAATATGGGCAGGATCAGTGAATATGACGGGATAGCATTCCCTTATTAGATTACCAATCAGTTGACTTTGAGTTAATCAAAAGGGAAATTATCCTGGATGAAACTGACCGAATCAGGTGACCCATTTAAAAAGTGAAGTATCAGAGACATGTTCTCTGGCAGGCCCAGAAGAAAGCAAACAGTCATGTGTGAGAAGAGGGGCCTCCTAAGGGCACAGAGTGACTCCTGTCTGACAGTCAACAAGAAAGCTGGTTGAAGGGACCTGAATGTAGAAGCAGGACTACAGTGAGAGATTATAAAGACACCTGTGTTTATGCACAACTGCTGTTGACAGAGCTGAACAAGAAGAGTCAAAGAGTGCTACAGTATCACTACTTCCTAAGTACTGTGCTTTCTAAACAGTATTTTGATATTCAATAATGTCTGTATTAGTAAACTACATTTGCAGGTGGATTTACTCCTCTGAGTTTTCTTTTACTGTAGTTCTTGTCAAATTAAAATACTTTTTAAAAATGTCTTTGGGTTATAAGGAAACCTATTCTGGTATGGAATATAAATTCATTTCTCATTGTCAAGCTATGCCTGTGATTTATTTTTTTAAGATGTAATAGCTGCAGCCATATTTCCCTAGTGATAAAAAGAAATCCCCTTAGTAATCCCTACAAAATCCTAAAGTGCTAAAACGCAATGAAGAGGATTTCTAATGGTAAGTTATAAATCCTTTTAGAGAACATCTTGGTTTAAAATAATTTCAAAAAAAAAAAAGAATGCTTAGGAACTGAGTACTACTATTTAGACATCCTTCAGCAGTATCAAGGACACTCAAAAGGACTTCACATTTAGAGTCGAGAAGATAAAATGAAGTTATATTTGTGATAGTCATGGACAGTAAGAAACGAAAGTTACCAGAGAAACACAACTGTACACTCTCAAAGCTTGAAAAAAATTCAGGGGACATTCATTCAGTCCATCCCCAATTCAGATGCTCCTTTACACCAGCTATTGCAGGCAGAGATCTACACCTCATAAGTCAACATATTCCTCAGGTTAATTAAGCAGAAACTTAACTCAGTGTAAGTGGTAACCTTTATATAAATTTTGCTCCCTGGCACTCCAGAGAATAAAGTTCTCTCTCTCTTTTATCTGGATGCACTTTTAATATTTGAAGGTAGCTATTACTAACTTTCATAAGTTGGACACCAATAGGGTCAGGCATGAAATTAAACAAAGACATAAAGATACAAAGATACAACACAATGGGAGTGAGGGGCACTATGGCAAACTGTAAGACCAACAACCCCCTGAAAAGGAGCAGCTGCTACTACACGTGTTAATTTGGAAATTAATCACAACAAACCAGACATCTGGGTTACCAAGAATAAATTTTTCCCTTTTAAAAACTGTAATAATTAACCTCTACATTAAGAAGTCACATTTGATTCTCCTAAACACATCATTCCATCAAAACATGCTGTAAGCTGAGACTTTAAAACACCATTTATATCTTAAAGGTACTTGTCGTTCAATGTTGAGAAGATAACCTGAAATCTACATCTATTTGAATACATGGAAATGGAAATTTTAGGACCCTTCATTAGGTTTCTACATTTGTGGCCTGAAAAGCTGGAATGTTTTTAACCTTGAAATAATGCTGTATAATCGAACCATCATATCCTGTGGGATGCTGATTAAATCTCCAGGGAACATACTGTTTCAAGACCTGAAGACACGGTGAGTGCTTTGGACACTCTCCCCAGAAAGTCATATAGGTACATAGCATTTAGCCTATTTTTGGAGGTTTACCTTGAAGGGTATTCATTTTCTTCAAATCTAAATAACATTCGAAATAAAAATGATAATAATAATACAGGCTAAAAAATGTTGGGCAATGTACAGTGTTATGAAGATTACATGAGATATTAAGTGCACATATCAAGAATGAAATAAATCCATACATGTAAAATGTTTGGAATGTACATTAATTATACCAACTCTCCATTTTAAAAAAAATTAACCTTATTTTTTTGAACAGAAAAATTATGAAGATAGTAGAGTTCCTAAATCCTCCACACCCAGTTTCCCTATTGTAAGTGTCTTTCATTAGTATGGTGCACTTGTTATAATTAGTGATTCAGTACTGACACATTGTTATTAACTAAAGCCCATGCTTTAATCAAACTTCCTTAGTTTTATCCCCAATGTCCTTCTTCTGTTCTAGGACACCATCCAGGATACCTAACATTTAAGCACCCTGTCTTCTTAGGTTCCCCTTGGCTGTCACAGTTTCTCACACTTTCCTTGTTTTTTGATAATCTTGACAGGTTTGAAGAGTACCAGTCATATAATTTGTAGAACATCCCTCAGTTTAAATTTACCTGATGTTTTTCTAATGATTAGACTGAGATTACAGGTTTTGAAGAGGCAGACCACAGAGACCAGGCTTCATTTTCATCTCTTCCATCAAAAGTATGTGCTATCAACATGACATCACTGTTTATGTTAACCTCGGTCACCTGGCTGAGGTAAGGTTACTCATATTTCTCCACTGTAAAGTTATTCTTCCCTGCCCCCTTTTCCACACTGTTCCCTTTGGAAGGAAATCACTATGCACAGCCCACACTTAAAACGTGGGCAGTTATGCCTCCACCTCCTTGAAGGTGGAGTAGCTGCATAAATTATTTGGAATTCTTCTACATGGTAGATTTGTCTATTGTCTTCCATTTGTCTATGTAGTCCATCATTTGTTTATATCAGTGTGGACTCATGGATATTTATTTTAAACTTTGAGTTATAATTCACTACAACTTTATTCTCTTGCTCAAGTTTTTTTCCAGCTTTGGTCATTGGGCGCTCCTTCAGTTGGTGCCTGTGTTCCTTTTTGACTCCGTTAGTGTGGGGCGTTTGCTTTTTTTGTGCACTTCCTCACTTTCTAGCACTATGAGATGGTCTAGGTTCATCTTTTTTTATTTTCTGCCTCAGTCCTTGATTTAGCCATTTCTTCAAAGATCCCTGGATCCTTTTATCAGATAGCGGTATTAGGAACCAAGATCTTGGAATCAGAAGTGCTCACCGCTAGTGCAAGAAAATGTATGTGTGTCTACCATGTATAGCCATGTATACACACATTCAACCCAGACTCTTGGGGATACATCTTTATCAACTAGAGTACAGTATTTATATACAGTTTCTTTTACCTTGTGTTTTACAAACTTTAATTATTCCCAAAATTACTCGTCAGTGTAGTTTCCCCCGTGCCTTTCAATGAGGCCATTTTATTGATATATATTTTAATATAATTAGTTTTTTAAATCGCTTCTGCATTCATCCAGGATTACCCTGACCTCTCAAATGACTTTCGTATATCTGCACACATTAAGGTTTACTCTTTGTTTTGTAAATTTCAGTGGGTTTTGACAAATGCAAAATGTCATGTATCCACGATTACTGTATCATACAGAGTAGTTTCACAGCTCTTAAAAATCCCCTGTGCTTTACCTATTCAACCCTGGTCCCTCCTCAGTTCCTGGCAACCACTGATCTGTTTACTGTCTCTAAAGCATTACTTTTTCTGAATGTCATATAGTTGGAATCATGCCTATAACCTTTTCAGACTAGCTTCTTTCACGTAGCAATATGCATTTAAGTTTTCTCCCTATCTTTTCGTGACTTGATAGCTCATTTCTTTTTATGGCTATGGCTTTTGTGGTACAGACATACCACAGTTTGTTTATACATTCACCTGTTGAAGGACATCTTGGTTGCTTCCAGTTTGGAGTGATTATGAACAAAGCTGCTATAAACATTTATGTGCAGGTTTTAGTGTGGACATAACTTTCAAATCAGTTGTGTATAATACCTAGGGGCATGATTGCTGGGTCATGTGGTAAGACAACACTTAGCTTTGTAAGAAACTGCCAAACTGTCTCCCAAAGTGGCTGGACCACTTTTCAATTCCACCAGCAATAAAAAGAGAATTCCCATTGCTCCACATACTTGCCAACAGTTGCTGTTGTCGTTTTTTGGAATTTCAGCCATTCTAATGGCTTGCTGTCCTTAATTGGATATTTGTTTTGCACATATTTTCTCTCAGTCTGTGGTTTGTGTTTCCATTCTCAAAGTCTTTCACAGAGCAGAGCTTTAATTTTAATAAAGCCTAGTTTATCAATATATTTTCCCGTGGATCATGCTTTTGGTGTTTTATCTAAAAACTTTTCATTAAACCCATTGTCACCTCCATTTTTCAAAAATTATACCCTTTTTTCCAGATGGCAAATATGGAATGTGAAGAATAACTGGGCTGACACTACATAGCCTGAATTTCAACTCAGATCGTAGGAACTGAGGATCAGACATTCTTAGCGTATTTTTATGTCTTTTGAGAACCATGTTGCTTAGTGTGAATATTAAATGAGATAATGCATGGAAATTACTCTGGGGCTATTGAGTACAATCCATTTATTATTGTTGTTGTTTTGTTTTTGTTATTATTATTATCCCTCTTAGGCATACACATTACCTTAGGTTTTGATTTCAGTTATAACGACACTAATTCATAATGAAACCTCCTTGGCACACTGGATGAATGATGCATCACTGAATTTAAAGTAGTTTTATGAAGCTTTATATTGCTATGATTAAATAATGCAGAAATCTGAGTGCCCTTCATTTCACAGATCAGCAACAGTATATACAGCCTCTAAGCAAAACTTATACTTTCTTCCTTATTATGACATGAGTTAAGATTGTAGCAAAGTCCCCACTTGCTCCCTGGGGTCTCTCTTTCCTTACTACCATCAAAAGAAAACATCTGGCATTTATTATTTAAAAGGCTGGGGCAATAGATTCTCATGAGTACAATAAATAACCAAAGACTGTTGGTATAAGAGGAGACTGGGAACATCTTGTGAAGCAACTTGTAAGGGCAAACTGAAGCGGTTGCTGATAACTTAAAACACTTTCTGATCTCTTACTGTGTGGTAGACACAGTAACAAAAACTTAACTTACATAACATTACTTAACCTCAGTTATCATTATTATACTTACTTGAAAGCAAGGAAACAGAGGTCCAGAGAAATTAAGTAACTTGACAAAGAAATGGCTTAAGGATTTGAATTCGAGCCTGTACTCTGAAGCACTCTGTTCTACCCAATGGAGATCATGTAGTTAGAAGGCTAGAACTTTAATGATGCCAAGTTTTTTTTGCAAAGGGAAAGATTTCACAGCACCTAAGGAACTGAACGGGAGAATTTTGGAAGACTACCCAAAATGTGTTACCTATCCCACAAAGCACCACAACTTCTATACATAGAGTTTAATTCCTCATTGGATTTATAAGTAAGCTATATTGTTCCATGAATGCTTGACAGGTTAAGGAAATGATTGTATTCTACAAATAACTAGAAGGAATGAGAAAGCAGACAAAAGCACCAGCACCATGTTGAATGCTGAGTTGTCAATGTATGTCAAAGACAAGACCAGTAGCCTAGCTGATCTATTCTTTCTAACAAGTTAATCCAAGAAATCAATCCTAATGTGTCTGACTGGGATAGTCAGAATCAATTTAGAAATATCTTCAATACAACTGAATGGTACAGCACAGTAGATACATATATATAGCTGATACTAGGAACAATATTTTCTACTTTGAAGTTAACTCTTTTTTATATAGTCATGTTTTATATATAGAAATACCCATCTGAGGTTAAGATAGGCAAAAGTCAAATAGTATTTTATTAAAGTCAAAGCTGAATTGACTCAACATTGGAAGAATGTGCTAAAGGCTCTTCAGGATTTAAGTAGAACTTTTTGAGTGGCTCCAATGCTAAGAAGATTTAAGCTGGGAACACCCTCTGGTCTCAAGCATTTACTGTGGGTATAATTCCTAAATTGGAGGTTTATTACACAGAAAGACGTGGCATGTGACTTTTTATAGTTTACTGATCAAATTACCTTCAGTACTTTAAGTTGGGTGTCTTCCTGGCTGGATTGATAGAATCCATAGCCTTAATGACATTTTCCCTAAGATTTAATATCTTTCACACACCCAATACCCTACCTCCTGAACCTTAGGGGTTTGGGAGTAGAAGAAGGGAAAGTAAAGAAAAGTATCACTCCTGGTAACAGCACCCTGATTTCCTTCTGAAATATTACATCTCCAAACTACATACTGCCAAGCTAAATAAAGTCTCTCTTAAGATTTTTAATATGAAGAATAATGATGCAAAAAGGGAAAACAACAACAACAACAACAAAAAGTGGTGGAGTCCATTCATTCCAGAACTGGCAATTTGAAGAGACTAAACTAGATGCTACATCTTAGTTCATGGACAGATGATGATTTCTGGTTTATGTTTTTGGGGTTTTTTTCCCCTCAAAGTTCTATTTCCAACATTCTCTTCAATTTCCCAGGTCTCCTGGTCGTCATCCAGTAAATTCATTTTCTACATGTATTAACTGGAGTTGGTTTCTTTTTTTACTGGCAACCAAGTGCTAAAGCTGATTATATCACCCAACAGAATCAGCTACACTACCAATTTCTGTTGAAGTGTAGAGTAACTGGTAATATCACTAGGTTCATGTTATACTTTTCATCTGCCTAAAATATTTTTATAAATATCACCATTTGCAACTTGAGGATGGTGCACCCTGAGGAATGTTACTAAGGGAGAGTGTGGACTATCCTGAGAGCTTCTAAAGATGACAGCCCCCCATTTGGCTGGGAGGGTATGCTGTAATCCCATCTAGCAGCTCAGTGTCTGATCAACCACAGGGTTGAGTGTACACATGAAGAACCAAGCAAAGATGCTTACCCGGGTAACGGACGAATATCTCCATAGCAACTGTCTCTTCTCCAACCTCCCCACCATTGCCTCAACTTCTCACTTTGGCTAGCCTCATTTAGTGATTGATTTTTCAAAAGTGTTTATGGTTTTAATAATATTCTACTAGTAGGAGGAAAAAAGAGCCATTGCACATTGCAAGGTGAACATGCCTTGTTCTAAAGCTAAAGACACATGGATCTATAAGAAGACAAAAAGAGGAAGAAGCCAGCACCTGCAACTGACCATCTGTTTACTAAATAGTGGCAAGGCTGATCAACCCAAAATATAAAGAACATCCCATTGCTTCTCTACTAAAACTTCTCAAGGGCTCTCCTTGCATTTAGCAGTGACCCACAGCACCCTGTGTGATCTGGTCTTTTTCTCCAGTCTTACCTCTTATTCCCCTCCCTTCCATTCAGTGTGCTTCAGCCACACTGGTATTTTTCAGCTCTTGAACAGGCCAAGCTTCTTTCCTAAAGGCGCATGCCCAAGCCCTTTCATCTGACTTGACCTTGCTCCCCAACCCAGAATTGCCCATTTTCCTATCACAGTTTTCATAATCATGCTTTCAGTCTAGGGTTAAATGTTATCTATTCATCTGTAGCTACCCTATCTTAGGTAACCTCCACTCTTTTTTTTTTTGTTTTTGTAACCTCCACTTCTCAGTTATTTTCTGTTTCAGCACTTATTCCTTTTCATTATGATGCTCGTCATAACATCTATTTACTTGTTTAGAGTCTCTCTCTCCCTTAGATTATAAGTTCCATGAGGGCTTAGTGTCCTGCCTGCCTCAATCATCAGAGTATCTCTGGTGCCTAGAATGGTGACAGACAGTCAAATTTCAGTAATTATTTTCAAATATCCAGAGTCAGACAGATTCAGGTATTAGGATCGTGAAAGTGAAGGCATTAATTAGTATGTTCAGAATCTGCTCTCTTAAGTACATCCTTCAAGCCAGAAAAATTATCTAATAGTTGAGAAAAGCATGTACAAAATATAGTTTGTAAGCAAAAAAATTGTATGATATACCTACATCTGGTAGTCCTCTTTCAAGATGGTCCCAGTGATACAACAATGTAAAACAATTATACTCCAATAAAGATGTTAATAAATAAATAAAGCTGTTAGATGAGACAAAGAAGGACATTACATAATTATCAAGGGATCAATCAAAGAGGAAGATATAACAATTGAAAATATTATATTCACCCAACATAGGAGCAACTAAATACATAAAGCAAACATTAACAGACATTAAGGGAGAAATTGACAATAACACAATAATAGTAGAGAACTTTAACACCCCACTTATGTCAATGGACAGATGATTCAGAGAGAAAATCAGTAAGGGAACACTGGCCTTAAATGACACATTAGATCAGATGAACTTAAGATATATATAACATGGAATAACCTCCATGATAGGTCACATGCTATGTCACAAAACAAGCCTTGGTAAATTTAAGGAAATTGAAATTATAGCAAGCATATTTTCTGACCACAGTACTGTGAGATTAGAAATCAACTACAAGAAAAACAAACAAACAAACAAAAAAAGATGGCTCCAGTGATTCTTGCCACCTGGTATTCTTGCCCTTGTGTAGTTCTCTCCTGCACTCAGTAGAGCTAACCTACATAACCAGTAAGATATTATACAAAGGGTGGTGCACGATTTCCAAGGTTAGGTTACAAAATATAGAGCTATGACTGCCTTGCTTTCCCTCGGATCACATGCTTTGAGGGAAGCTAATTCCCACACTGGGAAGAGACTTTAGCAGCTCCATGGAGAGATCTGAGTAGTAAGGAACTAAAGCCTTTCTCTAGTAACCAACATCAACTTGCCAGTCAGGTGTGTGAGTTAATTTAGAGTTGGCTTCTCCAGCCCCCATCAAGCCTTCAGAAGACTGCAGCCCCAAAGCCACCTCATCAGACACCCTGAGCTGGAACCATCCAGCTAAGCCAGTCCCGGACTGTTGACTCAGAGTAACTGTGTGAGATACTAAATGTTTGTTGTTGCTTTAGCTGTAAGTTTCAGGGTGAATTATTATACAGCAATAGCTGACCAATACACTACCAAAAGAGTGTGTGGAACATAGTAAACATTACAAAAATGGTAACTAGCAGCAGCTGCTGCATTAAATAGCAGTGACAGCAGGGTGGCTACCCAAATGGGACTGGGGAAGAATGGGTACAAGGGTAGGGAAGAAAACTTTTAAGTATTTATAGTCCTGGTCAGACCAGGGAAGCTGAGACAGTGTGTGGTGGACATCAAAATTGGCTCCCTGCATTATGCCAAGTCAAAGGGCAGACAGAGGTGGCACATTGGAACTTCAAGATGGTTCAGCCTCTAAACCATCCCATAGGATGGTTATCCCATAGGATATGATCACCTGGGGAGCAAATCCCAAGACAACACCCATTAGATTTCACTAATGGATGAGCACCTAGCAAAGCCCCTGATCGCAGAAGTGCCTAATTAATGTGTATTAACATTGATGATCATGGTGGTAATACCTGGACTCTCAGGATGGTCCCCTGAGTTGACATCTTTTTAGGCAGACTTTCATTTTAGAGAAAAGACCCGAAGACATAGGCCTTGTGACAAGCTCAGTTTTCCTGACTTGAGTTGAGATGTTTGCGATGAAACCTTCTAAGTTAGATTCAGTTTCTTCAGGTTCTGATAACTGAATCACACTTCTCAGGCAAAACAAAAGGAAAGTGTTAAATAATAGAAAAAACCTTCAGAAATCAGACTTGGTGGTAATAGGAAAAATAGTTCCAATTATTTTCTCCCTTTCCTTTTCTCTCAAACACAAGCTCATTACAAATACAGGGCAGCAAAAAGAAAAAAAAATAGATTTGTCATGGAGTATGGTGCTTTCACATCATGTTTAACTATGCTTAAGCAAAAAACTAGAAACTGAGGTTAATGAGCTTAAAAGTTAGGCCTACAATTTCAACTTATATAGGTTTCATGTCTTTTGATTTGGACTACGTATTTTTGAATTTCAGTCTGAGACATTAAATTATATATGAATTGTGTTGGCTTTTATACTTTTTATTATGGCTGCATCTGTACTATAAAACAAAAAAATAAGTTCTCTAACACAACAGATATGAACAATATCAAGGAAAAAAGTCTTCGGGATGCTGCAGTATTTGTTAATAGGATACAGGTGTTTCAACAATTCAAGAAAATCAAAACACGCTACTGCAATTTTGAATCATTGTCTAAACACATCGGAAGCCAGAAAATTGCAAACCTAACGAAGCTGCAGAGAACAGACGTATAATATAAGGGTGTAATGGGAAATGGTGAGTAAACTGGTTAAGAAGCAAGAGGGGACAATGGATACTGTGATATGCCACCCTCTTAATTGTCTATGAGAATCACAACATTTCTGTGTTGCATTCCATTTGCTACAAAACCACATTATCTCATTTTTGTGTAAGAATCTTGGAAATTACCGCTACATAATATGTATTCCGGACAGAGGGTGAAGCATATTCCAGGCTGTATTAGTTTTCTATCACTGTGTAACAAATTACCTCAAATTTAGCGGTTTAAAACAACACACATTTATCACCTCACAGTTTCTGTGTGTTGGGAGTCTGGCACGTTTACTCAGGGTCTCACAGAGATGAAATCAAGGTATTCGCTGGCTGTGTCCTCATTTGGAAGCTTGACCAAGCAAAGTCATGCTTCTAAGCTCCCTCAAGTTACTGGCACAATTCACTTCCTGGCAGTTGTATGACTGAAGTTCCCTTTTTTTTTTTTTGGTGAGCTTTTGGTTGGGGACCTCAGCACCCAGAGGTCACATTCAGGTCCTTCCCATGTGGCCCTATTCATTAAATGGTATTTTAAAAAATAGGATACATATCTCTGCAGCTTTGAATTTCTCAGATTTTTCTGTCTCTGACCATTATACCCTCTTCTAAAGGGCTTACCTGATTAGTAAAGCCCACCACACTCAAGAGGAGGGGATTCTACCTTCAGGGCTTGCACACCAGGAGTGAGGATCTTAGGTGGGGGGGCATCTTAAAATTATGCCTACCACACAGGCATACAGTTTGGAGGGACTTTTGCACAGGAGGGCAGCACAGGCTATCGGCACGTGCATGCAACCAGGAGATCTGGCTTGGTCCTTTTTTCTTTAGGGAGATGAGCTTCCTGGTACACTGAAAAGATGGAGGTGAAGATATTCTTTCTTCTTAAAACAAAAATGAAGTTTTTCTGGGGCTTACATCAGCTCAAGAGCTTGTCATTTCCTGAATAAAAGAATCCAAGTTGTTTGAGTAGTTTCTCCCAACTGGTGACAAAAGGGCAGCGGTGCAGAGAGGATTCGGGTCTTTCCTCAAATCTGGCAAGACCCTAACCTGTATAGAAAGGGTTCTCTGGAAATATGCGCCCTGAAGAGGACTGAGGGCCAGAAGAAAAGCTGTGCCCGGATATACAGCACCGCTTCTGCTTGCTGTAACCACCTTGCTGAAAGGAACGGGAACTTGGATAACCCTTTGATCCAATCAACATAGTGAGCCCTAATGTTATAAAAGCATGGTGGGCTCTGCTGATGCTGCATGTTGCTGAAAGAAAATGACTAAGTTTGTACTGGTGCTCAGGTCACACACAGATGGAAAGGAGAGCTCCCAACCTCTGCTTCCCCCACACAGCAGTGATTGGCATACTGCATCTTACCATGGAAAATATAAAGTATTTAAAAATAGCTCTACCTTCTCTTTCCCCATGCAACTAAAAATAAAAATGGACAAGGTTTACATTCAAGTGAATATAAAGCAGAACAGTAAAGGACATTTCTATCTCTAAAAAGTCTGAGTCTATTTGTTACTCCATTGCTCTATTGCTTCCTGAGGAGAGTACCTTTCCAAGTGACAAATTATAAATGGGATGGATGATAAAAGGAAATGTTATTTACTAGCTATGTGACCTTAATAAACACTTCACTCTTTCCCCTCAATTTCCTCTTCTGTAAAATGGGAATAATGAGAGCACCTAACTTCTATAGATGAGATGTGCACAATATCTGACATATAGTAAGAGATTAGTAATTAATTACTACAACTGCTACTGCTGCTGCTAATACTATCAGAATAAAGATTTTAATGGAATCTTTATTGCTATAAAATTGTTGAGAACAAATTGCTTGACAATGATCGGTTGGTAGTTCTTAAACTTTAGTGTGCAGCAGAATCAGTTGGAGGGCTTGATTAAACACAGACTACGGGACCCACTCGCAGAATTTTTGACTCAGTAAGTCTGGCGTGTGGCCCTGAGAACTGATGTGACATGTTTATGATCACTCTCTATTCTGTGAAGTTTGTCACTTCACCGAGGGAACAGGAAAAACAGTCAATCCCAGCAGTCATACGATATTCTACTGCACAGGTAAACCTTTAACATGTGATATTTTTCATTTTTATGAATTTTTCTGATGGTCTATGGAAACAGTATCAGTTTTAATTAACTGTGACACTTGAATATAATTTATTTTGGAAAACACAGAGAAAGTATAATGTATTAGATCTTAAAGCCCTGCTCAAGAATACGAAAATTTCAGACAATAGTAAATGCAGGGATCTTGGTTACCAAGAGTTCACTCCTTATCATTCAATAGAGGGCAGTCTCTTCATTTTTGTTAATTTGGGGCTGACCAGTGCCTATTTTCTAAAAAACCATCCATCATACAGTTTGGTAACACTCAGTGTAGTCCTTACCAGGCAACTTGGTATTAACCTTGACCTCAAACCTTTTAGTTTACTACATATTACATACATACAATATCTGGATTTTATTGATGTTAAACTAGCCTACCTTCTTGGAAAAAGCATCCCTATCACTTTGAGGGGGAAAGTCATCTCCACTCTTTGCCACTATGGCTTGTGTGTGACTGACCCCAGCTTCTGTGGAAGTCATGTGACTTAGGTCTGGCCAATCAGAATAATTCATTCTCCAAACTACAGTAACTGGTTCAGGTATAGACACACGGTCCAGCTTGGTTCAATGAGATACAACACCATCACTTTGGTTGGAATGAATTGAAAAATAGAAGTTCTCTTGGACTCAGGGTAATTAGGATGATAGAATGTAAATCAGGAGCTGAGGACAGCTCTCTTGTGTTCACACAGAAATACCTCACCAGACAGCGAGACTGACTGAAAGGACAGCACAGCTCAGAGATGGAGCATGATTCATGGTGACATTGGGCAACTGGATCCAACTATGCCTGAAGCCCTGGTATCATTTTTTTTTATATGTGAGTCAATAAATCCTTTTTCTCCTTAAGCCAGTTTAAGCCAATTTTTTTTTAATCTACAACTGAAAGAGTCTTGAATGATATAATTTATAAATTGTTATATTTTTTATAAAATGAATAATATCAATGCATAATTGATAATATTTTACAGCATTTATGACAAATCAGAGACATATTAAAGAGAAAAAAACATAGCATTTATTTCATTTTAAGGCTGTCAACTAGCTATTACCTGTTTGTCACTGGCTGTTATATTACATATTCTTCCTTTTCTGAGACAGTGTCATCTTCTCTACAATGATAGAGAAGTAAATTCAAATCAGCCATTATCCTCCTCCCTTAATAAACACATAGTGTATCTCTTTATGTAATAATGATAGACCTATTTTAAAATCTACCCACAATTTTTTTTACTACTCACCAAAGACTGCTGGTTGTTTATGTGTAAATCTGTGGTTTAAAAATAAAACAAAATACAAAGAATGACAACACTTAAAATCACTCCAACCTCCCTGTGACATGTGGAATGATAAAGAAATTTTGGACCGTGTCCTTAATCACATGGTTGCTGTGTCAGTGTGACTATAGTCTCACTTCTACTGCAAAGGATTCCAATGCATTGTACCCACAGAATGTTTCTGCATGTTTCCCGAAAGCTCAATTCAACTGAAGAGAAAATCTGTACATTACTTAATTTTTACCCTTCCTCCATGTTAGTATTTTGCTACCTAATATGTTTTCTTATTAGTGTGAAGAGGACCAATTTTGTGACTAATGACTCTTTTCCCTTCATCCATCCTTAGGTAAACAGTAATTTTGGTTTTCTGGTACACAGCTTGTAATCATTTATATGTCACTTATAATTGATTTCTGTGGAAATTCACATCAATTACAAACATACACAGTGGTTTGAAGAAAAGATAATCTGGGGATACTTTCCCATCTCTAAGTTCACCTTCACCTGATGACAGTAACTTAGCTACCAAATACTGATGCCCAGCATGTATGCTGTAAATATCCACATTTTATAGATGGAGAAAGTGAGACTCAGAGGCGATGTGCCTTGCTCAGAGTCACATAGTCCCAATGGACTCTCAGCCCTATTTTCTTTTCCATTCCCCAAACTCCCTCACAGTCATTTACCTCTTCATAAAGCTTTGAGGACAAACTCCAGAATATTGCCATGGATACTGGCTGGACAACACAGACTGCTAAGAGGGGCTGTGAAATGAACACAGCCAGAGCCTCATTTCTTGCAATGATTTCCATTGGGTTTATCAACTAAGAGTTTCAGCTCATAAAGCACAAACCCCTGTTATTGAACTGATTTAAATCATCTCACGAAGAGTGTGATGTCTAAAAACCACCCATATCTTATAGAATAAGTTAAAAGAAATCCTCCCACACATAATCCTTGCACTGCAGTGCTATTAAGTCATGGTTCATTTTCTTGGGCGCACCCAGGTTACGGAATTCCAACTCATTACACACAAGGTCAGTTTTACACTGTATGTGGAACTGCAACTGGCCAATCTACTTTATAATTCTGTAATAAGATATGATTTACTAAATGGGAATAGTTATGCTCGAAGAGAAGAAAAAAAAGGGAAGTGGGTTTATAGGGCACCTGGGAGGCCAAATGATACAGTGGGAATAGGCTCTAGATTAGGATGTAGCTCTTCGTTATCTCATAGATTGGTCATTAACTTACCGGATGACCTTGAGCAAATCACTTCAGCCTTGACAATTTCAGTTTGCTCTTAAGGGAGGTGCAAAAGTTCACCATCAAAATCAATTAAAACTCTACACAGGAATCTTGTTAGAAGGAATACAGTGGACATCTGGACATCGGTGGTTGTTACTTTTACTTTGTCTTACTTTTGGGATCTGCCTCTTTTCTATTACATATGAGTCCCATGGACAGCTAGTCCCAGTACCTTTCCTGCCCCAGTGATTCAGGCTGATCTATCAAAATATCCCTCCCTCCCTTCCTCCGGACCACAGTTATTGGTTCAGAGGTGAGCAATGTCACAAAAGAGGCCCAATCAGAGTCATATGGATCTATGGGATGAAGGACTAGACTAATTTTTCTGGGATCACTAACTATAAAGTCAATATAAGTATGGACCTTCCCATCACCATCTTTGCTACTAGGCCAAGAGATCCTGTCCAATAATTAAACACAACCCAGAGGAAAGCAGAGATAAAAAATGGAAAGAGAGAGAATCTAGGTCATATCATTAGGACCTCTGGATCTAGCTATACCTGAGATCACTTCTCCTCCTCTGGACTTTCCAAAACATAACCCATAAGCTCCTTTTCTTCACTTAAGATAATTTGAATTGGGGCTTGGTCGCTTGGTTCTCATCGAGTTATGATTAGTACATCCAGAAATTACGTTATTTAATCTGTATAATGCTACAGTGAAGTAGTTACTCATTAAATATGTGTTGATACATTGAATGAATATATGCTATGAATGATTCTATGGTTCTGGGAAATATATGTATGCCCAACATTTAAATCTACATTATTAAGTAACATATCAAGATTTTCATTTTAAAAGATCAACCACAATTCATTCTTTCATTCACTGAGCACTGAACCACTTTTACAGGCTATGTCCTGAGGATGCAGTACTGAACAAAACAGACAACAATCTCTGTACCTACTGAGCTAACATTCTAGTAGGACCAGAGTTACATTATATTTAATTACAGATAATGTGCATCTCAGAAACGGCCAATTCATCTATATTCAGGAACAGTTAAACCCAGAATGCAAAATCACATTCTAGGACTTACAGATCTCAGCTTTGGAAATGATTTTCTTTCCCCAGTGAATTTGGAATCCAGTTTACCATCAGAGCCTAAAGGTACAATATTTGTTATGTTTTTAAACAAAGAGCCCCTGCTTGCTCTTTTGACAAAGATATATTCATGCCTTGTCTGATCACACATTTCTGTAGGATAATCTTGAGTAGTCCCTGTCAACAAAATTAGATTTAATCCAACAACCCTGCCAACAAGAACAACAAAAGTGACCTTTCCTTCTTTATAATTAGATGTTGCCACTGACATGGAGACACCACGGTCCTGAATTTCAATTGTTGCCTGTTGGAATACACGAGTATTCCATTTCCTGAACCCCAGAGGAGCTTGTCCTGATTGAGTTGTCATCAAACCTACCAGTTAAAAAACCAAGTAATTCCAAGAGATACCCCTGAGATCTGATAAAGGCATATACTCCATACCCTATACACTCAGTTCTCTGACATTTCACCATTTTATTGTTAAGAAAAGCAATACAGCATGATGGGGAAGACATATTTTAGCAGAGCATAAATGTTCTATTTATGGGCTAGAAAAATTTTCATGCACAATGCTGGCAAATCCCCCTAAGTAAACCAGCATGTTGGCAACACCTAACATAGTAAATTATGACACATTTTCTTCAGTTGGTGGCTATATATATATTCACCAATTACTGTTGGGCTATAAAGCATGATTTTAGGCCTTGCAGAAAACAGGGGATTGACACATGTTGAAGTTGTGATAGGCTATTTCACATACTGGGCTTCCACTATGCTCTCTTGTCCAGCAGCTTTTTTCTGCCTTTTCTCCTAGTGATGATATACCTCTTCCTCCTCTGAAATTTGTTCCATGCCATTGACTGGGGCTATCTCTACTTCCCCCAGCCAGAGAGATGGTCCTGTGGTTGGCTCTGATCAAATGATCCCATCCTTGTGGCCAACGTGATCAGCTCAGTTGCTGGTGAATGACCCACACTGGATCATTCTAAAGTTCTAAAGTTATGGGGCATTGTTACTCAGCAGGGACTGAGGGGGACCATCTTATCCACTAGGTTGAGAGAGCCAGTCTGTGAGATGGGCAGAGACATGAAGGACTGCCAACAGCAGTCTGAGCCCCTGGTTCCAATTATAAATAAAATGTAAAATAGAAAAACAAAAAGAAGAGGAGAAATGAGAGATAGAACTGTAACAATATCATTTTTGCTCCCCATAGGCCATTACATGCTGGGTCTTTGAAAACAACCCAAACAATAATCCTCCCTTTATTTTTTCCTTAAACTGACTGAAACTTTATTTCCTCAGCCAAAAGAATGCTGAATGTACACTGGGAAACAGGTGAGCCAGAACAAATGTAGACCCCACATAAGTATCGTCCAAATTAATTGATTGATTTATACGTTGACTGACCGCTAGATTCATTCATCCATTCAAACATGCACTGATCACCCACCACGTTCCAGGTGCTGGGGAAAATCTTTATTTTATAAAGATAGGTAAGACACAAGCCCATTAGGAGTTCAGTGTAGAGAGGGAAAGGCAGATATACAAAAAAGGTGTTTGAATATAATGTGATGACAGCTTTACTGCAGTGTGCAGAGTACCTTGAGGATTTGGGGTCTGATGAGAGTGTTTCTGGAGGCCAAGAATGCTTCCTGGAGAACAGAGCAATCAATTAAACAAAAGTTACCCATTGATATGAGAATATTATTACCACTGATGGAGAACAGGAGAACAGAGCAATCAATTAAACAGAAGTTACCCATTGATATGAGAATATTATTACCACTGAACTCCTTTTGAGGGCTTAGGGGAAACTAACAAGTTATGTAGGACAGAGGAATGTCTGGGTCCAGTGGGAGCTGCTTACACACAGATGTGAAGGGGAGAAGAAATTCCCTGATTCCTGAGCAGTTTCCACCTGACCCTTGTTTAGGATCATTTTTTTCCCCCAAACCTCAGATCTGTGATATATGACCCACCTTCTAAGAACCCTGCTGCCTCTGAAGTTCTATGCATTTCTGATGTTATTTGAAGCATAAGAACAGAGAAATATTTTTCTATCTGTGAGTGGCCAAGCGACACGGGCACAGGTCATTTTCATAGCAGTAGATTGCATCCATACACAGTTACTGAAACCTACTGTTTTCTAGGACCAGTGCTAGGAGATAAAGGGAATACACAAACACATAAGATATGGATTTGCATGAAGAGACAGAGGAAAAAAAAATCAAATATATGGTAATGACCCTAGTGAAAAGTAGAAATCTCTATGGCTGACACGACCAAACACAACTGTATCATTCTAGGCATAGCTTAGAGTAGGGTTTCTCAACCTCTACACTGTTGACATCTTGGGCCAGATCATTTTTGCTGTGTGGGACTATCTCACGCACTGTAGGATCTTGTACAGCATCCATGGCCTCTATGCACTAGATACCAGTAGCATCCTCAGCTATGACAAGCAAAAATGCCTCCAGACATTGTCATATGTCCCCTGGGGAGTCTAAGCTCTCCTGACTGAGAACCATTGGCCTAGAGGTACTGAAGCTTAGAAATGGAAAGGCTGTAATCTGGAATTCCAGCAAAGACGTGGTCATAAACACTTATATAGAAATTCTCAAACTCTAATGATCAAACTAGGATGTTGATAAGCCCAGGAGTTTGCAGCAGTTTACTGGGGGTGTAGGGGGAGTGGATGGGAATGAGAAGCCTTATGTTACAACTTCCCAGGGCCTGAACTCTCCCTTTGAGGATTTAAAAGGAAATTAAGCAATCTAGATAGTAATTCAGAGTGCCCACATATATATATTTAAGCAAATGCACATATATTACAGCATAAACTCAAATTTAGTTGAAGCCTGGAAGAACATTTCTAAATGCTGTGGGCTATTTCTGATTATCTTCCCAACCCCTTCAAACACACACTTACCCTCCTCTGCCATCAAGAGAAGCACGTGAGGACCCAGACATAGATAGCACAGAGGGGACACATCCACTTTTAACAGATTTATAGGAAATTAAATGGCTGTACTTAAAGACTGACTATCAGAGAACAATCTGGGAGAAGACAACTACCACTGATTGATGACGAGGAGGAGGAAGAGGACAGGGGCAACAAAGCCCCACCTGTAATGAATATCACCTATACGCCAGTCTCCATGCTACGCACTTTGCAAACAAAACCTTACACCAACCCAATGCAACAGCTACTGGTGTTACTGCCATTTTAAGGAGAGGAAACTAAGGTTTCATACATTGAAGTACGGGCCCTAGAGTTGTCATTACAAATCAACCCAAACTGGGTAGCTTATAACAACAGAAATTTATTCTCTCACAGTTCTGGAGGCTAGAAGTCTGAAATCAAGTTGTTGGTAGGGCCATGCCCCCTCTGAAATACCTAGGGCAAGATTCTTTCTTGCTGCTTCCTAGCTTCTGGTGGTTGCCAGCCAACCTTGGCATTCCTTGGCTTGTAGCTGCCACACTCCAACTTCTTCCTCCCTCTTCACAGGGCCTTCTTCCAAGTGTGTGTGTCTAACTCCAAATCATCCTCTCCTTATAAGGACACCAGACCCCTTGGAGTCACTGGATATAGGGCACATCGCTAATCCAGTATGACCTCATCTTAACTTGATTACACCTGCAAAGACTATTTCCAAATAAGATCTCATTCACAGGTACCACGAGTTAGGACTTCAAGGTACCTTTTGCGGGGAGTCGGGGGGACACAATTCAATCCACTACAGCAAGTAAAGGGCACAACCGGGACCCCCACTCAGGACCCATGAGGACTCTCTACCTGTAAGCCTTATTATTTAACAAGCATTTATTTATTAAGAAACACTGTGTGCCAGACATTTTTCTAAGTGTGTTGTAAGTATTCATTCATTTTATTAATCCTCTTAACAGCCCTGAGATCCAGGTGCTATCATTATCCTCACTTTACATAGGAGGTATCTGACACCCAGAGAGTTGCAAAACTTAGCTAAGTCCTAGTCTGGCTTGTACCCAACTCTGCTATCCTGACTGCCCAATTTGCAAACTAAATTATAAATTACAATTGAAACCCCTGGGACATAAATGAGGGTCATATATATATATTTGCAAAGTACAATAAAAGAGTGTCTAGGGAAATGGGATACATGACCTACACCCAACAGAACTTAATTCCTTTTGTTTTTTCAGCTCAGGTAACCCATAAGGTGACTCTTAGTCCTGACTACCCTAGTACTATTTTTAAAAGCAGTATCACTCTCTTTAAGAGAATTTGGAGAGTAAATTCACTGAGTACTACTAGAGTCAGCCCATGTTTGCCCATTCAAAAATAACACTCTTGACTTATTACTCTGTAGAAATCCCAACTCAACCTCAATCAAGGTAAAAAGACCTATATTAGCAAAAAATGACAAGCTTGTGACTTGAACAAGGCTCCTGATGTTATATCATTTCTGAAAATGATTCATTTCTGATTTTACAATTCTAACGGATTTACAGCATACAAATAGTCTTTATCCCTGAAATAACATTCTTTCTTAAATGGATATTATGTGGTCAAAAAATCATATTGTTTGATTATATGATTTAGGTAAAATTTGTGAGTGGAATGTATCTTTGATAATGATTAGCACAGCTTTTGCTGTTTAATCATTTGTCATTAGGTTTTCCATTAGCATTTCTGTAAAGGTAATTCTCCATTTAGTCAAATTCTTTAAAATTTTTTCATGGTTGTTAAAGAGTTGCAATTTGTGCACTGGGATAATCTAGGTGGAGAAGGCAATAGAAACTTCTATTTAATGACACTTTAGCCACCAGGGTAGATTGGATTATGGTTACCAACGCCTCACTTTCTCCCTGTGATAGAATTGTACATGCCCTTTGTCATATGACTTGGTAAAGAGTCCCCTTATTGGAAGTGGAGTATGCATCTCTGTCCTAATGACTTTGAGCTTGGCTATTTCATTTGCTTTAACCAGTGGGCAGAAGTGGCAGGGGTTTAAGCCATGGTCTTAAGATGCATTGCAAGATTCCACCAGCCCTTTTGAGCTTCAGCCCTTTGCCAAAGGAAGAGCATATGCCAGATAGACATTAATCTTTTCTGAGTCTCAGAACGAAGACACATAAAGCCAATCTGAACCTGAAACAAAGACTGAAATAGAGCCTAGCCAAGCTATTTTCCTCAAAGTCTAGCTGAATCACAACTGAACTGCAAACACATGAGCCTGTAAGTAAACGTTTACAGTTGTCAGAAACTGGGAGTCAGAGGATTCCTTGTTACACAGCATTAGAGCAACAGAAACCTGACTAACACACCCATCATATAAGATAGATACAGAGGAGATGTGTTCATTATTTTTTTGCAAATTAGCTTTAAAGCCTAGGTAACCTGACAGACTTGGGAAAAACAGAATTTCTGTAAAGAAAATCATATTTTCCTATTGACTCACAATCATTTCAGAGATGTTTCTGCCTGGGGAAAAATGTTGTCTTCAAAATAACAATGAAAGGTATATTCTCAAGAATGCAGCAGACTCAAGAACTCTGCCTGAGTCCTTGCCCTTGACAGTACAAAAAAAATTGTGAGTGTCAAAACATGCCAAAGGGAGAAGGCTCATTGGAAGAACACATAGTCTAGCTTTTTTTGTTTTCTTATTTAAGTTTCAAAGGAAACTTTTGGGGGCAAGTTTTCTCTCTGTAAATTCTATTTAACTTCCTGGTCCCTTTCTTGACATTTTTGGTCACAATGTTTTACTATCTCTTCAACTTGACTTGAAAAAAATTCTTGATACAAAGGTAACACATATTTGAATGATAGACAAGTACCTAAAATAAAAATAAGGTATCTCTCTCCTACCAGATCCCATCCCCCAACTGCCAGTTAATAGCATGATACATAGAATTAAGATTTTTCCAAATCTTCTTTTATTCCGACATACACTGAAGTTTATTTTATATTTAGGAGGAAGAGGTAGGTTCTGTGACAAAGTCCTCATGCTTAAAACACTTCAATGGCTTCTCTGCCCCGGGAAGATAAAGCTCAGCATCTTTCATAAAGTTTAAGAAGCCCTGAATGCTCTCCCCTGCCCACCACCTAGACTCATCCCAGGATACTCTCTATTATACTTTGTACAATTTGCTTTTCAGCCACCCTGGACTTAATTGTGCGCAATTCCATGCATTGTTCCCTCTGCTGGACTATTACCATAGGTCCCTCCATGCCCAAGTTAACTCCTAGTCAAGTTTCAGGGTCTCAGATAATCCATCATTCTTTCCAGAACCACATCTTTCACTTTCTTAGTCTAGATAAAACCCCTTGTTATAAGCTTTCAGAGCCTCCTTTACTTCCTTAGTAAAACATCCATTATAATTTTAATCACAGTTTTTTACTTTTTTCCAGCTTTACTGAAGTATAATTGACAAATAAAACTGTAATATATTTGAGTGTACAACATGATGATTTGATATATGTATACAATGTGAAATGATTCCCACAAATTAACATATCCATCATGTCACAGTTACCTTTTTTTAAAGTTTAAGATCTACTTTTAGCAAATTTCAAGCATATAAAACAGTTACTAACTATAGCCACCATGTTGTACACTAGATCCTCAGAATTTACTCATAACTGAAAGATATTAGTTTACTTTAAATTGAAGTGATCCCCACGAGAACAGAAGCTATGCTGCTTATTCCCTTAGAGCTCCTGAGTCTGGCACACAGTAGCCACTCAATAAGTAGTTGTTGGCCCAGAGTGAACAGAACCCTCATAGCTCAGAAGACAAATACTTAGGAATTAAAGCTAATGATACATTTAGGCAGGGCTTTGGGAAGGAAAGGGGAACCAATGCAAAAGCAGAGAAACAAAGAATGCAGAACGAGGCAATATAGGGACAATGAGAATGCACCTAAGAATGGCTGAGGCAGAGGAAGTGAGAATCTCCTTCAACAGCTATCACGACACTGTGGAGATGACTAAACACCATCAAATCATGTCCTGGATAATGACTACATCAGTCACGCCTCCTAAATTGCCCATAGTGAAAACCAAGTGCCCATTACCACGTACCTTATGGACCCATGAGTATTCACCCCAAACCTACATGACATGAAGTTTATCTGTCATGTTGGGACCTTAAGCCAAGTAATGGCGCTGTGTAGAGTCCTCTCTCCCCTTCCTTGATTTCTACTGTCTCTGCTATAATAAAATATTCTGTGTTGACTGTAGAATTAAGCAGAGCTTATGAGTAAAGTTCAACTTACTAGTATGGAACTCGACCTGTCCACAAGCACTTCCTCAGACATTTCACACCATCAGTTCTACAAGTAACTACACTAAACCAGTCGAGATACAAAAAAGACAAAAATAATAGGATAAAACTTCAACATAGCGTCTTTAGTGTACCACAAGATTCAGCTTCAATTTACCTGTGAAAATGATTCACTTTGACTGTAGTCATGGTTTTGTACTGCTGGAACAGGCTTAATAAATGCTTCCAAGATAATATGCCTATATGTCTTGTGGGAAACGCTTTTAAACTCTAAATCAATGATACATGCTACCATGAGTACACACTCAGCTCTTTGCCTTGTTGTTCGGGATTCCATAGGAGAGATATTAGAAGAGAAAGTACACCTTATGGATAAAAAGTATTATGATGTATTTGCCACTAAATTTAAAATGAAAAAAAAAAACAAAACAGAACAAAACAAACCCAAGATAGACACACCATAGACTATCATAAAGTAGCATTCACTACTCCCTTTTCTAAGTGTCATTTGAGGATGACTCACTGGGATTTTCTTTAGGGCATGTTTGGAGTCCCCTCATTGGACTAGCTGAATCTGAATCTTTGAATTCAACCAGCTATGTAGGTGAGTTTTTAAGGTCTCTAAGATACAAATTCCACAATATACACAGTAACTGAAACTAGTAGGATGTCAGTGTGAGGTGGAGGTATTTGTTAAAACTGTGTCTTCGGGTAGATAATTTATTTATATCATTCACACTTAGGTCTCACTGGAAGTTCATATTACTTTGAGGAGGCACCAGATACATATTAAATTAGAAATAAATGAAGAATTTATACTTTTCTGTAGAGTTACAGCTGTAGAAAATAAACTTACGGTTACCAGGGGGTAAGGGGGGGAGGGATAAATCAGAAGATTGGGATTGACACATACACACTACTATATGTAAAATAGATAACTAATAAGGACCTACTGTATAGCACAGGGAACTCTACTTAATACTCTGTAATGGCTTATATGGGAAAAGAGTCTAAAAAAGCGTGGATATGGCACTTCCCTGGTGGCGCAGTGGCTGAGAGTCTGCCTGCCAATGCAGGGGACACAGGTTTGATCCTTGGTCCAGGAAGATCCCACATGCTGCGGAGCAACTAAGCCCGTGCACCGCAACTACTGAGCCTGCGCTCTAGAGCCTGCGAGCCACAACTACTGAGCCGGTGTGCCACAACCACTGAAGCCTGCGCGCCTAGAGCCCATGCTCCACAACAAGAGAAGCCACCACAATGAGGAGCCTATGCACCGCAACGAAGAGTAGCCCCTGCTCGCCACAACTAGAGAAAGACTGCGCAGCAACGAAGAACCAAGGCAGCCAAAAAAAAAGTGGATATATGTATATGTATAACAGATTCACTTTGCTGTACACCTGAAACTAACACAACATTGTAAATCAACTATGCTCCAATAAAAGTTTATACTTTTCTGGTTCATAAAGATATATTAAGAAAAATATTAATAGTTCATGTGGTGAACTGCCTATTCTGCTCTCACCAAATCCTCTCAACACACATAACTTTATTTACTATCATCAGGGGTTAAGGCTGTGGTTCTCAAATTTAACGTGCAGCAGAATCACATAGGTGTCTGCTAAAAATGCAGGTGCTCCCATTGCAGAGAACAAAAACAGGAAGACTGGAGCATAGCCTAGGATTTGCTTGTTTTACTCATATCCTAAATGACCCTGAGGCAGGTGATCTGTGTCTGAGAAACACAGACTCTCTAAGAGGGTACTATTCCTACCTCAATACTTTCTCTTCAGAAAACAAAACTCATGGAAATAAGGTTCAAACGGATAAGTGGAAGCACCTTCAGGAAGTATTTGGAAATGTTTTCCAAATGGAATGCTGGTAGCACCTACAGCTTATCCAAAAGTGTAGCCAGCCTCCCCATATCAGAGAGACTGCCAGGCTGTGATGTAGTGAATACCAGATAAGCTGTGATCTAATTAATCATTTCTTTCACTGCAGGGTAATGTAGCCACAAAAGAAGTTTTTGGTGACTAACAATGAATACTGAAGGAAAAAAAAAGAATGACAAAATGTTAGGATTCAGAAAGCAGAGAGCAGGCTGATTCCACATGACTAACAGTGGTTCTTTTGACAGAATCTCCTTCAAGTGAAGAAAGACAATTCATTTAGCCACTGTAGCTTGGTATAAGTATCTGTGAAGTTTACCAGCTTCCTTTTTTCTAATCCATCCTCCCCAGGAAAACTTCTTCTCTGTAACTGGGTCTTCAAAGTTCACTCAGATGCCAGGAGAAATTCCCTGGTGCAGATGACTAATAGCACCAATGATGCCAATAAGAATAACAAAAGTGACAAGAGCAATACTAATGGCAGCTGCCTTCCTGCCAGGACCATATTCTGCATTATCTCATTTCATGTTCAAAGCTTCTGTGTGAGGGAGGTGTAATTATTATCCTGATTTTAGAAGTGAAGAAACTGAGGCTCAGAGAGATTAAATAATTTGAAGGAAAGTCACATTGTTATTAGGTGGAGCCAGTGATTCAGGCTATTTTTATCTGAAGGTAGGATATACCTTGTATAATTCGTAACTTGCCCCCCCTTTCTTTAATAGAGTGCCAGTCATTGACTCAATCTGTGAACTTCTAAAGGGCCAGTTCTGGAAGTGGGAAGCTTTCACTGAGGCCATAAAATCAGGGTGCTGGCTAGAGCTTTGAGTGGGCAGCTATATTTGACATATGAACTGAAATGGGTTGCCAACCCCAGAGCTGATATTTAAACTGGGAATACAGAGCCAGGAATTTATGAAACAGAGATAATAAAAACAAGGGCAGGGTTCAATGTCATTAAAGATCAATATGAAGCAACATTTAAAATAAAAGTTGCTCTCTGGGGCTACATTCCTAATATCAGAAAACTGGTATGTGGGTATGCTGAATTTAGAGAATCAAGGATGGGACAGACAGTGCTAGAATATCATTCATTCTTTCTTTCATTGAGCTAACATTTACTGAGCACCTACCATGTGACTAGCCATTGTAGATATAATGATGAACAGGATATAGACCACAACTTCTTAAAACTTCCATTCTAATTTTGCATTCCAAGATTTTAGATCAATCTACAAAGGATTTTATTTGGTATAAATCAGCCCCTGAATACACAATCATCAGTGGTAATCGAACAAGAGAGCTTGTCTAAAACTGATGACTACAGCTGGGACCTAGAAAGAATTGAGCATGGTCATTAACCCCCACCCCTCAATCTCATGGCATACACCTGGTCTCAACCATTAATGAAATAGAAATGACAGGCCATAAAGAATGTACGTCACTCACTGCAGAAATACAAAGGATCATGAGAGATTACTACAAGCAACTATATGCCCATAAAATGGACAACGTGGAAGAAATGGACAAATTCTTAGAAAAGCACAACCTTCTGAGACTGAACCAGGAAGAAATAGAAAATATAAACAGACCAATCGCAAGCAGTGAAATTGAAACTGTGATTAAAAATCTTCCAACAAAAGCCCAGGACCAGATGGCTTCACAGGCGAATTCTAACAAACGTTCAGAGAAGAGTTAACACCTACCCTTCTCAAACTCTTCCAAAATATAGCAGAGGGAGGAACACTCCCAAACTCACTCTACGAGGCCATCATCACCCTGATACCAAAACCAGACAAAGATGTCACAAAAAAAGGAAACCACAGGCCAATATCACTGATGAACATAGATGCAAAAATCCTCAACAAAATACTAGCAAACAGAAACCAGCAGCACATTAAAAGGAAAATACACCATGATCAAATGGGGTTTATCACAGGAATGCAAGGATTCTTCAATATACGCAAATCAATCAATGTGACACACCATATTAACAAATTGAGGGATACAAACCATATGATCATCTCAATAGATGCAGAAAAAGCTTTTGACAAAATTCAACATCGATTTATGATAAAATCTCTCCAGAAAGTAGGCATAGAGGGAACCTACCTCAACATAATAAAGGCCATATATGACAAACCCACAGCCAACATTGTTCTCAATGGTGAAAACCTGAAACCATTTCCACTAAGATCAGGAATAAGACAAGGTTGCCCACTCTCACCATTATTATTCAACATAGTTTTGGAAGTTTTAGCCACAGCAATCAGAGAAGAAACAGAAATAAAAGGAATCCAAATCAGAACAGTAAAACTGTCACTATTTGCAGATGACATGATACTATACATAGAAACTCCTAAAGATGCTACCAGAAAACTACTAGAGCTAATCAATGAAACTGGTAAAGTAGCAGGATACAATATTAATGCACAGAAATCTCTTGCATTCCTATACCCTAATGATGAAATATCTGAAAGAGAAATTAAGGAAACACTCCCATTTACCACTGCAACAAAAAGAATAAAATGCTTAGGAATAAACCTACCCAAGGAGACAAAAGACCTGCATGCAGAAAACTATAAGACACTGATGAAAGAAATTAAAGATGATACCAACAGATGGAGAGATATACCATGTTCTTGCATTGGAATAATCAACATTGTGAAAATGACTCTACTACCCAAAGCAATCTACAGATTCAATGCAATCCCTATCAAACTACCAATGGCAATTTTCACAGAACTAGAACAAAAAATTGCACAATTTGTATGGAAACACAAAAGACCCCGAATAGCCAAAGCAACCTTGAGAAACAAAAAAGGAGCTGGAGGAATCAGGCTCCCTGACTTCAGACCATACTACAAAGCTACAGTAATCAAGACAGTATGGTACTGGCACAAAAACAGAAATACAGATCAATGGAACAGGATAGAAAGCCCAGAGATAAACTCATGCACATATGGTCACCTTATCTTTGATAAAGGAGGCAAGAATATACAATAGAGAAAAGACAGCCTCTTCAGTAAGTGGTGCTGGGAAAACTGGACAGCTACATGTAAAAGAATGAAATTAGGACACTCCCTAACACCATACACAAAAATAAACTCAAAATGGATTAAAGACCTAAATGTAAGGCCAGACACTATCAAACTCTTCGAGGAAAACATAGGCAGAACACTCTATGACATAAATCACAGCAAGATCTTTTTTGACCCACCTCCTAGAGTAATGGAAATAAAAACAAAAATAAACAAATGGGACCTAATGAAATTTAAACCTTTTGCACAGCAAAGGAAAACATAAACAAGATGAAAAGACAACCCTCAGAATGGGAGAAAATATCTGTAAACGAAGCAACTGACAAAGGATTAATCTCCAAAATATACAAGCAGCTCATGCAGCTCAATATCAAAAAACCAACCAACCCAATCCAAAAATGGGCAGAAGGCCTAAACAGACATTTCCCCAAAGAAGATATACAGATTGCCAACAAACACATGAAAGGATGCTCAACATCACTAATCATTAGAGAAATGCAAATCAAAACTACAATGAGGTATCACCTCACACTGGTCAGAATGGCCATCATTAAAAAAATCTACAAACAATAAATGCTGGAGAGGGTGTGGAGAAAAGGGAACTGTCTTGTACTCTTGGTAGGAATGTAAACTGATACAGCCACTATGGAGAACAGTATGGAGATTCCTTAAAAAACTAAAAATAGAACTTCCATCTGACCCAGCAATCCCACTACTGGGCACATACCCTGAGAAAATCATAATTCAGAAAGAGTCATGTACCACAATGTTCACTGCAGCTCTATTTACAACAGCCAGGACATGGAAGCAACCTAAGTGTCCACTGACAGATGAATGGATAAAGAAGATGTGGCACATATATACAATGGAATATTACTCAGCCATATAAAGAAATGAAATTGAGTTATCTGTAGTGAGGTGGATGGACCTAGAGTCTGTCATACAGAGTGAAGTAAGTCAGAAAGAGAAAAACAAATACCATATGCTAACACATATATATGGAATCTCAAAAAAAAAAAGGTTCTGACGAACCTAGGGGTAGGACAGGAATAAAGACACAGACGTAGCAAATGGACTTGAGGACACGGGGAGGGGGAAGGGTAAGCTGGGACGAAGTGAGAGAGTGGCATGGACGTATATACACCACTAAATGTAAAATAGATAGCTAGTGGGAAGCAGCCGCATAGCACAGGGAGATCAGCTCGGTGCTTTGTGACCACCTAGAGGGGTGGGATAGGGAGGGTGGGAGGGAGACGCAAGAGGGAGGGGATACGGGGATATGTATATACATATAGCTGATTCACTTCATTATACAGCAGAAACTAACACACCATTGTAAAGCAACTACAATAAAGATGTTAAAAAAAAAATAATGTACGTCACTAAAATTACCTTGAACTATAAAAATTAACCAGAAGAAGCAGCACATAAGATAATGTCAAATATCAAAAACTTATCTTTCCCTACTCTATCTATGGTGTTGTCCTCAATGCAAAAGAGCATGGAATCCAATTCAGAGTTAAGAAAACCTACCTTCCTTTCTCTCTGTGCCACTTAATGCTTAATGGAAACACAAAAACTGCTTTGCAAGAGCCAGAGTTTCCTTTACAAACTAACCAATATAAGAGATACTATAAGAGATACTAGTTTCAAATGGCTATATGGAAAAATATTTAGAAAAATTGCTTAAAAAAATTTTAAAACATGTAGAATAGGAGTAAAGGGGAAATAGTCTATTTCAACATTCTTTTTTTAAGCCAAATGACTATTTAAAATAATTAACCTAGTAAGTGATATGAGGAACTAACATTGTAAACTTGCTCTCACCAATGTCCAAGAAAGTTAGGAAAAGCTAAATTGCATTCTGCCTAAGTCAGGATTTCCTATACAGGAGGCGAAAAGTACTGAGAAACTTGACTGCATTAAAGTTAAAAAATTCCATTTATTTTAAAAGCAAGCAAGCAAATACCCTTAAGACAATGAAAAGACAATCCACAGAACAGAATATGCAACACAGATAAGAAAGGTCTTATACCCAGAATGTAAAACAATTTCTACAAATCAATAAGACAAAGCTAGACAACCCAGTAGAAAATGGGCAAGAAATTTAAACAATCTCACAGAATACTCCAATGGCCAATAACTCCATCAACGAGTGCTCAGCTTCATTAGTAATTAATAAAATGCAGATTAAAGCCAAAATACCACTGCAATAGTCACTAAAATAGAAAAAATTAAAAAGACTGACAGAACAAGTGCTGGCAAGGATGTAAAGCCAAAAGAATTATCATATACTGCTTCTAGCTGCTACAGCTCTTGCAGAGCCTGTTGGAAAAATGCTTGCCATTTCCTACTAGAGATAAACAAATGCTTATTGTATATAATGACCTCAAATCCCACTCCTAAGTATGTACCCAATAAAAATACATGATTCCAACACACATGCAATGAAGTTCACGGCACTGTTATTTATAATAGCCCCAGACTGAAATTCAATATTACAGAGGATATCTAGAAACTGTCATGTAATCATACCATTCAATGATAAACTATGTCACTCAAGATAATCAATTTCACAAACATTTTGCTGAACAAATAGAGCCACAATGTGTTAGCCCATCATATAAAGTTCAAAAATAGACAAAACCAATCTGTAGGGTTAAAAGTTATGATAATACCTTTGGCTGGGGGTGATTAAGAGGGGCACAAGAAAGGCTTCTGAGTCACTGATAATGTTTTATTTCTAGATCTATGTGTTTTCTTTGTGATAGTTCGTTAAGCTATACATTTATGATTGATACCCTTCTCTGTGTGTTATACTTCCATAAATGAAAGATTTAAAGATACCTTGAAAGGCTGCTTATATGGAGAAAATGATATCAAATTATGTGGCGAGAAGACAAAATGGTAATGCTCATGTTTTATGCTGTATCCACACCAAATAATGGTAAGCAAAATCAAATTAGCGCAGGGCTGAGGGTTTTATTATTGCAAACATACTCCAAATTTCCATGAAAGTTTGGCCTGAAACAAAGAGTGAAGACTTAAAAATGGAATGCAGAGTTAGGAAACTGGCCTGAATCACCACCTTCACAAGTTTTACGTATTTTCAGAGATCTGCTAATTACCCACAGAGGAAAGGAGGACAGCTGATTTTTAGAAGCATACTTTGTGGGCTAGGCCTACTGGTATGTTTTGAAGGGGCCAACTCCTAGTCAGGGGGGGAAATTAACATGTCATTTCCAAAAGCTTGAGCTTCCTTGGAAGCCTAAAGGAATTCAATACATCCTGAGGACTTAGTAAAGAGTCTAGCACACACTAATATTTGATGAATGAATGAATGAATGAGAGACAAGGAAAAAGGTAGAGAAGGAAGCAGGAGAAAAGGAAGGGAAAAAGAGAGGGGGAGGGAGGAAAAAAAGAAGACAGGAAATAGCCCAGGCAGGTTAGGTACCTGGATGAAGGAGGAAGGTGAAGAGGAGGTAAAGACACCCATAGTAGAATCAACAATGATTTCCAGCTCCAGGTGGGGACGAAACAAGAATTCTTTTCAGCAGTGGACACCTGACCCACAGTCTAATGTGTAAAACACAGAAGCTGTGTTGCTTTGGTTAGAATGAGTAAGGAGACGGCAGAGCCCCACTTTCTTAGTAACTGACGCCACCAAGGACTGCTTTTTAAATATGGAAATATCAATGTACTGACAATTCAAAAGCATATTTTCCTTCAGCATGAGAAACCTTAAAATGCATGTGTTAGCGGCCACTAAAAGCCACAATGAATGTGTTCACTTACTAACACCTGTTTATTGAACACTACTCTGTGCCTGTCTCTGTGCAAGTGATCAGGGGAACAACAGTGAAAGAAAACACCTAATCTCTGCTCTCACATCTAAGTAAAACAGGCTTTTACTCAAGGACCTATTATTATTATTATAATGAGAAGGGGCTGCATTATGCTTTAGAGCACAAAATCACACTTGAATGAGTTCTCAAGCTCTCTTTTCAACAAAAGACATTTCAACTTGCTTCTCTGGCTTCAGGCAGTTCTGGGCACTTCCCTGGAAGAGTTAGGAAAGCATACCATGAATTGCTTAAAAATCCTCCAATGGTTTCTAATTGCCTTTAGGACAAAATTCAAAATCTATAGGATTTATAATACATTTCTCACTATTGAGTAATAATTATTATAGAAGACCTTCAAGCTAATAGTAGATAGTCCTCCAAGGGGGTGGTACATGACAAAGGCACTAAATATTTATGAACTGCATGATGAGAAAGTTGTTTGGTTTTCAGCTTTCTTTCCAAGGGGGAAGTCTCATGTTGCTGCTGGGATAACTTTACCTCCTGCCTAACACTTGGCCCCTTTTTGACAGAGAGCAGTCTCCATGCTCAGCATCTTCCAATGGCAACAATGCTCAGCTGCAATTTAACAACTTCATTTTGTTTCAATTTAGTTCATTTTAAAAGTGACCTTCTGTTTATGGGAGATGATGCTGGTGTCATATATACATAGTGATGTGACGCTTTCTTTTAAAATAAATTTAAGAAAAGAAGTAAACAGATGTACAGCAATGTATTAAGGAAATAAAAGTACAAGTGGTACTCAGGTGGACAAAACCATGAAAATGATATGAAAGTACCCAACACTGGTGCACAGAGGTTTATAATATCCTGTCGTTTTCACCGCTTCTCAGCCCCTCTCAAGCCACAAACTTCTCTTACTCCCTTTTCTAACCATTAAGGCTTTCCCTCTTTCAAATCTACCCTGTTTTATTGACTCTGGCCCACAAATATGATTTTCTCTATTTGGAAAACTCCCTTCGTTTTCTCTTCCCCTCCTTTCCTTCCCTTGACGGACTTGTACTCATTCTTCAAGGGCCCTTTGAATGTCACATCTTTGGGGCTGCTTTTCCTGCTGTCCTGACAAAGATTAGTCATGTGCGTGTTTACTGCACATTCAGATGTTTGTCTTCCCTAAGAGCCTGGGAGTTTCATGAGAACAGGGACTTTGAGATGACTCTCTGGGGAGAGTTCCAGTCACACAGCAGAGTTGAACATTCATCAATTTGAATTGAATTGGGAGAAACAGCAACCCAAGCAGGAAACAGAATTTATACCAAAGGTTGTTCAAATAAGATACACAACTATTTCCTGGGTGTCTGTATAGAATACCCTTTTCCAGGCTTCTGCCCCTGTGAATCTGCTTCATTACATTGGGTTCAGGAACCAGCGTATTTTAGAAGTGAAATGGTGGTCCACAGGCCACTGTGAGAAATGTTAAGTCTATACATGTCACAGTCAACATCCTTTGGGCTTGATATCTTTCTTTTCCTGGAGCATTTCCACATGAATGAGTAGTTAATCTTTGCTCATTTAATCAAACCTAATATTTATTCAGCGCCCACTTTGTTAGCAAATGGGAGCTTCTATGTTCCCAGTATACACTGGAGCTAATCAATAGACCTGATATAGGGATAGAAGAAAAGATATCCCTCAAATACCTCTGTAGCATTTTGAATTATTTTCTTAAAGGATAATTTTTATACTTACAAAGAATAAAATCTACTCTCATTCTGTTTTTCTTATACGGACACATATATGCACACACACAGAGCTTAGCATCTTTAATGTGGAAAAAATACGTTGGTATACCTTCTAGCCATGGTGTTTCCAAAATATGAACTATAATAATTTTCTAAGCCTCCAGTCCTGCAAGGCGCATCTAATCTGGTAATTGCTTTCGTGTAGGATTTAGGATGAGATGGCTGTGATGTATCTTGTGGAGATGATCTATTTCACCACCATAGCCATCCTCTGTCAATCGTCTGAGTTATAAATGTTAGTGTCAACTCAGTCATTTGATTCCTTACTCACAGAAATGCATAGAAAAATTCAGGGAGACTAGCACATAATGCACTTTTTGCCGTCCTTTTCCTCTCTGAGACATACGAATGCACAATGTCATATTGACATCCTAGAGAAAAGCAGCTTAATGTTAGTGTTTAGATAGGATGTTTGTGTTTATGTTCAGGTTACGGATTAGGAACAATTACACTAAACTGTGATGAAGGGCAGGGTCTTTTTGAGTATATTAGCTTTGCATTACAGAAGGCCACGGTCAGCTCATTATCCCTCATTGTGCTTATCTGTGAACTACATGGCACTACACCACACATTTCTGCATCCATTTTCCCTAACATGTTAACTACAGTTACAACTGTTCTCTATGCATAGATTCCCATTCTGAGTGAAAGGAAACCATAGAACTGACTCTGATCTAAATAGAATGTGCTTAGCAGCAAATATGCTATCTTAATCCCTTATATTACCAAAGTGCGTTTGAAATAACCACACAGGAAATGAAGAAATGGACAGTTGCTAAATTCAAAAGTGATGCATGACCAAAAAGCTATGTTTCAAGTGGACTGCGCAGGCTCTGGAATGAGCAAGTAACCTTGTCTCTCAAGGTTGAGGGCAGCAAATACATAGTAATGAAAAGATAAACGGGATCCAATAGCGTCTTCCAAATCCTAACAGTTCAAATCAGAAAGTCTTCATTATACCAAAAATATAGTTCATTCTCAAAATGGGGACTTGACTGAGCTATTAATATGCACCTCACTTTATACCTCACTAGAGACAATACATCTGAAACATAATAAGTTGCTGGAGTGTTCTAATGCATGGTAATGCATGCCTTCTAGTTCATTATTTCCTGATGTTATGACATGGCTGTCCAATCCTGGGGTATAATGAGGAGCTGGAGATCTTATATTATCACTTAATGAAGTCCAATTAAGACTCGTTAACCTTTGATCTACCCCGCATACTTAACGGACAATGAGTGGTCATAGGAAAACTTTAAAAGGTGAACTTGAGCACGATTAGTCAACGGATTTTTTGAAGAGTGAAAGCCCTCTCAAACGACCATTTTCACCTGAAGCAAGGGGCGGGGGATGCTATTGATTGATGATAAAACTACATACACACCCCTCAGGTGAAAGGTGTTGAATACTGCAAGGATATTATGGTGGAATAATTATTTGGGAGGGTTTGTAGAACCAACTGATAATACAGAAGCATGATTTTGATGACTTATGACATTTTATCTATGAACTGCCTGAACTTACATACAAATCCTATTTCTTTTTATTTTTAATTAAATCCAACCCGTATTTATCACCACCACATACATGCATAAAATATAAACAACATTCATAAAGCATGACATTATTACTAAACAAGAAACTAAACTGGTCAAAATTACTAATAAATGTATATAATGCATAAAGCAATATGCTTTTCCTAAGGTTTACAGGAATGCAAGGTTTATACAAAGAAACAGTTTGAAGGCTACAAGACATTACATTAAGGCGCACATTAAAATCTGTGTATATGAATATCATTGCACTTTAAAAGGATGTTCAGGTTAATCTGAAAAATTCAATATTCTATAAGAGCAGAGAAACTAAGTAATAGCAGAGATAAAAGCTGAAGCAACAACCTAGCACTAATAAGTTCTCCCAATTTTGATATTCAAACAGGTTTAGCTGTCAAAGTAGTTTTGAATAAAATACTACTGCATTGTACGTAGCCTTAACTCAAATATCACAACCTCAGAAGCTGAAGATATCATGCATAGCACTCTATATCTGATTCATTTGTATCTCCAAACTGAGCACAGTAACTGGTACAATACAGGGGCTTTCACAAAGCTTGCTAAATACAAAAATGAACACTACCCTATTTCCCAACTGAGAAAGTGATACTGAGTAATCCACTCAGGGTTACAACAGCTTATCAGCAAAGAATCACATCCAGATCTTTGCAGACTGTGTTCTAGCCCTGCTCTGCTTCTTTCTTAACTTAGATTTCACCCTGTTTTACAGATTGAAGGAGCTGCAAACTTCACTCTTCTCCCAGTGCCTACTAAGAGGAGCCCATCCCAAATGTCTGCATCATTTCAAGTAGTCTCCTGTAGGAGTCTGGTATTCTGGAAACTTGTCGTGGTCAATAGTTTCCATCCTTTTTGTGTCTGAGACATAGTTTTGATCATCAGGGTATTTGGAAGCACATCTAAAGGGACTTGACAAACAAACTCAAACAATACTGAAAAAGTAATACTCTAAGCAACATTTTAGCATAACAGTCTCTTGCAACAGTTAACTCCTCATTGGTTACCCTTTATTCATTTCATAGTTACTGAGTATCTCCAACATCAGCCATTACACTGAAACTACAGTCATGGGAATAGAGAATTTTACTGCCTTGATTTATATAATCCCAAGGCAAGGTTTTTGTATGCGCTAGTCAATGCACTGTCTTCCTTTGAAGTAATGCAGTACATTATTTATCTACTGCTGCATAACAAATTACTCTGAAATTGAGCAGCTTAAAACAACAGAAAGTTTCTGTTGCTCAGCAATCTGGGTCCTCTGCTTCAGTGTCGCTTTCACAAGGCCACACTCAAGGTGTCAGCCAGGGCTGTGGTTTCACCTCAAGGCTCAACCAGGGAAGGATGTGCTTTTCCACTCATTCATGCGTTTGTTGGGAGGATTCCATTCCTTGTGGGTTGTTGGACTGAGGGCCTGAGTTCCTGACTGGCTCTTGGCCAGAGGTAACCCTCGGTTCCTATTTAGTGTGTTTCGTCAACATGGCAGTTTACTTCGTGAAAGCAAGCAAGCTGAGGAGGCAGGACTGAGAGAGCCAGCAAGATGTTAAGTCACAGCCTTTCATAAACTAATCTCAGAAGACAGATCCCATCACTTTTGCTGATTCTGGTTTTTTCGTTTGTTTTTTTTAAGAAGACGATCACTAGGTCCAGCCCACACACAAGGGGAAGGGATGACACAAGGGCATGACAACTAGGAGTAGGGGATTGTTGGGGGACGGGGGTCATTCAGAAGCTGCCTACCACATATGATGTTACTGTTCTGGTGATCAGACACTTAAAAAGCTACAGGGCCAGGCAAGTCTCGTAAATAATTAAAGCATGTCAGATACTAAGAGAAATAAGGAGTGACAGGGACTATGGCAAACTAGAGGGTACGTGCCTCCTGTAGAAGGCGCCAACACTACAAAGCTCCTGCTGATGCTGGCCAAGCAGGAATGAGGGCTCATTTTTGCCAACTGACTGATTTTTCTACGGAGACTGTAAACCATTGTTCCTGTCTCCAATCATCTGAATTTCAAATGGGACAATATGGGCTGGCCAAACAAAACTTACCTACATGTTCGTGTTCAGCATCCTTTATCTTTTATTTGCTACAAGCTCCTCTGCCATTTCTGCTTACCATTTGCCCAGCTCAATATGAGACTCACAGTTATGATTAAAATATTATCTTTCCTCAACTATAGGTAGGAACAAGTCTTATGCAAGTGTCAAAACTTGATGTACACTAGTTGACTTGCTTAGAGTGCTTAATAATGGTTGATGATATATTTGCTTCAAATAAACACACAAATGAATGGGTGAGGTAGATGAAGAACACACAGGAGGCTGTTCTCCCAAATTTCAAGAACATATATCCAAGCAAAGTTGCCTTATTTGACTTCAAACCCAATTCAAGAGAAGCTATTTTCTATTCCATGGAAGTGGATCATCCACCTCATTTATCTGATAACTAACAAATGGAAAATTCTAGCATTGCAGGGGTACATCAAGAAGAGACAGACTAGCCGATGTTCCTTTTGAAACTATAAAAAGAAAACATTTTCAGTGTTCTCCAGCAGGAGAGTTGCAAATAAGAAATCCTTGAACAAGGTGTTAGATAAGTGCTTGTTATTATATTATTACTTAATAATTCAGCAACACACACAGAGTACAAAAAAAGAAAACCTTCAGTTTGGTTTTTACAACTTTTTTGTCTAAAAATACAAGCCAAAGTAAAATGAGCAAAAGGGAAAGATGAGCAAGATAAACGACAAAAAAACCCCACGGTGCAAACCGAAAAATCCTAATAAGACTCCCACTCTCATTCTGTGATACGTATGCACTCCAATTAACTTCTGAAGGTCATTTAGTAGTACAGTGTTGTAACATGTCTAAAAATATTTTCAAGCTAGAGAGACGAAAATCAGAGAAATATGCTGATCTGGTACATGTCCTTGAATTTTAAAATTTAAAAATACCCAAAGTGGTGTTTTTGTGCAGGGAAGGTGGGGAGATGTAAAATGGTTTTCCCGGAAGTAAGTTATGACCTAATGAAATTATGAATGATGACGTGAGTCTCAAAACAACAGTTAAGTGCAATCCTGAGTGGTTCTGCTATAAAAAGCTACTCTTACTTAGCAAATAAGTGCCTTCTGAGCACCACGTCCTCCACTCCATGATATGTGTGTAACGAAAACATCTAACATCTCAAGAGTTCATCAGCTACAAAATAGCCCCAAACATGGAAGTCTGAGGGTTTCTCCTTTGATCAGTAAGGAGGAAGCTCAGGGAGACACGTTGGATTTTCTTCAAGCCATTCTCCATAGGGCAGCATCTTGAAGCATCTTCTTACACTGTCAACCTTATCTCATCACCTCTTCTAGGACTTCTTCCTACATTCTCTCTCTCTTGTAGCTTATTTCATATGTAATAGTTTATACCTCTTAATTCCCTACCCCTATATTGCCCCTCGCCCCTCCCCTCTCCCCACTGGTAACCACTAGTTTGCTCTCTATATCTGTGCGTCTCTATATCTGTGTGTCTATTTCTTTTTTGTTATATTCACTAGTTTGTTGCAATTTTTAGATTCCACATATAAGTGATATCAGACAGTATTTGTCTTTCTCTGTCTGACTTATTTCACTTAGCATAATACCCTCTAAGTCCATCCATGTTATTGCAAACGGCAAAATGTCATTCTTTTTTATGGATGAGTAGTATTTCATTGTGTATATGTATTTATATATATATAATATAAATATATATACAAACACACACATACATAAATATCACATCTTCTTTATCCACTCATCTGTTGATGGACATTTAGGGTGTTTCCATGTCTTGTCAACTGTAAATAATGCTGCTCTGAATATTGGGTTATGTGTATTTTTTTTGAATTAGTATTTCTAAACTTCTTACATGGAAAACAAAGCCCTGGGCTATCTTGCCCTAGTTTCCCTCTCCAAGCTAATCTCATTCTGGCTCACCTTCTCTGTTGTAGGCTAACTGGTCTTCTTTCAGATCCTTGGGCATACCAAGCTCTTTCTACCTCAAAGCATACACACGTGCTGATCGTTCACCAGGAATGCTTTTCCCTGAGCTGTTCTTCCAAACACTCTTTGTCTCTCAGTTACTAGCTTTATAGGTTCTGCCTCCTGGAAGCCTTCTCTGAATCCTGAATTAATTATCATGCCCCTCTCCCCTTGGTAATTTCCATCTTAACCCCTTGCTTGCTTGCCTCCTAATACCTATCATAATTCATGATTATTTGTCTGATTACTTCTTTCCACCAGATTATTGGCTAAATGAGAAAGGGACTCTGCCTACCCTATTCACCATTGTACCAGCATCTAATCAGAGTGTCTGGCACAATGGAAACAATCGATAAGTATGCAGTGTATAATTGAGTGGATGAACAAATGACATATTGAAAAATCATTTTAATACATAGCTAATGGGAACCTGCTGTACAGCACAGGGAGCTCAACTCCATGCTCTGTGATGACCTAGATGGGTGGGATGGGGGTGGGCTGGGAGGGAGGTCCAAGAGGGAGGGGATATATGTATACATATAGCTGATTCACTTTCTTGTACAGCAGAAACTAACACAACATTGTAAAGCAGTTATACTCCAATAAAAAAAAAAAAGTCATTTTGTTTCGGCTGCTGCAAAGCAACATAATAATAGCTATCATGTACTAGGCACTCTGCTTAGCAGTGTTATCTTTTTAACCTTTATAACAATCCTCTGAAGTAGCTACTATTATCACCATCACATTATAGAAACAGAAACAGAAGTTTAAAGGCTTTAAGTTATTTGTCCAAAACCCAGACAGATAGTACAGGGAGCAGGAACAGCATTTGAACCCAGTTCTGTCTTAAGAGTTCCAGTTTGTAACTAGTACACACACAATTAATGTTAAATCTCTTGTTGAAAATCAGGAGGTCCTAATTATTTAGATTGGGACTATATTTTAGATAACTGCTTAAAACCACATTTAAACTTGTACCCAAGATGACGATGTATCTAATCACAAATTGACTATAATAGGAGTTCACTCCTATCATATTCTTGATAACTACAGCTAGAAGCCTCAGGATGTCAAGTTTCCCTCTTCAAAAGAGCAAAGTGATAGTAAAGGAGCATAGAACCTCAGGACTTTTTTATTTAGTGAGGTTTTCCCTTTAGCCACTAGCTCTGTAGCTACATCTACAGGAAGTCAAATGTGCACAGCAGTTTTCTAAAATGTGCATACGAAAGTTTAGATCCACTAAAACTGCTACGCATTAAGGTTGACATACCAATTAAATATCCCAGAACAGTCCATAGGAGCATGCCTTGGTTTCTCTATAGAGGCAACTAAGGAATTCACTGAGTTCCACTGCAGTGAAACATGTTACCATTTGTGCCTAATTAGAATGACTCCTTTTCCCTTTTAATTGCATTCCTATGTATACTCATCCCTGTTTATGTAATATAAACAGTGATACCCTCTGAGTTACTGTAATATTTACAGTTTGAGTAAGGTCTACGAAGATACCTGTGAAAATACCAGGTCACGATGATCACCAGTTCATAAAACATCTTAATTCAAATGTCACCAAGAATCTGATGAGAAGTATAGCGAATCATAAACAACCAAATCAATTCTCCGCCACATTCCTCCTAGATCTGGCAAACAATCTACTCCCAGGTGGAGCTTTTGTGCGGAGTTTCATTCCGGAGTACAGCTTTACAGCAGAGTTATAAACCCCTAAATTGCTGATACAGCCTTAGTTATCGCTATGCTGGTGACATTGCTCTAATGAACTCTTTGCTATTTTACATGGTCTGGGTATCCCAGAAGAAGCATTGTCTAAATGTATAAACACACTGGTCAGGGTTTAGTGGGATATTTTTGGAATAGAGTATTGGTAGGTGTGGGTGTGCAGCTTTTAGTGAAAATATGAATTATGTAAATTTTAATGAGTGACAACAAATGGTGATAGTGTTTGCCATTATAGAAAACACCTGCAATAATATAAATCCTTCCAATTTAAAAAATTTACCAAGATGAAAATGGAGAGTAAATGATCTGTAAATTGTATTTCTATTTACATTATTTTCTACATTGCCTTCGACAGCAATAATTTGGCTTTCAAACTATAACACCAGCCACCTTTTTTCAGTTCCATGCAAACCAGTGCTTCTCAAAATGGTAATGTGCTTACCAAGCACAATCTGGTTAAATTCACATTTTGATTCTGCATGTCTGTAACGGGGCCTAGAACTGTGCATTTCTCCCAAGCCGCTGATCCTTATTACTGTTTACTTGGAATGAAATTTTTACAAGATATTTTAGTTCCTGTGTTGCGATTTTTATAACATTCAAAAACCACTTTGGAGGACCTTCAAGATGGTGGAGGAGTAAGACGTGGAGATGACCTTCCTCCCCACAAATACATCAGAAATACATCTACATGGGGAACAACTCCTACAGAACACCTACTGAACGCTGGCAGAAGACCTCAGACCTCCCAAAAGGCAAGAAACTCCCCAAGTTCCTGGGTAGGGCAAAAGAAAACAGGAAAAACAGAGACAAAAAAAATAGAGATGGGACCTGCACCTCTAGGAGGCAGCTGTGAAGGAGGAAAGGTTTCCACACACTAGGAAGCCCCTTCGCGGGCGGAGACTGCGGGTGGCGGAGGGGGGAGCTTCGGAGCCACGGAGGAGAGCGCAGCCACAGGGGTGCGGAGGGCAAAGCGGAGAGATTCCCACACAGAGGATCGGTGCCGAGCAGCACTCACCAGCCCGAGAGGCTTGTCTGCTCCCCCGCCGGGGTGGGCGGGGGCAGGGAGCTGAGGCTCGGGCTTCTGAGGTCGGATCGCAAGGAGAGGACTGGGGTTGGCGGCGTGAACACAGCCTGAAGGGGGCTAGTGCGCCACAGCTGGCCGGGAGGGAGTCCGGGGAAAAGTCTGGAACTCCCTAAGAGGCAAGACACCATTGTTTCAGGGTGCACGAGGAGAGGGGATTCAGAGCACCACCTAAACGAGCTCCAGAGACAGGCGCGAGCCGCGGCTATCAGCGCGGACCCCAGAGACGGGCATGAGACGCTAAGGCTGCTGCTGCCGCCACCAAGAAGCCTGTGTGCGAGCACAGGTCACTATCCACACCGCCCCTCCCGGGAGCCTGTGCAGGCCGCCACTGCCAGGTCCCGTGATCCAGGGACAACCTTCCCGGGAGAATGCACGGCACGCCTCAGGCTGGTGCAACGTCGCGCTGGCCTCTGCCGCCGCAGGCTCGCCCCGCATCCGTACCCCTCCCTACCCCCGGCCTGAGTGAGCCAGAGCCCCCGAATCAGCTGCTCCTTTAACCCCGTCCCATCTGAGCGAAGAACAGACGCCCTCAGGTGACCTACACGCAGAGGCGGGGACAAATCCAAAGCTGAATCCCGGGAGCTGTGCGAACAAAGAGAAAGGGAAATCTCTCCCAGCACCCTCAGGAGCAGCGGATTAAATCTCCACAATCAAGTGGGTTGTTATCACTGGTGGATTTGTTTACTGGTGAGGTTGCTCTCTTTGTTTTTCATTACTTTTATTTTTTTAATAATATATTTTTAAATTTTTTATTTTAATAACTTTATTTTAATTTCTTTTTTTCTCCCTTTTCTTCTGAGCTGTGTGGCTGACAGGGTCTTGGTGCTCCAGCCGGGTGTCAGGCCTGTGCCTCTGAGGTGGGAGAGCTGAGCTCAGGACACTGGACCACCAGAAACCTCCTGGCCCCTCGTAATATCAATCAGGGAGAGCTCTCCCAGAGACCTCCGTCTCATGCTAAGACCCAGCTCCACTCAATGACCAGCAAGCTCCAGTGCTGAACACCCCATGGCAAACAACTAGCAAGACAGGAACACAACCCCACCCATTAGCAGAGAGGCTGCCTAAAATCATACTAAGTTCACAGACACCCCAAAACACACCACCAGACGTGGACCTGCCTACCAGAAAGACAAGATCCAGCCTCATCCACCAGAACACAGGCACCAGTCCCTCCACCAGGAAGCCTACACAACCCAATGAACCAACCTTACCCACTGGGGGCAGACACCAAAAAAAACAGCAACTATGAACATGCAGCTTGCAAAAGGGAGACCCCAAACACAGTATGTTAAGCAAAATGAGAACACAGAGAAATACGCAGCAGATGAAGGAGCAAGGTAAAAACCCACCAGACCAAACAAATGAAAAGGAAATAGGCAGTATACCGGAAAAAGAATTCAGAGTAATGATAGTAAATATGATCCAAAATCTTGGAAATAGAATGGAGAAAATACAAGAAACATTTAACAAGGACCAAGAAGAACTAAAGAGCAAACAAACAACGATGAACACCACAATAAATGAAATTAAAAATTCTCTAGAAGGAATCAATAGCAGAATAACTGAGGCAGAAGAATGGATAAGTGACCTGAAAGATAAAATAGTGGAAATAACTACCACAGAGCAGAATAAAGAAAAAAGAATGAAAAGAGTTGAGGACAGTCTCAGAGACTTCTGCGACAACATTAAACTCACCAACATATGAATTATAGGGGTCCCAGAAGAAGAAGAGAAAAAGAAGGGGACTGAGAAGATGCTTGAAGAGATTATAGTTAAAAACTTCCCTAATATAGGAAAGGAAATAGTCAATCAAGTCCAGGAAGCAGAGAGAGTCCCATACAGGACAAATCCAAGGAGAAACATGCCAAGACACATATTAATCAAACTATCAAAAATTAAATACAAAGAAAAAATATTAAAAGAAGCAAGGGAAAAGCAAAAAATAACATACAAGGGAATCCCCATAAGGTTAACAGCTGATCTTTCAGCAGAAACTCTGCAAGCCAGAAGGGACTGGCAGGACATATTTAAAGTGATGAAAGGGAAAAACCTACAACCAAGATTACTCTACCCAGCAAGGATCTCATTCAGATTCGACGGAGAAATTAAAATCTTTACAGACAAGCAAAAGCTAAGAGAATTCAGCACCACCAAACGAGCTTTACAACAACTGCTAAAGGAACTTCTCTAGGCAGGAAACACAAGAGAAGGAAAAGATCTACAATAACAAACCCAAAACAATTAAGAAAATGGTAATAGGAACATACATACCAATAATTACCTTAAATGTAAATGGATTAAATGCTCCAACCAAAAGACACAGACTGGCTGAATGGATACAAAAACAAGACCCGTATATATGCTGTCACACACTTCAGACCTAGGGACACGTACAGACTGAAAGTGAGGGGATGGAAAAAGATATTCCATGCAAATGGAAATCAAAAGAAAGCTGGAGTAGCAATTCTCATATCAGACAAAATAGACTTTAATCGTAAAGCAATTATACTCCAATAAAGATGTTAAAAATAAATAAATAAAATAAAATAAAGACTATTATGAGAGACACAGAAGGACACTACATAATGATCAAGGGATCAATCCAAGAAGAAGATATAACAATTGTAAATATTTATGCACCCAACATAGGAGCACCTCAATACATAAGACAAATGCTAACAGCCATAAAAGGGGAAATCAACAGTAACACAATTACAGTAGGGGACTTTAACACCCCACTTTCACCAATGGACAGATCAACCAAAATGAAAATAAATAAGGAAATACAAGCTTTAAATGACACAATAAACCATATAGATTTAATTGATATTTATAGTACATTCCATCGAAAAACAACAGAATACACTTTCTTCTCAAGTGCTCATGGAACATTCTCCAGGATAGATCATCTTGGATCACAAATCAAGCCTTGGTAAACTTAAGAAAATTGAAATCGTATCAAGTATCTTTTCCGACCACAACGCTATAAGACCAGATATCACTTACAGGAAAAAATCTGTAAAATGTACAAACATATGGAAGCCAAACAATACACAACTAAATAACCATGAGATCACTGAAGAAATCAAAGAGGAAATCAAAAAATACCTAGAAACAAATGACAATGAAAACACGATGGCCCAAAACTATGGGACACAGCAAAAGCAGTTCTTAGAGGGAAGTTTACAGCGGTAGAATCCTACCTCAAGAAACAAGAAAAATCTCAAATAAACAACCTAACCTTACACCTAAAGCAATTAGAGAAAGAAGAACAAAAAGAAACCCCAAAGTTAGCAGAAGGAAAGAAATCATAAAGATCAGATCAGAAATAAATGAAAAAGAAATGAAGGAAACAGTAGCAAAGATCAATAAAACTAAAAGCTGGTTCTTTAAGAAGATAAACAAAACTGATAAACCATTAGCCAGACTCATCAAGAAAAAAAGGGAGAACACTCGTATCAACAGAATTAGAAATGAAAAAGGAGAAGTAACAACTGACACTGCAGAAATACCAAGGATCATGAGAGATTACTACAAGCAACTATATGCCCATAAAATGGACAACCTGGAAGAAATGGACAAATTCTTAGAAAAGCACAACCTTCCAAGACTGAACCAGGAAGATATAGAGAATATAAACAGACCAATCACAAGCACTGAAATTGAAACTGTGATTAAAAATCTTCCAACAAACAAAAGCCCAGGACCAGGTGGCTTCACAGGTGACTTCTAACAAACGTGTAGAGAAGAGCTAACACCTACCCTTCTCAAACTCTTCCAAAATATAGCAGAGGGAGGAACACTCCCAAACTCATTCTACGAGGCCACCATCACCCTGATACCAAAACCAGAAAAAGATGTCACAAAAAAAGAAAACCACAGGCCAATATCACTGATGAACATAGATGCAAAAATCCTCAACAAAATACTAGCAAACAGAATCCAGCAGCACATTAAAAGGATCATACAACATGATCAAGTGGGGTTTATCCCAGGCATGAAAGGATTCTTCAATATACACAAATCAATCAATGTGATACACCATATTAACAAACTGAGGGATACAAACCATATGATTATCTCAGTAGATGCAGAAAGGGCTTTTGACAAAATTCAACACCCATTTATGATAAAAACCCTCCAGAAAGTAGGCATAGAGGGAACTTACCTCAACATAATAAAGGCCATATATGACAAAGCCACAGCAACATTGTTCTCGATGGTGAAAATCTGAAACCATTTCCACTAAGATCAGGACAAGACAAGGTTGCCCACTCTCACCACTATTATTCAACATAGTTTTGGAAATTTTAGCCACAGCAATCAGAGATGAAAAAGAAATAAAAGGAATCCAAATCGGAAAAGAAGAAGTAAAGCTGTTACTGTTTGCAGATGACATGATACTATACATAGAGACTCCTAAAGATGCTACCAGAAAACTACTAGAGCTAATCAATGAAACTGGTAAAGTAGCAGGATACAAAATTAATGCACAGAAATCTCTTGCATTCCTACACACTAATGATGAAAAATCTGAAAGGGAAATCAGAAAGAAACACTACTATTTATCACTGCAACAAAAAGAATAAAATACCTAGGAATAAACCTACCTAAGGAGACAAAAGGCCTGCATGCAGAAAACTATAAGACACTGATGAAAGAAATTAAAGATGATACAAACAGATGGAGAGATATACCATGTTCTTGGATTGGAATAATCAACATTGTCAAAATGACTATACTACCCAAAGCAATCTACAGATTCAATGCAATCCCTATCAAGTTACCACTGGCATTTTTCACAGAACTAGAACAAAAAATTGCACAATTTGTATGCAAACACAAAAGACCCCGAATAGCCAAAGCAATCTTGAGAAAGAAAAACAGAGCTGGAGGAATCAGTCTCCCGGACTTCAGACTACACTACAGAGCTACAGTAATCAAGACAGTATGGTACTGGCACAAAAACAGAAATATAGATCAATGGAACAGGATAGAAAGCCCAGAGATAAACCCACGTACATATGGTCACCTTATTTTTGATAAAGGAGGCAAGAATATACAATGGAGAAAAGACAGCCTCTTCAATAAGTGGTGCTGGGAAAACTGGACAGCTACATGTGAAAGAATGAAATTAGAACACTTCCTAACACCATACACAAAAATAAATTCAAATGGGTTAAAGACCTAAATGTAAGGCCAGACACTATCAAACTGTTAGAGGAAAACATAGGCAGAACACTCTATGACATAAATCACAGGAAGATCCTTTTTGACCCACCTCCTAGAGACATGGAAATCAAAAGAGAAATAAACAAATGGGACCTAATGAAACTTAGAAGCTTTTGCATAGCAAAGGAAACCATAAACCAGATGAAAAGACAGCCCTCAGAATGCGAGAAAATATTTGTAAACAAAGCAACTGATAAAGGATTAATCTCCAAAATATGCAAGCAGCTCATGCAGCTCGATACGAAAAAAACAAACAACCCAATCCAAAAATGGGCAGAAGACCTAAATAGACATTTCCCCAAAGATTTATGGATTGCCAACAAACACATGAAAGGATGCTCAACGTCACTAGTCATTAGAGAAATGCAAATCAAAACTACAATGAGGTATCACCTCACACCAGTCAGAATGGCCATCATCAAAAAATCTAGAAACAATAAATGCTGGAGAGGTTGTGGAGAAAAGGGAACCGTCTTGTACTGTTGGTAGGAATGTAAACTGATACAGCCACTATGGAGAACAGTATGGAGGTTCCTTAAGAAACTAAAAATGGAGCTACCATCTGACCCAGCAATCCCACTACTGGGCGTATACCCTGAGAAAACCATAATTCAAAAAGAGACATGTACCACAATGTTCATTGCTGCCCTATTTACAATAGCCAGGACATGGAAGCAACCTAAGTGTCCGACAGATGAATGTATAAAGAAGATGTGGCACATATCTACAATGGAATATTACTCAGCCATGAAAAGAAACGAAATTGAGTTATCTGTAGTGAGGTGGATGGACCTAGAGTCTGTCATACAGAGTGAAGTAAGTCAGAAAGAGAAAAGCAAATACATATATATGGAATCTAAAAAAAAAAAAAAAAACAAAAACAAAAAAAAAACGTTCTGAAGAACCTGGGGCAGACCAGGAATAGAGACGCAGATGTACAGAATGGACTTCAGGACACGGGGAGGGGGAAGGGTAAGCTGAGATGAAGTGAGATAGTGGCATGGACGTATATACACTACCAAATGTAAAAGAGATAGCTAGTGGGAAGCAGCCACATAGCACAGGGAGATTAGCTCGGTGCTTTGTGACCACCTAGAGGGGTGGGATAGGGAGGGTGGAAGGGAGACGCGAGAGGGAGGGCATATGGGGTTATATGTATATGTATAGCTGATTCACTTTCTTATACAGCAGCAACTGACGCAACAATGGAAAGCAATTATACTCCAATAAAGATGTTAAAAAAATAAAATTAAAAAATTAAAAAGGTAAAAAGAAACAGTTAAAAAACATCACTTTGGATATAAGTTTGGTGACAGATTCACACCAAGAAATATGTTATGTTGAAAACTGGAGATACGATTTTTTAATTTAAAATCCTATAACTTGTTACCTAAACATTCTTTCAGTAATGGTTGTCATACTGTTTAAAAAAAAAAAAAAAAAGCTTCCATAAATCAATGACTCTGGAAATGAAGAGAGTCACTTCAAAATTCCATGAGGAAAGGCAAACAACCAGTATGACAAACCACAGTGCTAATCTAGGAAAAGAGTCCTAAGAAAGAAATCAATGCTGACAAGACAAAAAGCAGGGTGAAAGCAATTATTTGAAGATTCACATCCCCCATCCTTTACATGTACTCTCATAGGAAAATGAATCTTGAATCCTGCAAGTTTATTAAGTGTTTGAGGTTTTCAAAATACACTCTCTGGATAAATATATGAAACCCCATATATTTAAAATCTAGAAAAAGATAAAACAAGGAACCTCACAATATACTATTACTCAGGTTCTCTTTGTTTCAAGTTTGACATCTCAAAATGATTAAATGCTCTTTTACAACATGAGGATATTCCACTGCCTTTAAGAAAATCTTAGGAGGTGGGTTGGCTTAAAAGCTGTAGTCCCTAAGCTGAGCATGAAAAAGCATCACGTGGATATTAGGCCACATTGTGTGACTACAGATTCTAATTTCTACTCTGAAAAAAATAAAACTAAAACCAAAGCAATGAACACAGAACACTGCTATTAAGTTTGGAGGATTTCCTCAAAATATGTACCTTTATCAAGAGTACTGGGAGATTCAAAAATCAACCTACACAGGAAAGTGAAGAGGCTACTAAGTGCACTAAAGAAATGAATACATGTTCTGTTGTATTTATTGGAAGAATTACATCTCCCACTTGTCAGAAAACACGTATATTTCTAGGTGTGAACTGCCACTCAAGTATTTGCAAAATGGCTTTGGAATGATGTGTGTGATTCATGACTTTGACATTGCATCAAATGAAATGTTAGTAATAGAGAAACAGACACACTAATTAATATTATATGCGCTCAAAGTTTGTGGTACTTCAGATGCTTTAAAGTTTACCTTTTAGGGACCATGCGATTTTGTTGGGGAGGAATACAGGGATCTCAAAGAAAATATTTAAGACACAGAGATACGTATTTAAATACAAAGACCTTATATACAGACCTTAGAGTGATACAGCTGAAAAATCCGTCAGCAGTTATCTAGTCTGGGAAGTTTTAACTTTTCTTTTTAGCCAATCAAAACATTGTACAATATATAAAACACAAAAAACAGATAAATCAGATCTGCTCTGGATGGGGTCCCTCTGCTCTCCTGTCCTCTCACACTTTTCCCACAGTGTGCCACCTTCTTCAGCTTCTGAAGATGACAACCTGGAGTAGATCGTTCTGCCACTTGTCTAATATGACCCCCACATTTTACTCCAGAATTATGAAATGACTTGTCAAATAGCACACCTGTACTTGCTGTCAGAACTTGAACTAGGATTCTAGTTGGGTTCTCCTTATTCTTGGTCCACAATGGTGGCCCACCCTGATATTGTGTTGCCCCAGTTGATAGGACAGTTATAAATCTCTCCCAAGAATGTTCAGTAAAACATTAAGTTTTGCTCAATGTACACATCAGGGCAATGATTTTGTAGCTTCCTGAATTCAAATTGCTACACTTAACCCAAATTACTAGAGTATAATGACATATTAGTTAAGAGTTTGAACGGTTTTTCTTTTTTTTAATAACACCTTTATTGAGATTCAATTCAAAAACCCTAAAATTCACCCTAAAGTATAAAATTCAGTAGTTTTTAGTATATTCAGTCTTGCAATCATCACTGCTATCTAGAGATAGAACATTTCATCACCCCCAAAAGACCCCATATCAATTAGTGTACCAGCCAGTCACTCCTTATTCCTCCCTACCTCCAGCACTGAAAACCACTAATCTACATTCTATCTCTATGGATTTGCCTATTCTAGACATTTCATATAAAGAGGATCATAAATTATATAGCAGTTTTGACTGGCTGTGTTCACTTAATGTTTTCAAGGTTTATGCATGTTATAGCATGTAGCTGCACTTTATACCTTCCTATGGTCAAATAATATACTCTTCTAGGATAAACCACATTTCCTTTATCCATTCAGTAGTTGATGGACATCTGGGCTGTCTCCAATTTTGGACTATTATGAATAATGCTGCTATAAACATTTGTGTATAGGATTTTTGGGTGGACGTATGTTTTCAGTTCTTTGGGGTATACCCCTAGGAGTGGAATTGCCGAGTCATATGATAACTCTATGTTTAACATTTCAAGGAATTCACCACCTACTTTCTAGAGCATCTGCACCATTTTACAATCTAATCAGTAATGTATGGGTGTATGAGGGCTCCAGTTTCTCTATATCCTTTCCAATCCTTGTTATTGTCTTTCTTTTTACATTAGCCATCTTGGTGGGTGTGAAGTGGTATCTCATTGTAAATTTTATTTCTATTTCCTGAACAACCTATGATTTTGAGCATCTTTTCAAGGGCTTATTGGCCATTTGTATTGATAAATCTTCTTTGGAGAAATGTCTATTCAAATCTTTTGCCCATTTTTAATTGAATTGTCTTTTTATTGTTTTCATTATTGAATTATGAATTCTTTATATATTCTAGACACTAGATACTTATCACGTATGTGATTTGAAATTATTTTCAAATAAATTTTAAATTATTAAACTATTTTCAACTCCATTCTGGAGTTGTATTTTCACTTCTTGATGGTGTCCATTAAACACAAAAGTTTAATGATAATAAAGTTCAATTTATCTTTTTTCTTTTGTTGCTTCTGTTTTTCATGTCACACCTAAGAAACTATTGCCTAATACAAAGTCACTAAGATTTACTCTCATTTTCTTCTGAAGTTTTGTAGTTTTAGCTCTTACATTTAGTTCTATAATCCATTATGAGTAATTTTTTAGATGGTATGAGGTAGAGATCCAACTTCACTTTTTTTTGCATGAAACTATCTAGTTGTTGAATAGACAATCTTTTCCCCACTGAACTGAGTTGGCTCCCTTGTTAAAATCAACTGACCAAAATGTAAGTTATCTTACATCATAAGGGTATATATAATATGTATGGCATAAGGATGGAAATTATTTAGTAATTCCAGAAACACACTGTTTTGTTTCTGCTATTCTGGGTCACTTGTATTTCCATATGAATTTTAGAATCAACGTGTCAAAATGCAAAAAATGTAGCTTGGAATTTTGACAGAAATTACATTAAATCTAAATAAATTTGGACAGTTTTTTCATCTTAACAAGATTAACTCTTTCAATCATGGACATATAATGCTTTTAAATTAACTTAGGTATATAATTTCTTTCAATGATGTTTTGTAATTTTCAGTGTACAAGTCTTGCACTTCTTCTGTCAAATTTATTCCTAAGTATTTTATTCTTTTTGTTGCTAGTGTAAATGGAATTTCTTTCTTAACCTCACCTTGGGACTCTTCATTACTGCTACATAGAAATACAATTTTTTTTTTGTATTGATCTTGTATCCTGGAACTTTGCCAAACTCAGTTCTAATAAGTTTTTAGTGGATTCCCTAGGATTTTCTATACCACAATCATACCATCTGCAAATGGAAATAATTTTGCTTCTTCCTTTCTAATCTGTATGCCTGTTATTTCATTTTCATGCCTAATTTCCATGGCTAGAACCTCCAAAACAGTATAGAAGTGGTGAGAACAGACATCCTTCTCTTGTTCCTGATCTTAGAGGAGAAAGCATTCAGTCTTTGATCATTAAGTGTGCTGTTAGCTGTAGGGGGTTTGTAGACGTACTTTATTGGTTTAGGAAGCTGCTTTCTATCCCTAGTTGTCACAAAGCTTGCTTTTCTTACTGATATTCAGCTGCATTTCTAGAGTAAGCACTTCTTTTGTGGGGAGGAAGATTTTTGGAGGTCCTTACTCCATTATTCTGCAAGGGATTCCTAAAATGTCTTTCTTAACCTTCAAAATTTACCTTTTTTGCAACTAACATACTGTATCATTACCAGGACAGCAAGCCTTCTGACCAACCACTGAAGGCAACCAGCCTTCAATCTTTTGAGAATTCACAACAAATCTAAGTTGCTTTTTTCTGCCTCACCACCATAATCTATTCTTGTAAAACCTAGTTAAAAACTAACTTCTCTCTTCACAAAACCAACAGAATGAGATATAGATTCATGATCATCACAGAGTTTGGCATGCATCCAGTAATTTGAACCTTTCACATCATGCTCTTGTCTTTGGCCATGAAATTCTGTATTTATCTATTGTTGAGATAGAAATTAGCCCAAAATTTATTGGCTTAGAGCAATTATCATCATGTATTAGCCATAAAATCCTATCTATTAAACAGATGATGTTCAGGGCTATGTGATTAAACAGCTATTGCTGCCTGGTTTCTGTGGAAAAGGGAAATTAAAGCTGGTTTGTTGAATGATTCCAGCTTGGGCTCTACTTTGTTGTAGTCAGATGTTGACTGGGTCTGGAAGATCTGCTTCCAAGGTAATCCCATTTTAAGGCTGGCAGCTTACTATTGGCTTGATTTCAGGGGTCCCAGTTCATCAAAGGGTTGTTTGAGTGTCATCATGACATGGCAGCCGGTGTTCTCCAGAGTGAATGATCCAGGAGAACAAGGAAGAAGCTCCAGTGCCTTTTATGGCCTTGCTATGGAAGTCACGCATCACCACATTTGGCATATTTTATTGGTCATGCAATGCCAGCTCCAATTCAATGTGGGAAGGACACAAATACATGGAGACATGAATCATTTGAGGACATGATACAGGCTTACTGCTACAATACCTATTTTGCTAGAGACCCTGTGGATGAAGGGGCATGTGTTCCAGTAACAATACTATTACAGATAAATGATGTGTTGTTAATGAAGGAAAGACTATATACTCTGAGAATTCAGAGACGGTAGAGATGGCATCCAACCTCTTTAACAGGGGGTTTGGACTGAGAGGGACCCTTGGCTATGACTGAGAAATCAGTTATCTGTTTAGTAGTCCCAATAAATTCCTTTTCAGATAGAAAGGAAATGTGCTTATTTGAATTTCTTAGGTCAAAAGCAGATTTAGACTTCTTGAACTAAGGTTTTATCAAAAGACTTTTAACCTCATGGTGGGCCAAGCAACTTCAAACTACCACAGATAATTTTAGCTAAACCATTGAGACCAGAAGTTATTGAGCACAATTATAATCTTTCACCAGTATCTAAAGAAAAACCACGGTCTTCTGAATTTCCACTTTCCTAGACTGGAGTAAAGATTAACCAGATACTGCTTACCAGCAATCAACATTTAAATTATGACTCTCTCTAGACACACAAAGCTGTACAGTTTTTAACTGATTGCTTGGAACCCTGGAAAATATATAAACATAAAATGGAGAATGAAGATGTTCTTACTACATCATCTGCTTGAACATTCTGAGACTTCAGTAAGTGAATTGCTCCAACAACGCCAAGTTTGTTCACAGGCACACACTTATTCATCAAATTTTGAAGTTAAAAGGCCTATGGTTACAGCAAACGCTACCCAGCTAAGAAGAACAGAATTCAAAACAAGCTGTAGCAATTGTTACCATTTGCTGTTGAACACAACAAATCAAGCCTATCTTCTTTCGTATCTGAGAAGAAGTTTATTACGACCAGCAGACAAAATTTTCTAAATTCGTAATAGTAATCAATTGCCCTCCAAATTAGAAAATTTGCAGACAAACCTGAATAATACAGGACTCTGTCCTCTAACCAATGACCCTAAAATTGATCTTTAGCTCTATTCCAAGTGTCACTTTGCAGTTTTATACAGATTCTCCTTTGCTTCTAAGATTTATCCTGGGAATTATTTAGACTTTTAGAACTTTCACTAGTTCATATCTCAGCCTATGTTAGGTGTTTCTTGGTGCAGTGGTTCTCACAATTTTCTGTGGTAAGAACTTTCTCAAGTGTTGTTGTTAAAGATGCAGATTCCTGGGACCCTATTTCCAGAGAGGTTGATTGGGGGAGGGCCTCAAATTTGCATTTTACTTCCTACCAGGTGACTTTGAAGCAATCATCTAAGACTACACTTTGAGAATTAGAGTGTATGGGAGTTATACACTCTCAGACCAGAGAAGGAACGGCCTACATTTTGATTCAGCAGACCCGAGTTCATGTCCCAGCCACAGCACTAACTAGCCATGTGACCTTCAGTGGTTCCTTTAACCTTCCTAAGACTCCTCATCATGGTGCAAATTTCTGTCTTGTGCTGGTTAGTGCTGAAGACAAAAGAGGCAACATTAATGAAAGCCTTTGTAAATCGTTAAGCCTCCATAAATGATATTTAGAATATTCTTACTGTTGAGGCACCTGCCAGAGGTGGCCAGTTTACATCCTCAATCTTACTTATCATTTAGAAGATATTTACTGCACGTTTACTCTGCATAAGGCTTCATGGCGGATGTACTTCCCCTGGCCTATATACAATCCTGTAAGGGGATTTCAGGCCTCACACATGGGCAATTAAACCTCCAGCCTCTTCCTGAGAGTTCTACCCTCCATCTGATACGCAGAACTTCCCTTTGATGATTCAACTGGCACCTCTGTATGGAAATGTTCCCTTCCCATTCTCCGGGGAGGGGTGCTTTGTCCCATTACGAGCTCCACAAAGGAGGAGCATGGCAGGCTTTGCTGTATACTGCACACTGTTAATTTTTAATGTGGGAAGCCAGACTCCGCTGGCTTTCTTTATGTTACTGATTGTGCAGCAGGCCTTTCACCCACTATGCAATGCGCCCCTTTAGCTGCTCCAGAAAGGTGGCTTTTCCTTGCTAGATATCTCAAGATGGCAAGTTGTTTAGTTATTATCCAACAAGGGGACGCATGATGAAACTCTGCTCATTGTAAGGGGATGGTCTGAAAAAGCCTCAAAAGAAGGATAGGTTGTGTGATTGGCTGACAGATGAGGGACAAAATGCACTAAGAGAAGGGAAAAACACCACCAACTATGATGTGGAAAGTGGCTCAGGAAAGAAGGAACCCTAAAATGCGATGGGTTCAAGACCCACCTTGCTTAAAAACCTTCAGGTGTCCCCAATCTCCTTACAACAGCAAAACCTTGTCCGTGGGAAATAAGACCTTCACAATCAAGTTCCAACCTATCTGTCTGGTCTCTGAGCTCTGGTCACAATGAATTTCTGTGTCTATAACAAGGTATGGTCTTTCACACCTGCCTCTGCTTGGACTTTTTCCTCTTCCATCTGCCATTGCTGCTTCCCCTCTCTCTTTTCTTTCTCCAGCCCCTGCAGACAGAATGAACTATCCCCTCTTCAGTCTTCCCTGATCACCTTCACCAGGTAAATAGTTCTCCGTTTCAAGCACCTGTAACCTTTGTTTTACTGATAATTATGTTTATTCAAGTTTCCCAATATTTATTGAGTATACACTATGTGCCAGGCACTGTCCTAGATGCTGGGAATATAGCAGTGAGCAAAACAAAGCCACTTGCCTCCTAAGCTTAATGACTTGCGTGTTGTCTGTTTTTCCTGGGAGACAGGAGAGCAGGGTCTTGTCTGTTTAGTGCATCACCATATTCCCACAGCCTAGAACACTGCCCGGCACATAGAAAACACCTAATAAATGTTTGCAGAAAACACCTAATGAATGTTTGCAGAATAAAGAAGGCTTTACTTTAATACTAAATTGTACTAAAGGATGCTGGTCAGGTATCTCTTTTGTGTAACAGACCACAGGCAATTTGAGGGTAGAGGGCACATCTTCTTTACCGCTTGCACCTGCAGAGCAGAGCCACGTACCTGGCACGGAGCAGATGTTCTTGAATAAATTAAAACTATGTAAGCTTATTGCTCTAGCTACATTCCATGCACTTTATATTCAGAAGCTAGTTGGCCAACTTTGATAATTATTCATCCTGAGACAGCTTAAGATCAAAGTGTTGCCCTTAGAAGCCTTTTTCTAACTTCAGGCCTTCAGACAGATGTGGGAATAGGCAGAGTCTGTGCATGGGGGTCTCATTGCTGCCGATTAGGCAGCTTGGCTGGTGGCAGAAAGGGCTTTGGGGTACCCACTGTTTGCCATAGAGACTGCTGCAAACTCACCAATATTTTTCAGTATTAGGAGGGTTGGTTGATTTGGGGAGTCACTCATCACGTAGAAGATTCTAACATTCCAACAGTTGATGGTTCTCCATGCACAAAACTGCATAGCTTTCTCGGCTGTCTACCTATTTTTGAACTCTTTTGGGCTGCTGCACCATGGCCTGAACTTGATCCTCCTTGCTATCCATTATGAACACTTGGGCCAAGAGTTCAAGTATGAACAGCCACCGTTTGTTTATTCCTAATATTCAAAGAAGGGGTTCCAGATACTGCAAGGTGATGGCATATTCACAGAAGCATTTAAACAACTGACTTTCAACATATTTTAAGGAGTTTGGAAGACAAAATACATTCCTCAGATGACATATCTCAGAGGATCTACAAAGGACTTTTCAGTCACTAAATGTGTTCAAGTGAGGGAAAGAGGCAATTTGGTTATAATCCAGATAAATGGGGAAAAGTAAAATTGTAGGAAAAAATATCATACACAATTCATCAAGGGGGTAATCACCTGTGAAATTTTGAGAGCTGACCATAAGCACTAGATACTGATTTAATTCTCCATGTAGGCACCTCTTACACACACACACGTACACGTTTTGCAAAGAGAATGAACATGGTAGATGAGACCATGAGGAAAAAGCTGAAATAAGAGCAAAAGCAAATGGAAAAGGCAGAGAGAATGCAATGAAGAAGAAGAGATTCTGCAAAAATGAGACTTTGTTGAGTTTACAAAAACTGGAAGTAGTCTACATAATATACCCTGGGCAATCACCCAAGAGGGGAGAAAAGTATCTATTCAAAACTTGCCTGATGACAGCTCCATGATGAAGTGTCAACATTTCGGGTAACAGCATAAGTTACAACGCCCTAAAGGCCCTTTTCAGAATTCCACTGGAATGTTTCTGAACCCCACAATAGTTCACATACGTTCAACAACGTACTTCGAGATTCTGTTTAAAAAAATGCCCATTCAGAAGCAAGGCCGCCTATGGTAAGTTTCTACCCTGAGTGAATTTTTGTGGCCAAATTAGAAAGCCTGGAAAAGAGAGATTGTAATGAAGGTGCTGACTCAGCAGTGAATTGCAGAATGGCAACGGGATAGTGTTTTAATGATGCCAGAGCTGAAAGGCATCATCTGAGATTAGTATATCTGATAAAAAATTAAAAAATAAGAACATTCAGCTACCCAAGCTAAAGCGTTTTGCCAGTGGTCAGCAGAAAGGGGTTTTTTGCATAAATAGCAAGACTGTGAGATAAGGTCAGAAAATTTTAAAGGGATTACACAGTTATAGGCCTAAGCATTTGAGCTGTGGAACTCCACATTGGATTCAGTCTCTTTTTGCCTAACATGTTCCAGAGGGTGTTCTTTAGCACAGCCCCTGGCAGATTTTGATGCTGTTTACATGGTCATTCCTATCCTTACAGTAGATCTTCCCAGTTCATTAACAAAAATTGTCTCTTTAATTAGCTCATCTATCTGAAATTTCTTTAGCATCTATCGTACACCAGGTACTTGGGATACCCTGATAATCAAGATCAGCCCCTACCCTCAAGAATGTCATAGTTTACAGTGGAACGCAGCCAACACACAACTAATTTCAGCCCAGAGTGAATTGTGCAACAATAGAGATGAGTAAGTAGAGAGGACTATGGGAATGCAGAGATGGGATATTTGACCTGGGTTGAAGGAGGTCAATGAAATGAAAGGTTTAAGCTTTACTTAAGGATCTTAGCATTGACTTTGCCTTTAGCACACTTTTCTAGAAAGATTAACAAGTTCAAAGTGCAGCATCAACTTCAGATATTAAGATCAGTTTAACACCTATATATGGGTAGAACCAGCTGGTGATGGGGAAGAGAGTAAGCACTGGCCTTAGAATCACACCAGGACTGCAGGCTGGCTCACTATTTACTAGTTGAATGACTGAGCAAGCTGAGCAAGCTTCTTAGCCTTGAGTTCCTATGAAATAGGAATAATAATGGCAACTCATATGAACACTTGGAGATTCAAAGAAAATAATGTATCTGATGCACCTGATGGAGAATGGAGAGCACCAAGAACACCCTCAATAAAATGGTACCTGCAGTATCACATCTGCTGTTGCAGTTGCTATGCTTACCAATATTATTAGACATAAGTAATTATGGTTCTTCAATTTGAAGTCACCAGGTACAGGAGAGTTTTCATAGATCCGCCTCTATTCCTACATTTCTTAATGTATTATGATTGAAGGAGATGGTTCATCAAAATAGTATAAGGCAGACTAAACTTTCTGCTACGATGAAATTATTTATGTAGTAAATAAGCCACACGTGGTTATTGAATGCTTAAGATGTGGCCACTGTGAATGAAGATTTGAATTTTTAATTTCATTTCATCTTAATTTAAATATTGTTAGATAACCATGCTATCGTCTGAATGCTTGTGTCCCTCCCAAATTCATATGTTGAAATCCTAATCCCCAAAGATGATGATAATAGGAGGTGGGGCCTTCAAGAGATGGTGAAGTCATGAGGGTGGAGCCCTCGTGAGTGGGTTATGCCTGACAGAAGAGGCTCCAGAGAGATTCTTAGCCCCACCTCTTCTGCTATTTGATCATCCAATGAGAATTCTGAGACCCAGAATGGGGCCCTTAGTGCATCATGTTAGCACCCTGATCTCACACTTCCAGCCTCCAGAACTGAGAGAAATAAATGTCTATTGTTTATCAGCCACCCTGTCTGTAGGTATCTTGGTATAGAAGCTGGAATGGACTAGGACAAATCACGAGTAGCTACAGGCTACCAAACTGCAGAGTGCAGTTCTAGGGTGATTGTTAAACATAAAGATACCCAGATCCCACCATAGACCCAGTCAATCAGGAAGAAGATGAGAATTTGCATTTTTATCAAGCACTAGAAGGTCCTTAAGCATGCAGATACTGAGAACCACTGCTCTCTTCCTCTTTGTGGTTTTGATCTCATAGCCATCTGTTTGTAGAAGGGCCTTGAGGTTATTAATTAAAAGAGATGTTTCCTTGGAGGGTATCGCTACGCTAGGCACAGCAGGCAGAACAGAACCTAGGTATAAGATGTATTTCCCGTTTTAAAGGAATTTTTGGTATTTTGTAGCCTAGTTAAGGCTGATGCAGGTGAATGGTCTCTCTCCTGTGGAGTAATCAGGAAAGCCATCCTAAGGAGGCAAGCATGAGAACGGAAACTAAAAGGGCAGGAGTGAGTGTGGTCAGAATGCAAATTTAGAGACACCTGCAATAATACTAACAGACTTTATTGTCTCAGCTAAATGGGATAATAATAATTATATTAATTATTTTCCCAGTGACCCTAAGAGTAGATACTACTATCACCTTCCATTTCACATCTAAGGAACTGAGTTAAGTAATTTTCTCAAGATCACAGAGCTTGACCATTAAGAAGTGTCAAAGTCAGCCAAGGAAAGCAGTAGATCCAGGGTTAAAGGAAGTCATTAAATCTTAACTGACCTGACTGAAATACTAGTGAAATATTTGTTGCAGAAGAGATATTTAGAAGACACAAAAGATGGCAAGGACTACATCAACAACAAAATAATAGCTATCATTTGTTGAGCACTTACTACTGCCAGGCACTCTGATAGGATTTTACATTCATCATTCAGATTTCTCCCAACAATCCTCCAAGATAGGCACTGAACAATGAGGGATCAAGAAATTATCAAGCACGCACCAAAATAGCCATGGGTGGGAACCATTTCAGATGAAGAGAATTTTCTCTCTTTAGTTCGCCAATGTGCTCCTTAATTTAGGTCTCCAGTACAGAAAATCATGCACCAGTAAAGAGAAGTATGCACTACTCATGTAGTAGTGCCAACATTACAGTTCAGTTCAAGCATATGTACTGAAATGACACATCCTGTTGATTTCTTAAACATGTAGGCTGTGTCTTTCTCCTCTGGGTCCTATTAATTAGTGAATTCAGGAACCTCTAGGGGCACCTTCTGATATGTCAACATCTGTTGGTAGTTTTCCATTATATATTAAGGAATTCCTCTGCACACACACAACCGCCCCCCCCCAACCCAATACAGAAAACTGGAAACAGAAGAGAAATATCTATAAAACAGATTTCAGGTAGAAAATACTTTTTCAGTAAGTACAGAAGTATTTCTCAAAATATGGTCTATATAATATGAAAAATAATTTTACCAAGACACTAATATACCAGGGGGTTAAGTTCTTTATCCCCATAATCTTTTGAACATTAGACAAGGTTTTCGATTTAATATATTAAGCAATGTGTTTCGAACAGAGTATACAGTACTTAATCAGAGCTGCATGTGGGGATCATGCTTCAACAGTGACCAATAGTAAATGTATTTTAACAAATGTAATTGCTTTATCTCCCATATCTCCCAGGAAGTTTTTTAAGGACAAGGCAAAGTGAAAACTTTAATTGTAATTTTCTTTTCCCCAAAATAACGGAAGGGTGATTATTCATTCTTCTGGGTTCTATCCGTATCTTAACACGTGCAGTCTTTAAAACGTGGGTTTATTAGCACAAGGTGAAACTACAGAATATACATGAGAAAAAAACATTACTATGATCCTACACACCATCAAAGGAGCCAGAGACCATCTACTTGTTTATTGGCAAATGGTATCAATTTACATAGGAGCTCCTATTCCTTGATACTAGCTGCTCAGAACATCGCTGGAGAAGAAGTTTGAGACTGGCTCTACGGAGAAAGAAGGTATGTACAGGCATCGACCTGTCATGTCTGATGTGGTGAAAGCAACGGAAATGGTGGTCCAATTACTGTAAATTACTTGAAACTAATTTTGTTCACACTTTACCTCAGTGATTAATAATGTGACCGCTGCACTGAAATGTAGTCTAATCAAGGTTCTATGGCAAGACCATAGCAAAAATAGTATGAAGATGCTTGTTGGCTAACATCCAAATCAAAGACTTGCCCACTGCATCAAGCTGCAATCATCCTATGTTTCTCTTTCTTTTTCTTGTTTTTTCAAAATCAACAGTACTTTGTTTAAATTCAACTAAACGCACTGGAAAAGACTGATCAATACATAGACAAGAACAGTCCTTCAGAAGATTACACGGGAAGAAAAATTGCTATGCCCTTGAAAGGAAAGCTACTTTTATTTACGTTAATAAAGCTTTATTTGTTCTCTAGCCATTAAGTTTATAGAAATTAAAAGTCTTGACTATTTGTCTTTTGCCAACATGAATTTAAAAGTGGCTTTAAAAAATCTCATTAACGTTGTGCTTCTTTTTTCTGTCCCAAGCTGATTCAATACAAAACAGATTACCTCCTGTCTGTGCCACTAAAGTGCACATAAATATTTCACAAACCAGTTTATCTAAAAATTTCGTCATTCGTCATTCTGAGTTTGGACACAGAGCTCACTATAAAACACTTTAGGTTTTTCAGATAACATAATCATGGAGGCAAGAGTATATTTCCTGTTTTGATGCTTGTCTGTGCTCAAAACCTTCCTCTTGGAGTGTTTTCAGAATTTCACTCTGTCAGATTGGTACACACATAGTTAACAACACCTGCAGAGAATGACTCAAAAATACTTAATTGAGGTAATCTGAAGGTCAGAATGCTGACAGAGGGCACACTATTGAGCCAGAGGGGAAGGGGAAAATAAGCTTAGCTTTTACTGATTCAGGTGGAAAAAATGATAGTCCTGACATGAACAGTCGTCCAGCACACTGAGAAACGTGCAGAAGAGAGTGGAGGAGCCTTACTGAAGTTACGATTAGGACACTGAAGTTAAGGGCTCTCTCTTCTGCTAGTTTATCCATCAAAAGTGACGTGAGGGCTTCCCTGGTGGCACAGTGGTTGACAATCTGCCTGCCAATGCAGGGGACACGGGTTCGAGCCCTGGTCTGGGAAGATCCCACATGCCGCGGAGCAACTGGGCCCGTGAGCCACAACTACTGAGCCTGCGCGTCTGGAGCCTGTGCTCCGCAACAAGAGAGGCCGCGATAGTGAGAGGCCCGCGCACCACGATGAAGAGTGGCCCCCGCTTGCCGCAACTAGAGAAAGCCCTCGCACAGAAACGAAGACCCAACACAGCCAAAAATAAATAAATAAATTAATTAATTAAAAAAAAAAAAGTGACGTGAGACATCTGCTGCCTCCAGACCAGTGATTGGCAAACATTTCCTGGAAAACGTCAAATAATAAAGAATTCCTGCTCTGCAGGCCGTATAACCCGTTTCAACTATTCAGTTCTGCTGTTGCAGAACTGATACTGACACAAATGAGCATGACTTTGCTCCAATAAATTTTTATTTACGAAAACAACTGGTGGGCCAGCTGTCGTTGGCTGACTCCTGCTCCAGAGGACTAAAAACCATGGATCTCAAGGGGCTCCCTGACCACCCCCAGGCTGCACACTTTTACCCTTTATCCAGTGCACCCGCAGATTCTTCTAGTTACATGGCTTCCTTGCTGTCTACCAAGCCTTTCCTCCTTCAGACTAGACTGTGAGCTTTTAGAGACCAAAGTTTGCATCCTTCTCATCTCTGTCCCCAGCTAATTAACAAAGCTTACAGTATGGCAGGTGCTCAGTAATTGCTTGTTGAGTGAGTAGGTGATTGAACAAAAGTCAGGCCCTTTCCCAGTGTTTGGGATTCCTTCCTTCAGTCAGCATTGGCTTGGCTAACTTCAAAGACGCAGGTATTTCCCATTGAAACTACAGGATTCTCTCTTTACCTCTATGCAAGCAAAATGCTCTCTGCTGATACAAAATACATATATGAAGTTATAGCATACATTTACTTAAATAACATGAAATCAAAGGTGTGGTGGCCCCCAAGCTGTAAGCTTATTCAGCTTTCTGCTTTCCGGAGAACTGCTTGTCTCTTTCTTGGTATGCACTCCTGACGCTGCGGTATTGAGAGTAAAAAAGGAAAATGGCTTGCGGCCAGTTTCGTTCCAGGTGCCTGCTCTGGATCTAAGAGCCCCTGGTTGTTCCCCAGAAGAAGGACGTGCTGCCCTGAGGGGGAAGTCTGTATCTCCAAAGAATGGCCCATAAGGCATGCTGACGCATAGATAGTGGCGCATAGATAGTGGCGACAGAATTATGTGGAAATACAAGGTTTACTGATTTATTGTCTAATATTCGTTCCGTACTAAACCTACATATACATTCATGCTCTTTGAATAAACTTGCCTTGCAACCATCAGTTGTCTTGGCCCTTCTGACCCCATATTGGTGCTTTTCAGTTCCTTACCCCTCACCACCAGGAACTTCTAGCTTTCTGCAGCCGGTCTGCGGCACAAAGGTGCTTACTTTGTAAAAGAGAAAAAGGAATGTGTAAATGGGAGAAAAAAGGAGATGAGAAAAATAATTTGGTTGCAAATTCCTGAACTCCTCTCAAATTTAGGTCACCTCATCTCAAAGATTCCAGGGTTTAAGAGTGTATTTTTCATTCCACATGACCTCTATGCAAGCCAACGACTGTCATCTTATATTTAATGGAAGAAAGAGTAAACTTGACTAACCCTGATAATTTGTCTTGGTAGGACTTTTCGTTTGATGAGCCCTCATATCCATCTCCAATCTGGCATAAATATGGCCATATGTATATAGTATCATGTCATCAACATTCAATAAGGAGAAATTGACATCACCTTTATGAGCAATTTATCCATTTTACACATTGCAAGTTGAATTTGAAGTCAACACCTGGAATAGAAGCCATTCCACAACATTGTACGCATCACATGTTCAAGGTCGGCAGACTCATGGAGAAGTAGGGACTCTCATGGAACACTGGGGAGCTAGCTGTTTGGACCACACAATACAGTGGGCAGGCACTTCTGAACCGGCAATGCCACAAAGCAAACTTCAGCAGGATGAATGCCAGTGAAAAAGACGTGCTAAAGTCTGAAGCCTATTTCCTATCCATCTCGGCTGTCAGGAGAATAATGGACTGGCAAAACCATTTGACTGGGGCCTGGGTATTCGGGCTGCTCTTTAAGGCCAGGTTTTGTAACGGGGTTGTGTGAGGCCAACACAGATTTTAATTACAGCCGATTCTTACTGAAGGTATTGATGTCTGGAACTTGTTAAATTTAAGGCTGAGAGGATATATCTGAGAGTGAAAAGACTCAAAATGTGAAAGCTGCCCAGGTCTCAAGGGGCTCCCTGTGGGCCAAAAAACAAGATACAATTTTTCATGATTATAACCCCAGGCTTTTCAACCAAAGAGCCTTATTCCTGTTAATAAGAAAACCAAAGGTGGTGTCTGGCTATCCAAGCAGCAGGTGAATATGATAAGGACAGTTCTAAAATGAAATTTGCAGCCAAAGCTATTTGGAGGTAAACTAAAGATGCCAGCCCTATTTGGAAATGACTGAAGAGACCACATATGAGTTTTTATTATCTTGGTTAAATAAATGGGAAACATAAAACCTGAGAGATGAGACCATAGGACTTTTTAGTCATTTCTATCGATTGGAAGACAGCTCCAAAAGGACGCCAAACTATTTAAAAAACAAACTGTAATTTTTCCTGTTTGTGTGCCTTCCAAGCAAGGTTTTTTGCTTTCCTCTCTACAGCAGTTGGGAGAATTCCATTTCCAGTGAAGAAAATGTTAATTTATCAGATGTGCTTGATAGAACAGTGATCACCTCTTTTGCAGTTGTTTTTAATATCTTGTGGCAATGACTTTCTGATTTAAGATCACAGACCTATCAAAGTTTCCTGCCCGCCACTGAACACTGACTTCAGCATGGATTTCGACGGGATGATCAAGAGCATGTTTTAAAGCACAGAGACAGCAAACAAAAATAGAGAAAAGCTACTAAAAAATAAATGTAATAAATAACTAATTTTCCCAGATCCTTTCTGAATATGCTCTGAATGCGTGTTTTCAAAAACCTACTGATGGCTTGTGAAGTTATACTGAATTTTAACACACACGTTGAACTAGCATTACCTGACACCCCAACATAAAAGTTTGTTCAGATTACAAAAAAGAACCCTAGAACACTGCTTTTACGAAGTCAGAAAAGCACAACCAGTTAATGGTGATAGAAACAAAAAAATTTGAGTTCTAACACACCTCCCTCATTTAGTAGTTAAAAATAGGTATAAACCTGAGAGAAATAACAACCTCTGTGCCTCAGTTTTTCCCTATAAAATGGGCATGTTAATATCTACCTTAAGTTTAGAGATAACATGAATTAAAGGTGACACAAGACTTAATTTTTTCCCTGGCACATGATTTATACTCAATAAATTATGTGACTCATTATTATAAAAAGGAAGATGATGATAATTTTTAGCATTTCAAAGTTTAAATTTATTGTCAGTCATCCTAGCTCAAAATGTAGGTTTCCTCTTTTGGAGACAATACAGTTAAAACAGGTTAACATTAATGGAGCAATTTACTATACAGCAGACTCCATGCTAAGAAACATTTAATCATTTTCTCATTTAGTGGGGACAACAGCCATATATTCCATTTCCATTTTGCAGATAAGAAAAACTGAGGCCTGAAAAAGTCATAAAATTTTCCTAAAGTCTCACATTTAATATGAAGCAAATCCAGGAGAAAAAAAAAGCCCCGAACTGAGCAAGCAAACAAACTAACAAGCAAAATACGACAATAAATGGACAAAAGCATCCATTTCAAATCAACGTTTATGAGCACTAAGTAACATTGCCTATAAATTCAGATTGCACGCCTACCTTTGGGTCTTCTTCCTTGCTTCCGAGACTCCGGTTTGAAGAGGTAAGCTTGAAGGTCAAAAGCTCAGAGATACAAAGACTGCTGTTCTAACAGTCTCTCCCTTTCTCCGGACCTTATCTCAGGATCGTCCCCAACTCTGCCTCAGGAAAGCTGGTTAGGTACTTATGCTTTATTTACCCTATTCTCATCCACTAGCGTGTTCTGTCATAGCTCTTAGTTTCTTCAAAAAACTCCAGAATCAGAAATGGCGCCCTTGGGCCAAACGCAATCTGCCTGACCCAGGGCTTTAGACCGCCTGGTACTTGAAGGGGGTGCGGAGAGTAACAACCTAATTATTGCAACCACCTGCCTGCCATCACTGTTGTGTTCCTGACTGCTGCCAGGTGCTAAGCTGGCAGGCTTGGATCAGTTAGTAACTGTAACCGAAGCTGAATGCAATTAATTATATAACTTTAAGCTGTTCACGTTTAATAACTTCAAAATTACTTCATGAAACTGAGATGTAGTAGAGGATTGCAGCAGATAAAGGAAAATAGCTGCGAATAAGGTTTCTGTAAGTATTTTTTTCAGGTTTGGATCTAACTCAATCCTCGTATATCTTGTGTATGCTCAACTCATACTATTTACCTGTGGTTAATGATACGATTTGTTAATTTCCAATTTGTGGCCCAAGACTGAAAAAGATTATGGTTTTTCCTCTCATAGACCACGAGGGAGGATGACTTCTCCCTTGGGCCATGCTGTAATAGGTCTTCAGTGAGGTACAGGGGAGTGCAGTGGATTATGGACAAGGGGGTCATACATTTTAGGGTGTGAGTCCTGGCTTCGACCTTAAATAACTGGGCAAGTGATAACTTCACTCAGCCTCCATTTCCTCCTCTGTAAAGTAGGGATAATATTAACTCTGGAGAAAGTAAGCAAGATAGAGTCTACAAATTCATTGACCCAATGTCTGGCACAAAAAGTCGATACCTGATCAATGCTAAAGTGCCACCACTGTCTGCTAATATCTGCATAGCTCAGCGGATTGGCAATCCTTCTACTGAGGCTCTGTCATAGCTATAGCTTCCCCACCGATCAGGTACTATAGCGTGATATAGTTGTTAGCAACTCAACAGTCTATTGTACATGAGTTCCTGCCACCTAATGATGTGTACGTCCAGGGACCAGTAGTGTAACTTCTTCAAGTCTCAGTTTCCACATCTGAAAATGAAGAGAAATGTTACCTAGTTCGTAGGGTTGGTTTGATGATTAAATGCAATAAGGCACTAAATGTCCCAAGTTCACTGGACAGATGATACTAGACGTGTGTGTGTGTGTGTGTGTGTTGAAGGTTAGTGGAGAAGTTATTTGAGAATGACCAGAGTTCAAGAAAAGGGAGAGGAGAGCTACTCCCAGGACAGTAAGGAGAAAAGACGTCTGTGGGCCTCCAAAGCAGGAAAATCCACTTGTTTTCCTTGGCAAAGCCTAGAGCAGTAGCAAAAAGACTGGATAGATGCCTATATGGCTCCCCTAAGAAGGATGGTTTCCACTCTCAGCATGAATCGCCACACGGGGATGAGAGAAGAGAAACAGGAGCCTCAAGCAAATGGCAAGGGCTTAAGTGAGAGGATAAGACGGTTGCCAGCTGCAATCATAATAGGCATTTAAATTCCCTAGATCTTACTACAACGTAGAAGCAAAAGAAAGCCCCAGTAATGATGGTAGCAGGAAGTGGCTGAACACTCATTAAACCCATTTCTTTTTCTTGGGTGGACAAAGAAATTACCTTTACCAGATCTGGCCAATGGCATATGGGCAGAAGTGGTGCGCACACCTTCCAGGTCTCTGGAACTCTTCCGGTGAGGTACTGGGCTCTTGCTCTTCGCTCACCAGCTGATTGAATGCATAGGATACAGTTGGAGAATCTGCAGATGTCTTAGAAAATGGATAGAAGGATCCAGGGACCCTGAACCACTCCATGAAAAGTCACTTCCCAAATATGCAATGAAACTACGATAAGACCGAGACATATAAATGTATATGATATTAAGCCACGAAGAATTGGATGCTGTTTATTACGATGGCTAGCATTAATTACTCTGATAAAACACCTGACATAGAATTTTTCATCAGCCCTAAAATGTGGAGGATAGAAACAAAATTAATTTAAGGAATATGTCAAATATGATATGACACACACCTAAGTTTGTACATAGCTTTATTATTACAAAAATTGGATTTTCTTTGCAACAGTCTAAGTAACATATGGGCAACAGGCATTATAAAAGGAAAGTATTTTAGCACCATGGGTTGTTCTAATAACTAATTCATTAGAGTCATGTGATAGGGTTCTCTCACTCAAGAAAAATGTCAAGGTTAGAGTGGCCGTCTCAGCCACCCTACCAGGAGAACACCACAGATTGATCAGACCAGCATCTGAATCTTAACCACCCCATGAAGTGCTCTCTGAAAATATGTATGATGCTAATACCTGGAGGTTTAAAATAAATAAAATATGAACAAACAAAATAAACTTGTCTTTGAGAGCTCAATTCCAAAGCCCTTCAAAGCTATAGGAGAGCTTTTCAAATTATATCTAAGAAACACCGTCATTTCTATCCATGTCTTTCAGCTTTCCCAACAAAGTCCCCATTCTCTCCAGCCCCTCATCTTGCTACTTTCTCAGCTTCTAGTTATGACCATCCTGTTCTCCTCAACCTGCAGCAGTTTATAACTGCTCCTTGAATGTGTCCTATGGCATGTCATAGACCACTTTATCCATTTCACTGATTTGAAGCATCTGGGAAATAAATTCTATTAGAACCCTAATTGGGTCTGATGTGAATAGTTCACTATTGATCTATAGGGAGACACACCTGACAGAGCACTGGATCACATTAGATTTGATAACATTTAAAAAGATTTGCGAAGAAAATTATGCTACGTCTAAACACCAAGGAGCAAGTGACAGCAGAGCTATGGGCAGAGTGTGGCTTGTTTTACCTACTGGTGGGTAAAAAGGATAACTACTGATTTGCTGCCCATCATTCCCTGTACTCGCAGTACTCAGACCCAGCTTTCCTTTGGGGAACAAAGCCTCCCTCACTCTCAGTTCTTATGATTCCACCTTTCAGTCCCTCTTCCTCCCAGTTTCAGGACCGTGGACAGGATCCAAGTGTGGCCAGACTTAGGGAGTATGCCATCCCCTGTCTTCTCTTTGGTTCAGGGAGGTTATGGTAGTAATCTGGGTTTGAAGGAATTACATTGAAAGATGTACTCTTCCCATTGGAAACTCTAACCTGGCAGTACATAAACCTGGAGGTGGTAGAGGCCGCCTCATTACTACTTGGAAGTAGCTACCTAACAATGCAGCCCAAACAGAGGAGAGGTGAGCCAAAGCACAATTCATGGTGATTGTGTTTGAGCACCTGGATCGAGCTGTATTGTACATAAGCAAATAAATTACCTTTTATGCTTCATCCAGTTGGAATTAGGTTTCTCTAAAAGCAGCAAGTCTGATATCATGGGGCTGAATTAAACTGATAGCATTACGGTCAGATTTTCATGGCGGTGGTGTATTCGGTCATCATTTATTTTTAGCTGTCCAAAATTGTCTCACTCACTGATTTGTACCAGTGTCACCATAGTGGTGATAACTTCTTGAGGGACTTTCCAAAAAGTCATGAGCTTTTTACCTTAGTAAAAGTTATATGGATTCCAGGGAGAGTTGGCAAAATTGTAAAAATTGCAGATTCCTAAGCCCTACATGGCTAGATTCTGATTTAGGATGTCTTTTGAGCACTCCACAAATCACCAGTTTCGACAAGCAGCCTAGATGATTCTGATACAGGTAGCCAGACTCTATGAAGTAGAAATGTGACAAGTGGATCGGAACTCCGGGACTAAAATGATGTACAAATGAATTTCACATCCTGTTTCTACTGCCTACAGGCTATAACTTGGACAAATGGCTTAATCTTTCTATGCTTCAGCTTCCTGATTTACAAATGAAGATAATAAAGCTATCATAGAGGGTTTTGCAAGATAATGTTTATAAAGTGTTTAGCACAGAGCCTGTCATACCGTAAGGCTCCAACAATGGTACCTACTGGTAATTCATTTACATGGATTAGCTTCTCAGATCAACCAATTATTACTAATTAGAATCTAGAAACATATAAGACCTTGTAGCAATGAGACACAGGATATATAAGTTTTCTTGAGGAAAAGACGTAGGCTTAGCCTGATAAACCTTCTGGTGTACAAAGGACAGGAAAATACCAAGAAAAAAAAATGCCTACCTTACCTATTATCTTGCCTAAAGCCACTTAGGACATTAAGCTTACCAATATAATTTTAGTCCTTACTGAAAAGTTTTGTACATTAAAAAACAATGGCCTACACAGGGAAGTGAGTAAGGCAATGGAACTGGTTTAGCAGCTTGTATTAACAGGCATAGATATACAAGGGAGGATGTTAATGGTGAAAGTTGTGGAGGAAATAAGAATACCTGTACAAGGTACAGGTCTATATGGCACCCTGATATGGCTTTGAAGGAGCACCAGTTGTCTTGGGTTTAAATTACTGAGGCCCCATTTAGTAGACGTGCCATCACATTGATAAGACACTTAGCTTCTGGTTTCCAGTGTTTAAACTGAGGAAAATGAAGCCAATCTTGTCAGGTTGTGTTGAGGACTCAATGAAATACATGATGTAAAATGTTTAATAGAATGCTTGACATATGATGAATGTGCTATTATTGTTATCACTGTGGTTTTACTGTGGAGATATTATTTTTAAAAAATAACTGGCAAGATGAGGGTAAGTTTTTGCAGAAAAAAACATACAAAGTATTTCATATTTCTACAGACATGAGAGTGAGGAGAAGAAACAATCAGAAAGAACCAAAGCCATTAATTTCAATAAGTGGGAAAAGAAATGAAGACAAGAAAGGCTTAAAAAAAGTACTTCCTGACAGTCCAGTGTTGCACGACCTCATTTCCTAGGTTGGCTTTTGCCCGGGCACATGGTGGAGCAGGAAGAATCCACCAGCACCAACAATGGCTTTTTTGTTAATGGATCTCCAACGGCTATCTCCCAAATCCATTTTTTAATGATTAGCCTTTGCTGCCATAACAGTTGAAAAAAAAAAAAAATCAATTCCACAATCCTCTCCTTTTCCAAAATGGCTGGGCTTCGGCTGGTAAAGCAATGATTTAAGTTAATGGCTGAGGTGGGGCTTTGAGTACGTTCTTAAAGGATAATCACTAGGCTTCTTCTTGGGATGCATCTGTTTTTAACCAATTTCTCAACCTCTGAGTGTGGTAATTAAACAGAGAGGTGTACTAAACATAAATAGTGGAACCTGAAAACCACCTTCATTAGTCTCCGTATCTTCGGTAATTGCAGGTGTGTGTTAATGAATTACATGAGTGGTAAAATAAAACTAAAGGCAGCTGCACGTGTTTACAAAACTGCAGCCGCAAATTACAGGTATCCGTAGCATCCGTAATTCATCCATAATTGACAATTTTCATATTACTGGAATAAAGAATCAAGTCATGTGGATGATTAGAGTATTTGCCTCTCAGCACTAGAGATTTTGCTTCATTTCCTTTGCAGCATCTCCAATGAAATAAATCACAGTTTTTCAGGTGGAGTTGAACCTCAGGGTAAAAGACCAAAGTGTATGGCAGACAACCTAGGCCCCAGTTCTGTCTCCATGCCTCCAAGTGCTACTTCCCTGTCAAGAGAGAAGTGAGCTTATTACACACAAGCTTTAGAAACACATACGCTGGGTCCAATTTTAGCGTTGCTACCTAGAAAACTGAGGTAAGTTTTCTATGTCTATGCCTCAATGTCTTCATCCATTAAATGGGATAATAATAGTGCTACCTCACAAGGTTGAGAAGTTTGAATTAATTAAGATTGAGTTCATGCCTGTAAAGGGCTTCAAGTAACAGCTGGCACTGAGGAAGCACTGAGTGAATGTCTAACTATTAACATCTCCAAGCCTCAGTTTCCTTAACCCTAAAATGGGGGTAAAAACATCACCTATCCCATATGGTTGTCAAGACAATGAAATGAGATAATGCATGTGAAGTGCATTACGTGCAGGTACACGTGAAACACCATATTCTAGTCAGTAGTAGACACAGTAATGACAGCCACTGTACATCAAATAGACAAAATAATAAACTAATATTGTAAATTTTTAAAGTGTGTGTGTGTGTCAGTGTGTGTAAAAATCCCAAGTCTTGGGCTTATAATTTACTTAGAAGACATTTTTTTTTTTTTCATTTGGGTATTCTGATGCAGATACTATTGTGGGGCTGGAGTTTTACAAAGTATCTTGGACTTGAATAAATGTAATCTTGAGAAAAATCCCTTGTATGACGGGATGCTCTGTGCATTGCTGGGAGGCCCTCGAGCTCTACCTCCCCAAAGGAGGGCTGACCAGAGCTACACATGGAATTCTCTAGCTACTTGATGAGGATGAATTGGGAGTCTGCTTTAGAAAAGCTACCAGAGTTGGGAGAAAAGCTGAACACAGCAGAGGATGTGATGGAGACAGAGCTGAGAAGGTACAGGGAGACAGGCCAAACGCTTTTCCGAAACCTCTGTGACACTCCCAAGAACTGACTTTCTCAAGTGCCCATCATTTCACAGGTGAGAGGTCGAGGGTCTGCCTTGATGTTAAGTATTTTGGTTCCTATCCCTGAAATTTAGGAAGAAAGGACAATGCAAATACACAGTCATGCCAACACAAAATTTCTTAGACAAACTAATCTGAACATGTGTCAAAGTATATTGCCCATTAGTGAGGGACCCAGCAGGTAGAAAATGCTTGTTCAAAATGACACGGGAGAGAGAGGCTGAATATATAAGACTTCTAGCAAGGTAGAGACTGCTGTCATCTACTTCAAAAGGTCATTCAAAGGTCATATTTTTGTCAGTGATAGGGTAAATTTGTAGCACAATATGGAGCCATCTTTGGACACGATCCATTGGTCAGAAACCAGTAATCTATAAGAGAAGCAAATGATAAGCAAGTCTATCTGTGGCTATTCATTAGAAACACCAGGTAACAAAATCTCTCTTGCCTCTTCCATGTAAAGCCAATTTGTACCCAGGTACTGGGCAGAAGTCAAATACAAGAAGACTGGCAGAAGCACAGAGTCCTACTTTTACTCAAAAAGATTTCTGCAGCAAATAATCAAAGATATCAAACAATGCACTTCATTCTCAGAAAGGTATATGAAATTTTTCTTTCACAACGACAAGAATATTTCACAATATTTTACATGTGTTTGGTACAATAGTTTACCAAGTGTTTTCTCTGCATATGAGGTCTCATTTACTTTGCACAATAGGTCTGAGAAGCAGACAGGGCAGGTGCGAACCCCACATTATACCCAAGGAACATGACAACGAGAGGAACTAAATGTCTTTGCTAAATGTCTATCATTAAATGGATAAAGGAGCCAAGCGTGGAACTCATGTCCAGTATAGCTATGAAGAATATCTCCCTTTCCAATATTTTAAGGATGGTAAGGAAATTCTCAGGTCAGAGCCTATAGTAGACACAGAGACAGGCATTTATTAGTATAGAGGGTTTGAAGGTGTTTCAAAGTCCTTGTGCTTTTTCCCCACCCAACCTGTCAGTTCCAGCGTCCCCATATTCCCAGCCTGATTTAAGACATTTAAATCTGTTTAAACAGACACCTATTGTATAAATGTAGGCCTAACACTTCAGGAGTTATCATCTTTAGCACTTGATCAACATTGTGTTGTCAGTTGAAGTATTTCAGCTACTGGGTTGTCCCCATGTGAGCTCTGCTAATAGAATGTCCTCCTCCGTCCCCAGTGTCCTCGCTACATTTTGGAATCACCTGGGGAGAGTTCAAAAACAAATGATGTCTGGATTCCACCCCTAACACTCTGATATAATCGATCCAGTAAAGATACCTGCAGAACTTGTAAGGGAAATTCTACATTGAACCATGTACAATGTTTTTGTTTGTTTGCTAGTTTCTTTGTAGTAGGATTTCTTAGAGCTTTTAAAAAATTCATGCATCATGTGGGTCTCCAAGATGGGAAGTTTGTAGTGTTTAGCAAATTTATTTCACTCTGGAGTCCTTTGGGTGTTGAACATCTCCTGGGACTCTTGTTCCACGTTGACTAAATGAATTGTGGGAGAGGAGAAGGGATATTTTGATGGGGTCTGAATTCAGTAAGAGCCGTAAGGCATCTCCTAAAAAGAAGGACACCATCTAAAGAAAAACGATCTGATGAAGACAACCTTTCTAGTCTAGAACCTCGTGACACAGTGTGGTCCTGGCACCAGCCTCACTGGCAGCCCAGGGAAATTGTTAGATGTAGAATCTCAGGTCCCATTCCAGACCCATGAAACCAGACTCTGTAGTTTGACAAGATCCTCAAGGGAGTCATAGATGCATTAAAACTTAAGAAGCCCTGCTCTAATCTACCATTTTAAAACCCCTTCCTGGGTTTCATCATTCCGGCTTTGCGGAAACCTTTGTGCGTCAACAGTATGTTCTTCTGCGGTGTATCTTCAACAGTCCACCAAAAGACAGGAAAAGCCAGGGCTGTGGCTATACAGCTCCAGGGGGGTGCCAGGCACATAGAACATAATGTGCACAGTGTCCCTAGAGTTATATAAACCCAAGAAGTATTTTCAAAATTGACACTATACTATGTGGAAGATAGAGCCTTGGGATATCATTTTTGTCAAAGAGCTTTTATTAATTTGAGTTTATCAATAATAGTTAACACTTTTTGAGCACTTAATAGGGTTCAGGCATCTTGATGCCATTTTACAGTCATTATTTTACATTATCAATATAATACTGTAAGACACAATCTGTTCTCATCCCCATCTGCTGATAAGGACGTGGCGGTTCCTAAGGTTTATAAAGGATGTCATGTTCAAGATCAAATAGCAGAGTTCGGATTTGGTTCTAAATCTAACTCCAGAGAGTATGTTCTTACTACAGAAAAACTGGATTAAAAAAATCTATAGGATAGAATACTGAGGTGGGAAATTACTAGGGATTATATTTGACAAGAGAGATTAATTCTAAAAAGTGTGGCTAGAATATGTTTTTAGGGGACATGGTCTTGGTTTTCCCCAATTTGAAATTAAGAGCCCTGCATAAGTGGACAATGGTGAAACAAACATTTGCTACATGATTACAATGTCTAATCACGTTGACAAATAATTTGCAGAGTCATTTTGAAATCTACCAATAGCTACTCTCTGTTTTATCCTCACAGCAGTCTAGTGGAAAGCTTTACCATCTCCATTTTTAGGGACAGATTTAGGCAGAAAAATTTAAGAATATTTCTTAAAATCTCAAAGGCCAGAAGTGATTGTGATAAGGTTCAAAACCAGGTCTTAAAACCCTGAAATCCTGAGCTTCTTCCACTGTGGCACCACCCTCTTCCCAAACATCAGATAAACGTTAGGACCTTAAGAATAAAATATGAGAGGTACACTTTTCAGTTGCCCAGCTCAGCCTGGACATTTGACAGACAGCAAACGGGAGGGCTCATGGAAATGAACCGATAAAACAACAATGACAAAACTGAGAAAATGCCTTCCAAGAATTTTTCACACTTTAGCAGACATTTGGTTCAAACAAATGGTCGATTTTGGTACCTAAGAGCACAGAAAGTTATTTTTCCACAGCCCTTAGATTTAATTTTTCTTCTCTCTCTTTCAAAAAAAAAAAAAAAAAAAGTTTCTGCCAAGTTTTCTCAAAAAGAAAAAACAACAACAAAAATACAAACTTAAAAAAAGAAAGTCTCCTCCAGGCTTCCTGCTGACATATAGGGCATGCTGGATGGTGGGCTGCTGACAAGCACTATCATTAGTACAGGCCCACAGGGATAGAGAGAGAGGAATTAGGCCAGGTCATGGGAAACAGTGTCCAAGAACTCTAGGGTCAGTAGGGATCTTGGGAGGTCAGTTAGTCCACTCCTCTGTCTCCAGGAAGGACTCACCTTTCCCCATTAATTTTGACCACCATAGAACAAATTCATTCTCTTTTAAAGAATATTGGGAAGCAGATTTTTCTGTGGATTGGCACCTGAAAACTTCTCCACTCTTACGTACCTACTCTTGGTCTTGGTTATCAACTGAGAGTGACTTTGTCCTTCTTCCCCCTCAGCCAGCCACCCAGAGGAAATTTGACAATGTCTGGATACTTTTTTTATTGTTGCAACTGGAGAGGAGATTGCTACTGGCATCTAGTAGGTAGAGGTCAGAGATGCCGCTAAACACCGTACCACACCCAGGATAGCGCTACAAGAAAGAATTATCTGGTCCCAAAGTGAACATGTGGAGTTGAGAAACTTACAGAAGAGAGAAGGCGAGGGCGTCATTCCTTGCATATTGCTGTACAATACAAGGACCTACCTATAGTAGGACTAAAGTTCCGCAGTTCAGAAACACATTTCTTCATAAGATAATGTGGAACCCTTTTTTTTTTGGTAGTCAGAATGACCTAATTCTCTACTGACTAGCCAGTCTTAGCTATTGGATAGTAAGTTTCATGAAGGCAGGAACCATACACAGTTAATTTCTGTTTCCCCAGCGCCTTCACATGGAATGGCATATAGTAGTTTTTTTTTTTTTTTTTTTTTTTGCAAATCCCTATGTAAAAGTTCAAATCATCTAGTTCTGTGAAAACAGCTAGACAGATTTTCACAAAATTAGGGGTATGTGCTAGAGATGGTCTATCTTAAAATTACAGGCTATTTCGTACACATGATATTTTGGGGTCCCTGGGTGAGTCCTCTCACAAAAGATGGATAATCTTCCAGAGCACCAAGGAGTCTTTGTGACTGTAAATGGGGCACATCACGTCATATGCATGAAGATTTTGTAGATTAAAAAAAAAAATTGTGGTTTCCAAAGTGAGTCCCAAAGTGAAAATCATAGGGCCAGATTCTCCTAATTGTGGATGTTGCTTTGCTTTCCACAAGAGCAACCCTTTTTAGCTATGCACTGGTCCAGTCCTCGGAAATGAGCCACCTCTGAGAGGAATGTCTTAAAGAGAATCAGAGCTGAGCAATTCATGGCATGGGGTGTATTTAAAGTGCTCTTGGAGAGCTACCAACTACCAATATCACAGACACAACCCATTTCTGTTTTAACAGGAACTGCTTTAGCCCATCCTGTTAGAGTAGGAGGTTTTGCCAACTTCCTTTAGACTTTAATTGATAACACACAAATCTGTTGCCACAGATGGTTGGGTGGGCAGCATCTGAAGCTGAGGTCTGGAGAAAGGATTCCCACCCCCAACAAATGCAAGAACGTTCAAGGAATGTAGATGCAGGATGCACCATGGAAACAGAAGTGAGGGAAGAGCTCTGGGCTCCACACCAAAGCATCAGGTCTGGATTAAAGGTACCCCAGCATGAAGAAGGTCACAGTTTTCCAGCTTGCCTTTCTGTCACGTGCAAATAAGATTATATGGTTTCAAATCCCAGATACACCAGCTATTAACTATGTCATCTTGGGCAGCTTGTTTAATTTGTCCAAGTTCTGCTTTTTCCCCATATGCAATAGAAATTGATAATAATACCTCTCTTTTGAGACTTTGTGTAGCTTGAATGAGATATGAAGAAATTTTCTATTAGTTATTAGTATTTCCTCATGTATGAAACAGAACTATTCTGGAGATGATCTCTAATCTCCTTGACTTGAAGACTTTTCACCTTTTCCCAATATAACTTGCATGATCTCGGGAATTCTCAGCAAAATGCAAGAGTCAAGAAACTCAGTGACCTCAGACTCTGCAAAGACAACTGATGGATTCTCACAAAATTCCAAGCACTCACAAGAAGATAAAAGTGACCTAGCGGGGCAGATATCTTGGAATGAGGGTAAAATTTGCTGAACTGGTCTCTTCCAGTGGCAGGTGATTGAAAGTCACTAAAACTGCATGAAGGAATAAATAGAAAGACATCTATCAACTCTTATCATAGACAAGAAGCCCGGTGGAAAGCTTCAGGCTAGGCAGTAATCAGTTGCTCAAAAGAGATCATTGGGAATCTGCCTTTCCATCTCTTGGCTTTGCTTTCTTTTGTGTTGGCTTCGCTCTCAGCAAAGCCCTCTGCAGTTGTGACCCCCGGGAGCTCCAAACATACATTCTTTCACTGTCAAGGCGAGCAGCCCTAAATGTATCTTTCCCAATCACTCTGGTGAAAGTCTCAGGATTTAGTCTGATTTGCTCAGGCCTGGGTCGTGTGCCTACTCCAGCAGTCGGCACCACACCTGAACCAAGTAGACTGTGAGGGCAGAGGAGTAACCAGGAAAAGGTAGAATAGACGCCAGTCAGGCAAAGACAAAAGCACCCACTGCACTTGCTGACCCAAGTTCTCTTTCTTGATAAAGGACTTGTCTCCTTTCTTTCCTCCTTTTATAGTGTGTGGTGGTTATGGAATTGTGTTGAGCAGGGGTTGAAATGAGAACAGATTATGCACAGCTGGACTGGAAGAAGTTTCTTGTGAGCTATTCAAGTCTCATCTTAAATTGTCCTCCTTGGAAATAGGTGCTGTGCGCCATGTCGCCTGTCTCTCGTGGAGCAGTTTTGTGGCTGCATGAGAAAAGTAGACCCTCACGAGTTCCTGCCGGCCACTGACCTTTGGCTCCCCTTTGGTTATTCTCAGACTCCGAAGAGCTCAGGTTGTTAAAGCAAGAAGAGGAGACTTAGCTTAGGTACAATATTCCAAGCATAACTCCATGGTCTGATAATCTTATAGGTGAGCAGAATTTGAACTTATTCTAGGACATTTCTGCTATGTCTTTTTCCGACACAGGTTTTGTACATTTCTTCTTAAGCTCACTGGGGTCACTTCAACTGACACTAAGGGGCTTTTAGGGATGGCAGTCCCTGGACTCGTAGTTAGTACAGTGGAAGCTATGAAGCAGGGTAGTAAAAGTGCTAAATGCTGAGACTTTACAGGTAGGCAGGGTGGGCTCCAAATCCCTAAGCAAATTGTCTAACTCTCCTGAGACCATTTCCTCTTCTTTAAATAGAGATCATGGTAACAGTGGCTACTGCCCACCGAGCATTTTCAGTTTGCCCCACACCTACTTTAAAAATAAGCTTTCATGCATTGAATCCTCATACCAAATTCCGTGAGGTAGGTACTATTATTATCTCCATTTTACAGATGGTGACACAGTGGGGTCAGGAACTTGACCAAGGTTGCCCCTCCAGTAAGTGGCAGGAAAGTATTCAGCATAGGGCCTCATGCATAGTAGGCTATCAAAGAAGGTGCACAGATGGGAAGAGGTGGTGATACATGCACTTCCATTAAGAAATGTACAATCCCAAAGTAGTAGATATCATTTCAGACGATTCTTGATTGGGAAATGCAATAGTTTCATCTGCAAGGGCTTTCTGGAAGAGGAGATTTGTTTCGTGATTCTACTAAGACTGCATCATACTCCGCTACCTCTGAAAAAATGCCTGGTCCTCATCCTTCAAAGCTTTAGGAGCAGATCACCTTCATATGCAATGGCTGAAGAGGGGCACTGGCCCCAAAACCAGCTGCATCTTCTGAATCAACTTTGATGATCTATGTCAAGTGCTTCTGTCACCAAATAACCCTCCCAACTAAGCTGTGAAGAGAAGGATGGTATAACAGGTTGGAACATGAGACTGCTTTCACTCATGTCTATTATGTGTTATTCACTGCAATTTGAGATGCAAGAGTGAAAGTCAGTCCAGCGTACCATAGTGTGCTACAGTGTACCATAGAAAGTACTAGCGACACCTAGTGTTTATGGAGGATTTATTTAGAATTTCACATGCATTCTTTCATTTAGTCCTGACAACTGCCCCCAGGGGTTAAGTACTAGTATTATCTCCATTTTACAGATAAGAAAAATGAGGCTCGCTGAGGGATCTGGTCCCAAGTCACATAGAGCTAGGAAGCAGAGGAGCCAGCCAATGATGGAGAGCTTATATTCTTAACCACTAAATGTTCAGTTTCCCATGTTGACATGGACTGAGACAGAGCAGGAGATGAGGGCAAATAAGTAAGATGAGTCTTGCTATTGATTGGAAAAGATTCCTATACCATACTTCAGGCATAATCAAAATGCAAAAGCCAGATCTGGCGTAATTGCATGAGCTCAACTTTTTCATGACCTTAAGATATCTATATCATAAAAAAATTGTTGAGGCCCAAGGAATTTTCTAGTTTATCCCATAAAAGGAAGTAACATAAATATTCCAATTACAATAAGCAATTCCATATATTTAGTTTCAAAATAAGAATAAAATGAGAAAAGAAATGGTCACAGACTCTGTCTTTATCATAACTAGACTCATTGTGCCCACAGTGAATCGATATTTTCCCATAATATTACTTGTCTCCCACTTAATTCCTGGCAAATTCTGCAGAGGAAAGCAACGCTTACAGTACATTATTACTTTGGTGTTTCAAGGGGAATTATTCATTCCCACATATTATTGAAACAGTGCTCACTTTACAGAACCTATTCCCAACTCTAATTTCCAATGGTGCATATTTCTTCACTTACTGCTATTTAAATACACAATTTCTAAGGTTAATTGATCTGGTATTTGGTATGTCAATGTTTGCATGGGTTAACATAAATAAATATTATATATAACGATGGATGTAACAACAAAGTAGAAATTCACTTCCCAGTGGAACTCCTTAACAACTGAAACATGTTGATGGTTCCCAGAATTCTGAAGGTATGTCAGTGCAAATCTAAGATGAAAACAATCTGATTCTACATGGTCACGCTCAAGGGCAGTAATTCAGAGAGCAGAGGAATTGTCACAGGCTGGTTCACTCGGAATTTCTCCCTTTGACGGTGGCATTTAGAGTCCCAATTGCACCAGTTCTAGCGACTTCCAGCAATGTCAAACCTATCCTAATTCTACCCTGAAAAGATCTGCAATGATTTAGTTCCCTAATAAATGCAGCTTCACTATCACAGAAACCAACTATTGATAAGAACAACAAGGACAACTAACCAATATTACCGAAGACACATCATGTGGTCAGCACTAAATGTTAAGTGCCTTACACTAGTTTTTCATATAAACTGCTCATGTGTAAGGAGTTTCTATATTACACATGAAAAAACTGAGGCCCCCAGATAGTAAATCACTTGCCTATCATCTATTAGCTCGTAAGTGGTAGAGTTAGGATTCCGATCCAGCTCTGTTTAACTCCAAAGTCTACAACCTTAACGACTGCTCTATAACCTCCTTTATACTAAACAAGTGGCTGAAGAAATTCAAACTGGGTAATAAACATTTTAAGTTTATTAGTCAGGGTAGAAGAAGCTGTGCTGTGGTAACGGACTAACCCTAGTGTCTCTGACTTAAGCCACAGAATGTGATGCAAGATAGGCACCTTTCCTGGACTTCTGTATTCCATACTTTTATGTATATATTTTCAGTATGTGTTCTATCCTTCTACCTTGTGGCTTCACCATGTAGCATGCATGATTCCCATGGCAAGGGAAGTAAAACCTGGGGGATCTTGCACTGGCTCTTAAATGCTTCAGCCCACAGAGAACACACCAGTCCTGCTCTTAACCCATTGGCCAAAACAAGTCACATGATGCTACCCAACTGCAAGGAGATTGGAAAATGTTGGGGTGAGACTCATGGGTATTTGGTGAATATCAAATGTCTCTATCGTGTAACTCTTTTCCTGATTCCTGGGTAGGAGGAGACTTATACCTTGAGCACTTGCAAACATACTGCGTTATGCATTTTCAAGTTCTTTGCCCTAATATTTGGGAGGTAATTATCTGTTCGTTGAATCCACATTTTTTTTTTTCACTCTAAATGGTGAAGATTAGTCATATATGTTGGCAGTAAGGATATTTGGCAACAAGAAAATACCTTTAATAAACGTATCTGTGGGGTGACAAGAAATGGGTTTGGACATCTTTATTACCCTATTACCAACACAACAACACTGCCATTTCTTGCCAAATATCGCAGGTCCAATTTTTGCTCAACATTGTTTATGGGAAAATATCAAGCTTAAGTGTCAGCCAGACGTGAAGATGCCTCATTCAGGTCTCTTCTTACATCCCTCCCATGATTTACTGTGCACGCCCTCACTTTCTAACCACACACAGCTGACTAACACAACTACAGGCCCAAAGGGCATTTACATCAGGGGAGATAACCTGTATGATAGGCATCCTGTTCATTTATCCTTCTCTACTTCACTCTAGAGCCAAGATTTTAGAGCAGGAAAAGCTCTCCATCCACCAATTTACTGATCTGAGTTTCTTTTGCTTTTTGTATACTCCAGGACTTCCTATTTTCTAGAACTTTCTTTCATGCAATATTGCATCCCCTACTGCTGTTGTTACTTACAGGCATGCTGCAATGTGGAATATGCTTTCTTGATTGAAACGCCAACTCTCTTTGGCTGAATATCATCTGATGGGATAAATTATTTAAGAAACCCACAGCATTGAAGGAAGGTCAATACATAGTCAATGCTTGCTCCACCATTTAATCATAAAATTGAAAGAATTTAGAAAAATAGAAGATTTGGGGGAAAAAAATCAGGGCATTTGTATGAAGTAGTGTAAAGTGACTGAATTCTTGAGGGTTTTTGCTTTGTTTTTCTGTTTAGAGGAGCCTCTTAAATTATACCATGTAAAGAGAGAGATTTTCCTACAAAGTACTCCTATTTCTAGACCTTGGGAAAAGAGTTTAAAAAACAGTATTCCCCAACATAATGGGAAAATCATTCATTCTAGTGCTTTCACTTTTGTCTTTTGAAAATTTATATCCTTAAAAACACTATTTTGAGATTTTCCCCTCAACCAGATGCTCTGGGCCTGGGTAGCTGAGGACAGTCCTCAATGAACAGGTGAAAAGGAGACTGAAATTTCAGCAAACCACTGGGCCAAAACTTAGTATTAACTGCAATCCAAATGAATTGATCCAAACCATATCTCATCAGGATATTCACTGATGGAACAGAGAATCCAACACACCACGTGATTTTTAATCATTTCTTTTTGACCCATATCCATCCAAGAAGGAGGCAAATTGAGATAAGGAAAAAAAAAATCCTCTGCTATTTACCCAGTGTCTGATGTCCCTCCCTTTCTCCTTTATGAACTCAAAACTTATACATTCTACTTCCTTTCCAATGTGTTCATTTACAAAGAGAGAAGTAATGAAGGCACCCTGTGAATGGGGTTGGCATGGAGAACCTGTTCCAGGGAAAGAATAGTCACTACAGAAAAGTGGTGTGCACCTTGTCAGCAGAAATGCTGCAGCAGCCCCAGAGAGGTTATAATTTCTGCCACCACTAACTTAAATACAACCCAATTCTGTAGGTCTCCAGAAAAGGCTCTGTCCTTTTGTGAGTGTGCCTTGCTTTACAGAAGAGCTGCGCCCTATTTGGATTTAAATCAAAGCATATTTCAAAAGCATGTACACAGTGTCATATTTAATAGAACCCTAATGGCAATCCTTTGTTTAAAGACTTTTCCCCTCCTAAATAAGGTTTCAAGGTATTGGGTTTTCTTTTTTTTTTTTAACATCTTTATTGGAGTATAATTGCTTTACAATGGTGTGTTAGTTTCTGCTTTGTAACAAAGTGAATCAGCTATATGTATACATATATCCCCGTATCCCCTCCCTCTTGCGTCTCCCTCCCACCCTCCCTATCCCACCCCTCTAGGTGGTCACAAAGCTCCGAGCTGATCTCCCTGCGCTATGCGGCTGCTTCCCACTAGCTATCTATTTTACATTTGGTAGTGTATATATGTCAATGCCACTCTCTCACTTCGTCCCAGCTTACCCTTCCCCCTCCCCGTGTCCTCAAGTCCATTCTCTACGCTGCGTCTTTATTCCTGTCCTGCCCCTAGGTTCTTCAGAACCAGTTTTTTTTTTTTTAGGTTCCATATATATGTGTTAGCATACGGTATTTGTTTTTCTCCTTCTGGGTTTTCTTACAGTGGGATAAACCTGTTGAATTCTGCCTCCTGACCTTTCCCAGTGTGAGTAAAACATAGGTCCATCATGCGCTGCCTTAGTTATACTTTCTCTCATTCTTTTTTTTTTATTGAAGTACAGTTGATATACAACATTATATAAATTACCAGTGTACAGTACTGTGATTCACAATTTTTAAAGGTTATATTCCATTTATAGTTACTATAAAATATTGGCTATATTCCCCATGTTGTACAATATATACTTGTAGCTTATTTTATACCTAGTAGTTTGTACCTCAAGGCCCTACCCTTATGTTGCCCCTCCCCCTTTCCCTCTCCCCTCTGGTAACCACTAGTTTGTCTCTCATTCTTGAAAAGAGGCATCAGCCAAAATCAGAGCAATATATACAAGTTCATCTTTCTGAAATGTAATCTTTTCTGTGCTGGTTGAGACTTATTTAAAGAATAAGTAAGCAAATTTAGGTTCCTTTATTACACTTCAGCATAACTGCCTGAGTTTCAATGAAAGGGAATATATTTATGTGCACAGGAGATACACACTTACCTCCCAAACATGTGTGAAACATCCATCTGTAATCATGTCTATGGTTGTTTAAATAAAAAAGAAAAAGAAAAATCTTGATAGGTTGAAAGGAAAGAGGAAACTGTGATTGTGTTTCAATAAGAACTGTGTAAATAAACTGCTATTCAGCAAGCTCAAATGGTCTAAGTCCTAAAGAATCAGCTTCCAACTCTGAGCATTCAACAGATATCACTGAAATTTCTTAAGCATCTATTATATTCCAAGCACAAGGCTAGATCCTTTAGAGTCATAACTGCATTTGCTCCTCAAAGTTACTCTATGAGATGGTGGATTATAAAAAAGAAAATAGAGACTTAGAGTGGTTAAGCAATTTGCCCAAGCTTTTTCTTTCATACTGTAGTCACAGTGAGGGTTTAAACCTGGGTCTTGTATACTCTGGAGTCTGCTCTTCTTCCTCCATGCTGCCTGGAAATCAGGAAATGCCAAAATTCAAATGCAGGACCTCAGTCATGCAAAGTACGTGACCCAGCACTGAGTATTGGGACAATGTCAGAGAAGAAATTATAGGTTTTGTTTGGCCAGAGCTAGGTACCCAGGACATATGTTATGGCTGATATTGGTAGATGACTCCTTGAAATCCATCTCCCCTCCCCTTTACTAAGAGGTGGCAATGTGCCCAGCTAAACAACTGTGTTTGCCAGGCTCTCTTACAGATATGTGTGTCTAGTGAGATGTAATCAGAAGCTTTGGGTAAACTTCTCAACGAACCTTTTTAAAAGGGTTCTATTTGGCTGACATGTGCCCTTTTAGCTTTTCTACCTGCCTTGTTCTTACCATCTAGAACACACATTCAATGGTTGAAAGGTGAGTGACAAATCACAATCATAAAGCAACTCAGAAGGTAGAAACCACATGCTAAGAAACTTCCCAGACCGGAAGACAATGATTCTTCAAGTCCAAGCTTCAAGTTACATAAAAGAAAGTTACCTGTACCTTATTTAAGCCACTATTATTTGGGGTTTCTGTTATACAAAGTCAAAACCAGCCCCAACTAAAACATATGTTGCTAGAATAGGAGAGAGAAAAAAACTCAGGATCCATATCCTTGTCTTCCCAGTAAGATGATAATCTCCTGGAGGTTAGAGACCCTGCCTCTTATATCTACTTTTATATCTCCCCCAGCACCTAGAATTTTCCATATAAATAACACGAGGTCTATGGCTACTTGTTTACTTAAACCAAGTAGATATTTTAGAAGTACCAAGGAAGGTCTAACTTTCTGAATGTCATTTTAAAGCTAAACCCAGTTTAAATTAACTATAAGAAAACATGTAATCTGGACAGACTCCAGCAGGCCACTAACACTGACTGACAGCAAGGACCAACTGTTCCTTAACCTGAAGAAAACACAACCCAGAATGAAATTTGTCCCTCTAAACGACAATGGCTCACAAAGGAGGTCTGTGGATCTTTAAATTACACTTGGCAAAGAAACATCTTTTTATACAGACACATACACACATCAGAGGTATTTTCAGAAACTCAGCCCACTAAGAATTTGAATGCAACTTGAGCACTGATCTGATTTAACCCCCTCCTTCCTTTACAGAACTGTGTCCTTGTTCCTCTTCAGACCAGCAGATCTATTTGCTGTTGAAATCTCCAAATTCCCCTCCACCCCAGTGCCTAGTTTGCATTCTCTCTCTTTCCTTTTGCACATGCCATTCTAGAAGGCTTTCCTCTACAGCCATAGAATCTTCTCTAAAGCCACAGTCTCCCCAGTGGTAATGGGAACACCACAAACACAACCTCATGCAGTTGATGGGAATATTAGAGGTCACAGATGAACTTGCTTGGCATTGTATCTGCTACATGAGATGTATTCAATCAGTAAATATTGGTGGCCTTGATTATACAAATCAATCAAAGGTCAGTTTTGCAAGGTCAACAATTTTAGCTCTCCCTTTATGCCAATCAATCAATCATTTTATCAAACAATCAATCAATCATAGATTTCCTTGCTAGTTATCATTCTGCACTGGCCATTTCAACTAATTTCTACCTCTGTTCTGAGGCCCAGCCCAAATCCCACACTCTCCAAGAGGCCAGTCCTGACCCCTATAACCTCAGAAATGTCTCCAGCTTTTGTCATTCCTTCTTTCCTTAATCCTCTGTCCAATCAATTGTATCTTTACTGACAGCTGTCATTTTCTATATGAAAATCATGTCCCCTCAGCTGGTTTCTAAGGTCTTTGAGGGCAAGGACAGTGTCCTCTACCTCTCTGACCCCCACTTGCTGGTATGGTGCCTAATACCCCAAATAAGCTTTTGTTAACTGAGGGCAATTTGATTGTTTGCTTTGGGATCTTACTTTCTTTGAGATTGGGAACAAGGTAGCTTCTACGAGTAGGAAGTAGAAACACATATGACCCAAAGAAATGTCAGTGTTAACTGCTTCCTAAGTCATATTTTGAGTGCTTAGTACATGCCAGATACTGTCTTAAATGTTTTCTTTCATATGTTGCCTCTCAGCAGATGGGGAGGTTCTATAATTATTCCTATTTCACAGGTGAAGAAACCGAGGCACAGAAACTAAATAACATACCCCAGTCCGCATCTGGTAAATGGCAGAGCCAGGACGCCCAACCAGGCCCTTGGGCTCTAAAAATTGAACTCTACCCACGATGTACAGTAATTCTAACGTAGAGCTTGGATGCTGAAGGTTCTGTGCAGCCCGGCCCCATGTAGCGGGACTCACGAACCATCCAACTCAGCCTGCTCAGCAGCTATGCCTGACTTACTCTTTGTGGATTTAACAGCTCACAGCAACAGCTAAAAAGTTTGCTTAATCTACCTCAGAGCAGCACTAATAAGTAAGCAGCAAATTGACCATGGGCAGCAGCATGATGGTGGGAAGTCTAAAAATAAAAATAAAGATGCAGGAAGGGTGAGACTTGAAGGTAATTAACTTACACTCTTCCTCCAGGGAGAACAGAAGTCAACTAATTGGCCAGCTTAAACAGTTCTGACACCCATCTTGAAGTCAGACTCTTCTTTTTGGGGTGAGTGTGTGTTTCCAGGAATGACTGTGGACAGACGACACTACACATTACCCAGAGTGTGAGAGAATGCGGGATCCCCTAAGGGGAGCTATAACAGAGCCACCGATGAGTATGCAAAATAACTACCACTTAATGATGGTTTCAAAGATCACATGTGTGACCAGTCATATATAGTGCAAGCAATTATCTTGGGAGAGCGTAATTCAGCAATTCATTCATTCCGCATGGATTTTTTCCCTTAAAATAGTTATTAAGAGCCACTATGTGCTATGCGTTATGCAGGCACTAAGGATGAAATGGTGAACAGTCAAAAAATGTGTCTACACCAATGTAAAGTAATTATACTCCAATAAAGATGTTTAAAAAAAAATGTGTCTACCTTCATGGAGCTTCCCTTTTATTTGGAAGAGGTAGGTAACCAACAAGCCAACCAATGGATGAAGAAAATGAAGGTGTTATAAAGGAAATGGACAGTGCAATGGGCTAGAAAGGGCCTGGGGAGGTGACAGGGAGGGTTTTATGGGGAAGGTAACATTTGAGCTGAGACATCCAGGATGGGACGGAACCACCTCTGCAAAGATCTGGTGTGCAGAGAACCTTTCAAGCAGGGGAATCTAAATGTGCAAAGGCCCTGAGGCAGAAGAGAGTTCTGATGTGCTTGAGGAAGAAAAATGTGACTGGAATATAGTAAGACAGGGAAACTGACATGAGGGGAGTTGGACATGGACGGGAGCCAGATAGGAAGAACTTTGTAGGCCCAGGAACAAACTTGGCATTTTATTCTAAGAAAAGCAAAGTTTTAGAGGGTCGTATGAGAGAACACCATGCTGTGCTGCAGATTGCTGCTTAGCTTCTGGGTGGAAAAGGAGTACTTGGTGGAACAAGAAGAGAAACAGGGAGACTTGTTAGGAGGCTTCAGTGGAGGCCCAGGTGGCTTGGGTGAGTGTGGCAGCAGCAGAAATGGAAATAAATGAAAAGGTTTGAGCTGTATCTTGGAAAAAGAATAAATTGTGCCTTTTGCCCAAAGGCTTCACTACTCCAAATGTCAGCAGCAAATTGCTCTAACGGCTGAAATTTGGGGGATTAAATAATTAAAAAGATAAAGAGTTATGTTCAAATCTAATTCAAGATGAAGACATTAAGTAGTTTCACTTCCAGCTTCAGCTTCCTACATGAATGGCTGCTTTGTTGTAAGTTGACTCTTTAACCTCACTGAAGCTTATTGGGCTCTACATGTATAACCCCGGCTACCTGGCAGGGTGTCGTGAAAATTTAATTAATGAATAATAAATAAAGTAAAAGCCTTTAAGCCTCCATGCCAGTATTTCCCAAACTGAAACATACTTGTTCAGAAAATATAAAAATAAGCATTTCATAGTCAAATACATGTATAGGCTCCTATACTGCAGGACTTATCAGGACCTTTAATGCATTAATACATACGGCTCTTTGGTGAATTAATGAATCACCAATAGAGTGCTGTATTTCTCACTTATTTCAAGAAGGAAATTTTTCTTTCAAACCACCTGGTTACAACTTCTGTGGAACACAATCTGTCAAACATAGTATTATAGACATGTAAAAGACTGTTACTGAGACACCAGAAGACCTTCTAAAATACAAAATCTTCTAGGAGAGAAAATATGTTGCACAGGTTAGGGAGTTACCAGGTTAGGGAGTCAACATCTTGCCTGGGCACCAAAAACATAATGTACTGGTGACAGAAGGGAATGAAAACGGGGGCTTAGGTAAGACATCTTGGGAATCCAGTCTTCCTGAATCCAACAAGCAGGAAGCCTCTGAAGGAGCCATTATGATCCCCATTTAACAGATGAGAAAACTGGGCCTGGAAGAGGTTGAGTTACCTGCATAAATTCATCCAGCTGATGGCTAACCAACATGTGTACTTTTAAGCATTATACCAGATGGCTCTTTGTAAATGCTGGGATGAGATACAGCAGTGGTTAGGCTAGTGTGACTTCTGTTCTAATTCTAACCAGCAAAGAGCAGAGCAAGGCAGTCAGGGGTTTAAATCCCATCTTTAGCACTTACCAACTGTGTCATGTTAGGTGAGTCACTTAACTTCTCTGATCCCTGGCTAACTTATCTGCACCTGACAGATGACAGCAATGACCCCATCCACCCTTAGGCTTGTCATGAGGATGAAATGGAACAATACAAGTCAGGTACTTAGCCCAGCTCCTGGCAAAATGGGAGTGGCCTCTTAAATGTGTGGTCTTATTATTTTGTACAATATTGTTTGTGTAATTTGGTATTTTTGAGGGGAAGATGCTCCTAAGGGGATGTTGGCTCCCAAAAGATGAGGAAAAGTTGTACCCCTTTCAGAGTTTTGAATTAGCATGATTTATTCCGATGTCAAAGTCCAGGCTTAAATGACACAGGACAAAAGCTGCACGTAATCACTTAATCTGGGGAAACTCTTTTTCTAGAAACCAGCTTTGAGTAAAAGCCGTTCTTTCTCTTTTTCTTTTTTTTTTTTTCTTTTTCAAATCTGGGAACACTGGGTTTGGGGTTAACTCACTGTGCCTGAGTTATATGAGGAAAACTGGAATCCTAGGGAGAGTTAAGGACATAGCCGCCGATGGCTAAATGACTCCCAAAGCACTGCTCTAAGTACCACAGATTTCCTCTCCATGGAGCAGATCTACATTATATCAGGGGGAGATAAGAACAGGGAGGACAGATGATGAGACTTGCTAGACAATCAGGAACGACGTCTGTGCATGTGTGGGGAGGGGTCTGCGCTGACTATGAAGAAAGCTGTGATTTCAAATCACACTTCATTCTTGCCTTCGTTAGATCTACAGGAAACCAGTTTTGACCTTTAAAACACAATATCATCTTGTTCACAGTCCTTCTGCAAGTTGCTTGTCTACTTAATGAAATTGTTGCCTTGTTAATAAAGTTGTGGTTGAAGCCCTGCCTCTTAGCCATTAACTTCAAGACTTGAGTGCAGCTTTCTATTCATTACACTCTGAAGTCCCTTAGCAGCGGCATGTAGGGTCTTGTTTAGAATTGAATTTGGAAGGTCTCTGATCTTGGTGAGTTTAAATTGGAGCACAAGATGTACGTTTGTATAAAGACTATGTGGAATTAAGTGTCTGGCCTTTGGAGACAGCCTGCCTGGGTTTGAGCCTTGGCTCCACTATTAACTGTGTGACCTCTGTCAGCCTGTTTGTTCAGCTTAAAGACTTGAAAAATAATTATAATAATGATGATACCTACCCTCCTTCAGTGAGTGGTTATAAGAATTAAAAGAGAAACATAGTCCCTGGATTATAAATACTAGCTATCACTGTTATCACCACCATCCTCATCACCATCACCACTATCACCATTATCTCCACCATCAGCACCACCATAATTCCCTCATCACCATTACACCACGGTCAGCAGCACCCTCGTCATCACCACCATCATCATCATCATCTTCATCATCATCATCTTCATCACCACCAACAGCATTATAATAGCAGCAGCAGCAACAACAAAAACGCCATGGTCCCCCCAAACACATTAGTCCAATTCTTTAAGACCCACTTAATGTCTCTGTCTCTTCTTCTTGAATCCAAATATCTTTCTTTTCTCCCATATCCATTTCACCTATGCTCAAGTTTTCTTTCTTACAACTAAAAGCAGCTTGAAAGCTAACAAGACATTAAGCAAAAGCCACTGTGGCAGCTAGCGGAGGTCTTTAAGGCCTCCCATTTTTGTCTTTTTTAGATAGCTTAATTCAAATGTCCTGCCCTTAGTCCATTTTTCTGTCTCTCACATTGTCAATGGCCTTAATATTTCATTATGAATCACTAAATAAGACTCATTCTCTTTTTAAAGTTTATCTATACAGACTTCCCCCTCCTCTTTAGTGACCCAGTGAGTCATAGATCTGCTCAGGAACTCCAGGCTTCTGATTAGTGACTATTGCTTGTGGTCTGATCAAGTCAAAAGTCAATTAATAAAGCTCATTCATGAGTTTCCAGCTTGTACTAATTGTTCTTGCAGTGAAGCCCTGTTGTACACATTTTGTATTTTCAGGCTAGGTAGTAATATCGTTGTTTGAAATCAATATCCAAAAACACTGAGTTCATCAGATTCTGCAGATTAAATGTTCTAAAACTCAAATCTTCTCCCTTTAGAAAGGCTGAAATTATGGATCTGTTGCATTAAGGAGTTCATGCAAATGAACTTGTGTAATGAAGCAGGAACATGACCACACATTGAAGAGTATTCCACATTCTCAAGTCAGACTGGGAGGGCCGTTGTGTTACTATTGTTAGTGAGTGAGGTGTGTGGTCAAACAAGCCTGCATATAACATGATGCGCCCTACATTATAACCTCCTAGCGCCCAGACATTGCCCCATGGTAGTACTGACTATGCATCTGGTCTATAAGCTCCCTCTTGCAAGGCTTGCATCAAACAGTTCATCCTTGTCTGTTATCCCAGCCTGGAGCAGGGTCTATAACAGAAGACCAATGAAAATTTGCTGACGTGTAAAACATTTTTACCTTTGGAAATATATATTTTTTGTAAAGCTAGAGAACCATCAAATTGATCATTTTTTCCCCTTCAGGATTGCAGGGGAAAACTGAATGTTTTCTAGGACAAAAGATGGAAGTAACCAGTTAAGACATAAGCCCTCCAAGGAAGATTTTGACAACCTGTCACCATGCTTCTAGCACGGCATTTAGTAAATAAAATTGAGTGGTACCCAACCTATATGCTCACTATCAAGTTCTAAGAAGCATGATTATTCATTTGCTCATTGATTCAGTCATTCAACTAGCATTTGCTGAGTGCCTATGGTGTATCAGATGCCATGCTAGGCACTGGGAACTCAGCAGCGAATAGAAGAAATGGAGTTTACAGGAGATTTGTGCAATGACACTGGCTTTGGCATTAGGGTTTTAGAACAGCACGTGTCTTAGTTTGGGTACCAGAAATCAGAGGCTGAGACAAGCACTTATATGCAGGTAATTTATTTGGAAGGTAATTCTGTGAGACAGAAGGGAGAGAGCAGGGAGAATAATACAATGAAAGAGAACACCTAATATTAGGGATTGTTTTGAATGTCTCTGGTGTGGGCAGTAGGTGCCTCTGAGAAGCACGCAGAGCACCTTCTATAATTGTCCACCTGGAAGATGAGAGGTATGCCCATTGGTTAAGGATTTCTCTGGGGCTACCGTTACACACAGGCTCCCTCAGTGTTGGAAAAGACCTTGCATCAGACAATCTGAGTGCACCTGAGGCAGGTGCTGTCAGCACGAAGTGAATCCGAGCACCCAAGGCAATACGCACCACAGCTGTGGCTAGAATGAGGGGTAAGCTGAGGGAATGTGACATGGGAGGCCAAAGACAGAGTGACAGTCATTCTTTTACTAAGCTTTTAATGAATGCCTGCTTTACTGACTGGCCCTATGCCAGGATCCTGTATGGCAGCTTAAAAAGACAAAGGGCTTCCACATCTCAGATTCCGCACGTCCACCGACAGGGACCATGTTTCTCTCGCCCATTTAGAACATCCTTCAGCTCACGGCCACAGACCAAATAAACAGCTTTGGTGATAAGATTCACTTTCACTTCTTAAAGCGTATTAAATGCTAATTTTTCAAGGTAACAACAACAAAATGGTAGTAATAATAATAGCAAAAATAACAATAGCATCACAAATCACTCTCTCTATGTACCAGGCTCTGATCTAAGTGCTATACAAAGACCATATGTTTTAATCCTCACAATAATTCAGTGACATAGGCACCATTATTATCATCCCCATTTTACAGATGAGGCAACTAAGGCACAGCAAAATTATAAGATATGCCCAGGGCGAAACAGCTAGTGAGATGCAGGGCAAAGATTCAAACCTACCCAGTCAGATTCCAGATTCTGTACTCACCACATCATTCTATCTGTCTAAGCCTAATGGAAAACCCAGGCATCGTTCCCATTCCGATCATCTGCATCCTTTTCCTATCTATTTCTAGTATGCAATCAAGAGTTTTCAGATACCACAAGAGCCTCAGTCAATGCTTGGTGGAGGCAGACTTAGTGTGCTTTGGTTCCAGAACTGAGGGGAAATACAGAGCTCACCAGTTGAGAACTCAACCCCAACATTTCACCCCTTATTCTTACCCTCATATCTATATTAACAGATGTTGCCACATAACAAAAGTTCTGCTCTCTTGGGTGGTGACACATCATAGCTGGGTAGTGACAGAGCAGGTTCCAGAACCCCTGCTCAATAAAAGGGCTAGGAGCTCAGGCTCTGGACTCACACTTCCTGGGTTCAAATCCTGATTTCACGTAAGTTCTCCAAAGCATTGGTTTCCTTACCTGCAACGTGGGCATTATAACGGTGCCTAATGTATGAGATAATATTTGTAAATTCTACAGCACAGTGTCTTTAAACATGGAAAGCATTGGCCATTACCATTATTTTCTCCACCGCCACATGTTCTTTGTGAAAGGAGCTCATGCTCGTAACTTAGAGGATCATGTTTCCATTTAAGAGTTCATGACGCTATGGACAGCCTTCCCTCACAAATGAGCATATACCCATAACTTCATACAGTCTCAGAGACATCACAACTCACTAAGCATCCCCATGGTCTACAAAGGGATATCTCTAGGTAGAACCTGTGAAGACATTTCCTCTACTAGCCAGTCCACAGGAAATCTTACCCAAGGAAGTGTTTCAGAAAATATAGGGTGGGGACTTCCCTGGTAGTGCAATGATTAAGAATCCGCCTGCCAATGCAGGGAACACGGGTTCGAGCCCTGGTCCGGGAAGATCCCACATGCTGCGGAGCAACTAAGCCCGTGCGCCACAACTACTGAGCCTGCGCTCTAGAGTCCGCGAGCCACAACTACTGAGCCCCCACGCCACCACTACTGAAGCCCACGTGCCTAGAGCCCGTGCCCCGCAACAAGAGAGGCCACTGCAATGAGAAGCCCACGCACCACAATGAAGAGTAGGCCCTGCTCGCCGCAACTAGAGAAAGCCTGCGTGCAGCAACGAAGACCCAATGCAGCCAAAAATTAATTAATTAATTAATTTAAAAAAAAAAGAAAAAGAAAATATAGGGCGACCAGAGGCTGCAACTGCTAAGAGCAGTGGGAACAGAAAGGAAAAAAAAAGAAGAAGCTTTTCTCATTTTTTAGCCCCTACTAATTATAAAACCCTTATTACCAGTGAGTGGTGAAGCTTAGAGCCAGCACAATTAAAATTTTAATTAATTAAGCCGAAGGCAACATTAACGTATTAAAAAAAACCATTTATACATAGTGATTAACATAGGTCAGCAAATATTACAAGGGTTCAACACTACAAGGACTCTGGATCCTCATACTTGACTTGTGCAGTAGTTTGACTTAAGGAAATTATGACAAAACCCAAGAGAGCTCAAGGACAGATTCCTAAAGTTTCTAGTGAATCAAACACATTTTTCATTTAAAAAATGTTGTCCTTAATCAGAATACAAAAGCAGTGTAAATATTCTTATAGCACAGCTGGTTAAGAAAGCAAAGGTGGCCCGGAGCAGCAGTACAATCACTCTTTATTATCAAGTCTACAACCAAATTTCAGGTGAACAACTATATGGATTTAGAAATATTTCCAGTGGACACACCATTAGACTAGTTGGTTATTAAACCAACTCCAGACCAAGCCATTGTAATATTAACTGGGAAGAGATGAACTCCTGCTGAATGAAATCAGTTCAACCAACGGTCTGTTCTTGATGACAGATGATAGGTCTATCATCAAGAACAGACCATCTGCCATTTCAGACAAGTAGAGACATCTTACCAGACCTGGAGGTCACTGCAAACATGACTATCCACCGTACTGTCTTGGGCATACAATACAGAAAGTTCTGAATCATCTCAGGCAGGACCCCTGTAGGCCTGGGCAAGGTGTGCAAGAGGAAATGACTGTTTTTCAGTCTCCCCATCGTTCTCTTCAGTGTCCTTCATCCACCTCTTCCTATTAGGCAACATCCCTCTCAGGTTCTCTGGGAAATATTCAAACTACATGGAGCCTTTGGCAAACCTTTAAACAGTATCCTAAAGGCAGCAGTCCACTCTTTCTATGCTTCTTGGCAACCCTGATCCTCAGTGAATACCTCTAACCATCTTAACTTTTCTGCACTCAAAACACATCTTAGCATCTACACAGGTGAACCCGAAAATGAGTTTGAAGGAGTGTTGACAAGGGAGAAAAATAACACACTTTCCTATAGCAAGAGGAAACTCTTGTGCAAGAGCTGTCTGGGGTAGGGAGGGGAGGAAGGAAGGGGGTAAGAAAGGAATAAATCTACAGAAATATCTTTGAAAGAAAAGGTTCTAAACCTTGTTATTTTCTCTACTGCTATTTCCAGTGGGTCAGTCCCCACTGTCCAATGAGCCATGAAATTTCAGTGAGACACACACACACGCACACACACATGCACACACACATTAATGCTATGAAGCAAATTATGGTGAATAAAAGCTACTGAAGTCTTAATATAAGAATAAATAAATTTCTCAGGCTTCCCTGGTGGCGCAGTGGTTAAGAGTCCACCTGCCAATGCAGGGGACACGGGTTCGAACCCTGGTCGGGGAAGACCCCACATGCCACAAAGCAACTAAGCCTGTGTGCCACAACTACTGAGCCTGCGCTCTACAGCCCACGAGCCACAGCTACTGAGCCCTCGTGCCACAACTACTGAAGCCCTAGAGCCCGTGCTCCGCAACAAGAGAAGCCACCGCACCTAGAGCCTAGAGCCCGTGCTCCGCAACAAGAGAAGCCACCGCAATGAGGAACCGCACACCACAACAAAGAGTAGTCCCTGCTCGCTGCAACTAGCGAAAGCCTATGCGCAGCAACGAAGACCCAACACAGCCAAAAATAAAAATAAAATAAATTAAAAAAAAAAAAGAAGAAGAAATAAATTTCTCATTTATTTCATGTTCTGCTTATGGAATTTTAAGCAACTTGCTTTTTTCCAGGCTTTGCATTTTATGATAAACACATAAACTACGCCAATGGCAAACTACTAGGTTAATCTTGACATTGGTTTTCATTAAAACATGGTCCTAACTTCACATTTAACTCATTTTCTCTCCTCACACAGCAGTAAGTGTTCCTGCCATGTGGATTGCTTATGTTTAGCTCCATATAATCTGCTCATTCTATTATCTTCATCTCATTTACGATTCTTTTCCAATCTGTGCTTCTCCTGGGATTTATGTGATTATTTAATCCTTTCTACTTTACACTGCATAGAAGACAAAACTCCCTCTGGGCCAGTGCATCGATAAATAGGATGAAATCTATACATGACAAGGATAACTCCTCCCAGTATTGGTGTCATTGCCATGGAGGAGATGAAATACTGGCTGTATACTTCAATGGGAAATCCTCAAAATCATTAGGAGAGTTAAATTATACAGAGAGCCTCAGAAATAAATAATATAAAGAAGAGTTGTATCAAAGTCCCAGACATAGTAGGAGCATCATTAAAATTCAACTCTGGAGTTAGATGAAATGACTTGAACTCCAGACCCATGACTTATTAGCAGACCTCAGCTTTCTTCTTTATAAAACGGAGATAAAAAGAACACCTACTTCATGAGATAGACGTGAATATAAATGGACTATACACATAAGGGCGTAGCAGAATGCTTGGCACATGAGTACTCTAGAAACATTAGCTGGTATTATTATAGATACAAAGGACCAACATATAAACCTCCTACAATTAACCTTCTCTCTGTGCTTCCAAATGATGATTCCCTGCAAAACTCAGGCTCAAGAATCAAGAATCATACTTAAGCTTCTCAAGTGAAGGACACTCCCATTTTAAATTCACCGTCATTTGTTGTTAGAAATCACAGTATATGCTCTATTTTAATTGATCTAGATGACAGAGGTACGACATTGAACAAAATAGTAAATTATGTCCATTTGTGATAATATTTTTATATTCAACCATGAACACTGCCTCATTTTGAGAGAAATGGAAAACATACGATTATTGAATTAGGGGCACCACGGAGAACTTTGTATCCCAGCTGGTTCATTCGCACTCCAAACACATACTGTTCTTATTCAATTACAGCTCGTACATTCAGTTCAAGAGTGTTCTTCAAAAACCTTGTTAGAGAACTTCAGATTTCTTGGAACACCAAAAATAAGCTTGCATACGTGAAAGATCCACTGACACAGAATAATGAGTTCTGCTACGGTTTTTAAAAACAGAGGGAAATATTCATATTTCTTCTCCATCATTTAATAATTATAGAGCCAGAATGTCCTGAGTTCACTCATATGAGGCCCCAGTTTTAGTGAGGGCTATCTATCTATCTATCTATATATACACTCATGTACATTTGAAAATTGTAAATCAAATCATATCCTATGAATAATTAGGATGAAATGTATTATAAAAAGCATTTTTAGCCTACACTGCAACATTATTAGCACGGGAACTAAAATATACTTCTCTTTATGAAGAATTGGAGAAATTTACACCCTGGCTTGTTATTCCAATACTGCTGACTCAGTAATGGAGATTAGCTGAGACAAAACAAAAAGTTACTGGAAGAAAGAAGAGACTATTCACTCCATGCACGATTTGAATTGCAATTTAGCTCTCAAGATAAGCTACATATAAAGTTCTTAAATGGTCTTTAAGTAGCTTTTCAGGCATTTGTCACTAAAAAAATGGAGCCAGATCCTCACATTTCCAAAGGTGGCAGGTCCTTGGGAAAAGTGTATCAACCATTTTAGTACTTCATACAGTCCTTTTCATTTTCTTAGGAGAACTAAGTCCCCTGTAAGTATCTATTACCATAGATTCTAGAATAACGATCCCGAAAGACTCATGGAAAAACAAGCTTCCTCCATGAATTCTCATAAAAGAGCAGATCCATATCTGTGGCATAGAAACACGAAGATGGACAGTGGTGTCTTCAAATGGCCCTTTACCCCAAGGTTATCAATGAAGCCATATCATCTCTGTAACCCTCACTAGTGTAAACAGATCTAGATGCAAATGCTAAGGCTTGGAGGCTTACTATAAAAACTGACTGGCAAAATATTGAAGGCAAAAAGGGCTACATGAGTATTCTTCACCCACTCCCTGGTATTTAGGATTTCACAGTTCTCTTAAAGGAAGAATGGATTGAAAACTCCTACCAGACATTTGTATATGGACCTCATTTTTCCCCCTTTTTAACCTAAATCAGTAGTCCTATAAACCTAAATTTTCCTTATAGGCTTGCAAGAAACGATGCACATTAAACAGTATGGGTGACCCCAAATAGTCAAAATAATATGCAAGAGAAAAACAAAGGTGGAGGTCTCACACTTCCTGATTTCAAAACTTATTACAAAGCTACAGTAATCAAAACAGTGTGATACTGGCATAAAAACAGACATACAGACCAATAGAACAGAACAGAAAACCCAGGGATAAACCCTTGCATATATGGTCAAATAATTTTTGACTAGGGTGCCAGGATTATTCAATGCAAAAAGGACAGTCTTTTCAACAAATACTTCTGGGAAAACTGGATATCGGCATTCCAAAGAATAAAGTTTGATCCTTACCTTATACCATATACAAAAATTAACTCAAAATGGATCAGACTTAAAAATATGAGCTAAAAAAAAAAATAAAGCTCTTAGAAGAAAACATAGGGGAAAGTCTTCTTGACATTGGATTTGGCAATGATTTTCTGGATATGACACCAAAAGCACAAGAAATAAAAATAAAAACAGATAAATAGGACCGCATGAAAATTATGAATTGTACATCAAAGACACACTTCACAGAGTGAAAAGGCAACCAGTGGAATGGGAGAAAATATTTACAGGTCACAAATCACAAAAATATTTACAAACCCCCGATAAGGGGTTAATATGCAGAATATATAAAGAGCCCCCACCTTTATAACACCACTGTAAAGCAATTATACTCTAATAAAGATGTTAAAAGAAAAAAAGAACCCCTATCACTCAATAACAACAACAACAAAACAACTCAATTTAAAAATGGGCAAAGGTCTTGATCAGATATTTTCTAAAAAGTTGTACAAATGGTCAACATGCACTTGAAAAGATGCTCAACATTATTAATTATTAGGGAAATGCAAACCAAAACCACAAAGAGATACCACTTCACATCCATTAAGACAGCTACTAGTTTTTTTAAAAAGACAGAAAATAGCAAGTATTAGTGATAGAATCTGGAACACTTGTGTACTGTTGGTGGGAAGGCAAAATGGTGCATCCATTACGGAAAACGGTATGGAAGTTCTTCAGAAAATTAAAAATAGAATACCATATGATCTGGCAATTACACATCTGAGTATATGCCCAAAAGAACTGAAAGCAGAGTCTCAAAGAGATATTTGTACACCCATGTGCATAGTAGCATTATTCGCATTATCAAAAAGGTGGAAGCAACACAAGTGTCCGTTGAAGGATGAATGGAAAAACAAAGTGTGGTACATACACGATGGAATATTATTCAGCTTAGAAAGGAAGGAAATTCTGACACATGCTAAAACATGAATGAACCTTGAGGACATGGTGCTAAGAGAAATAAGTCAGTAACAAAAGGACAAAGATAGCATGATTCCTCTTATACGAGGAATCAAATTCATAAAGAAAGAAAGTAGAATGGTGATTGCAAGAGGCTAGGTAGAGAGGGAAATGTAGCATTGTCACTAATGGCATGGAGTTTCAGCTTTGAAAGATGAAAAAGTTCTAGAGATTGGTTGCACAACAATGTGAATATACTTAACACTGCTGAATTGCACACTTAAAAACTGTTTGATGGTAAATTTTACGTGATGTGTATTTTACCACAATTTTTAAAAAATTACATGGGTCACTTAAGGAAAAATCAAAGGTAATTTTGACTATACAAAATTTTCTATTATGCAGTAATGAAAACCTCTAAAACCTAACTCTTACATTAAATTGTGATTCTACTATATTTTCTGGCTATTATCAAGTTTCCTACTTATAAATCAATAAAGTTATAAGGAACTATAAATATCAACTAACCTAGATTTTTTTTTTAGTTACTAAGGAGGAAACCAAGGAACATTCAATTGGGGAAGTGATCTACTGCCCAAGTTTATAAACAGCTAATGGAATTACAAACCTAGAAATCAGTCCACATGGTACTTTCTGTTAACTATCTGTTAAAAGATAATATGCTTCATCCCTGGGTGCTGATGAACTATCATTAAATCCTACTGGGGATTATAACAAGTGATTCTTGCCACTGTAACACACCACATTCCATTCTTACTTACTTGGCTTTCCGTTTAACTCGTAATCTGATACACTATTGCCACTCTTCTGAGAATGAAAGAGAGCTGGAATAAACCTCATAGTGTGTGATTAATGCACTCCTGAGAAGTTGTGCTTAAACTGATTCACATACTTCCATACTTCACTGTACTTTAGCATAACCAAAACTCCACGTTGGCTCCAAGGGAAAACAAAGGGCACTTAATAACGTGACGAGGGGAGTAAGTTTCCAAAGAGAGACCACAGTATAATAAAACAATTCACTAAGGGTAACAAGCAAAAATAAACTTATTTGGGCAATAGAGAGTTGCTTAGTGACACTAATAAATGATTATTTCATTTATTCAATATTCAACAGCTATGGAGATCCAGATCAGGGATCAACACGCTGTTTCTGTAAAGGAGCAGATAGTAAATATTTCAGGTTTTGCAGACCAGGTGGTCTCTGTCTCCTAACTACTCAACTCTCCCACTGTAGCATGAAAGCAGCTATAGATAATACTTAAATCAATGGGCAATGCTGTGTTCCAATACAACTTTATTTATAAGAATAGGCAGGTGGGTGGAATTTGGCCCGTAGGCCATAGGTGCCACTTTCTGTTCTACATATTAAAAAATAGTGGTAAACTAGGCCCAGAGGACTTGTATTCATGAAGCTTATATTCCAACAGAGAGGCAAGGGGAAAGCCAAAAGAGAGAGAGAGAGAGAGAAAGCAGGAATATAGAAAAGGAGAGAAAGAAAGAAAAAGAAAGGAAGGAAGGAAGGAAGGGAGGAAGGAAGGAAGGAAGGAAGGAAGGAAGGAAGGAAGGAAGGAAGGAAGGAAGGAGGAAAGAAAGAAAGAAAGAAAGAAAGAAAGAAAGAAAGAAAGAAAGAAAGAAAGAGAGAGAGAGAAAGAAAGAAAGAAAGAAAGAAAGAAAGAAAGAAAGAAAGAAAGAAAGAAAGAAAGAAAGAAAGAAAAGAAAAGAAAAAAAGAGGGAAAGAAAGGGAGAGAGAGAGGGAGGAGGGAGGGAGGGAGAGAGGGAGGAAGGAAAGAAGGAGGGAAGGAAGGAAGAAAGAGGGAAGGAGGGAGGGAAGAGACAGAGAGAGAAATAAAGAAACAAAGATGTTTCAAATAATATTAAATGATATGGAGTTATCTCCTTTTAAAAAGAGATTGCTTCAGAATCTTCCAAACTAATGGTTTTCGACCTGGCAATTCAACAGATTGTCAAAAATCCACATTACAGAACTTCAGCTGAGAAAAATTTTCATTCAATGGGTGGAGGGTAGAGCCTGGGGAGCATTAGTTTTTAAAAAGTTCTGCAGGTGAGAAAGCTGGTCAAACAACCTTTGTTTCTATAGGTATGGTTGAGAATAATTAAATTATTAACGTTAATTTCACTGATGGAGAAAGGAGAAATAGAAAAATTGAATCAATGAACTACTAATGAATTAGCTTCCTCAGTACACAAAGGACAACACATGTGCACTATAAATAGCATGGCTGATAGGAATATTTACACGTCACTCACATAAGAAAACTACATTTGCATTACATGTATGATATAAATTCCATGTTAGTATTTAAGAATTTCTCAGACTGAGATATTTTTATTAGAGGATAACTTTACATATGAGTACTATAGAGTAATTCCTTCCCCAATTTTATTTTTACCAGGAATGTTTTATGGTTAACAACAGGACATGTGTTACACAAGTATTACAAACAATTCTAAATCATCTTAGATATACTGAGCAGGCTTTGAACTACGCAATAAACAATGTTCTTGTCACAAAAATATGAGATAGAGGAGCAGTACATGGGGAATGAACTGATAAGATATAGGCACCTTCTAATTCGCATCCCGCCATGATTTCTGCTGACAAGTCTGAGGCTGAGAGGCAGGGAGGAACACACCTGTAGCATGACTCAAGCCGCCCAGGAAGCATGGAGCAAAGCACTCTAAGGGCACCTTGGCTAATGTAGGTTGTTGTTCAGATCACATTAAAACCTCAGCCTGGTCCATCACATGTCATTTCTCACGAATTCTGGGGCTCACTATTTGGATTGTGTGCCAAAATACGACCCCCTACATACACCAAAATCCATGGATGCTGAAGTTCCTTACATAAAAGCACGCAAAACTGTCCACCTTCTCTATTCGCAGGTTCCACATCCACGGGTAAATGAAATCCTTGAATACGGATGTACTAGCATTCACTTTAGCACCTAACATCCCCAAATGCTAAAGGAGGACTTAAATCCATCTGGTCAAGCGAATTTTTGCTTCACAGACAAAGTAGTCGTGGTAACAGCAGGGGGAGCAGTAACAGGGTGGTTGGGTTTCAGCAACAGATTCACACCTGACACTCTTGAACTCCCATGATGCTTCTCTGTCTCTAACATTTCAATTGTGAAATAGAACATGTTCACAGAAAGTGCCTAAAACATTACTGTATTGATTAATAAATTACCACATAGTATGGCTTCATGTAACTGCCACTCAAGCTAAGAAATAAAACTTTGCCAGCATCCTAGAAGGCTCCTGGGTGCCCCTTCCCAATTACAGGTCCCTCCCCCCCTGAAAAATGTAACCACTGTTCTGACTTTTATACTTACCATCTCTTTGCTTTTCTTTATACTTTGGTCACCTATGAACTTTAAAGCACACTAGCTTAGTTTTGCCTATTTTTGAGCTTTATATAATTAGAAGAATATAATATACATTCTTCCAATCATATAATGTAGAGTATATATCTGACTTCTGTTACCCAATTCATCAAGTTGCTGTTTGAACTGTAGTTTCTTTTTCCGAACTGCAGTTTTTCATAATTATATAGTATTCCACTGTAAGAATGTAGCAGTACATTTTTACAAATTGATGGATATTTGGGTTGTTAGCAATTTAAGACTAATATACATTATGCTGAACTGAGCATTCTTGTATATGTCTTAGTATACAAATGCACATTTTTCTTTTAAATGTGTATCTAGAAATGAAATTGCTGATCAACAAGGTATTTGTATTTTCAGTTGTGTTAGTTAGTGCCAATGTGTTTGTCAAGGTGCATTGTGTCACTTTACATTACAACCAGTGCCACGTGAAAGCTGAAGTTGCTCTGTATCTTTCTCAGCACTGGCATCGTTAATCTTTCATTTTAGCCATCCTGATAGGACTCTCATTGTGGTCCTGTATTTCCCTAATGAGTAATGAGATTGAGCATCTTCTTACACTTAATTCGTCATATGCTTACCGGTCATTCGTGTATGCTCTGGTGTGCAGGACCCGTTTAACTCTATTGACTTATGTTCGGTTAACTGCCGCTGACTGACCAACTCTTCCACAACTTAGTGACTTAAAACAAACTCAAAGGATAAATTTTCAGCACTCAACCACTCAGTATAATACCTACTTGTGTTTTCTGTGAATAGAATGCATTAGGTTAAATTCTCGTTTACTTCCTAAGAATTTTTAAAGCTATAACATTTAATTTTGTTTAGTTCCCTTGATGCCTGGATTTTTCCATCAAGTAATTCAACCAAACATTTAGGAAAGAAGTAATAATAATCTTAAATTCTTCCACAAAATATAAAAGGTTGCAACAATACCCAGTTCCCAAAGGAGGCCTGTTAAACCGGCCAAAGCCCCCAGAAAGGGAATTACAGAAAAGGTAAATTATAGGGCAGTCTTATTCATAATATAGATGCAGAAATCCTAAACAAACATTAACAAACTGATTCCAGCCATATATCATGCCATGTAGGGTTTATTCAGAAATTCAAAGTTGCTTAAGTTGATTGATTTTAAGTGCAATATACCAAATTAACAGAATAAGAGGGAAGTGATTTCAATTAATTCAGAAAAAGTGACAAAATTAAATGTTATTTCATAGTTTCAAAGATTCTTGGGAAACAACAGAAAGAGAATTTCTTTAATCTCATATATTATATTCAACTAAAACACAAGTAGATCATTTACTTACTTAATGGTGAAATGCTTAAAATTTCTCCTATAAGTTTGCTACCTTTTTGTCCTCAATTTCTAAGTTAATTAAACTCTAGTCAGAGGACATATACCCTCTATGTTATTTTTTTGAAATTTGTTTTAACTTACATATTCTAAAATAATGAAAATGTTATAACTGCACTATATGTGCCTGGGGAAAAAAAAGGTGTTTCCTGCAGTTATCGGGCATAGTGTTAAATATATCCACTGAGTTTTTCAAATCTTCTTTACCCTTACTGATATGTGGTCTGCTTATTATATTAGTTGCTGAACAAGAGGTGTTAAAATTTTCCACTGTTCACCAGAACCCACTGATTAATCATATGCCTCATGAAGAGTTGCAGTAAAAGGTATATTGCACCATCCCAGAAGAAATCTACTCTAAAATAAATTGAACTTGAGTCAAATCAAGTCTCCAGAACTACCTACCTATTTACTGGGAAATGAAAGGTAGAAAAACAAGGGTAAACAACATTATGAAGAAGCAATTAGTCAGATACAGAATATGGGCGTTCCACAGGATGAAGGATGCTGTTCACCAGAAAAATAGCATGGAAAAAAACCAAAAAGGACAAGGATTGCTAAAGAACATACTTGAGACAAGTTTTTTAATCACACACTATGATTGTGTGATTATTTCTGCTCATAACTGTAATCACTTTTCTTTATGTATTTTCAGCCATCTTCCTAAATGCACACAAATTTAGAATTGTTATATCTTCCTGGTGAATTGAGTGTGTTATTTTAATACCGTTCCCCTTTTGCCTCTGGTCATGTTGTTTTATAGTTGGTTTTATATTTATGATATTACTATAGCTATACCAGCTCTACTTAGTGTTTTATGGAGTATATTTTCCTATTGTTTCAGTAAAATAGCCATCTGAAAAATGACTGGCTTTTAACTGGAGCACTCAATGCAATTACTGATATATTTGTGCTTAAATAATCTACTGTCTTGTTAGTGCTTTAAATTTGTCCTGCCCTATGTTTCTTCTTTCTCTTTCCTTCTCTCTCCCTCTCCCTTTTTATGTTTATTTTACTATTCTTTTTAAACATTATACTTTTTGCAATTATTTTAAGGGTTACCCCAGAGATTAAAACATGTATTTTAGCATATTTTAATCTAATGCTAATTGGTATTTTAATTTACACCGTCTTCCCAAGGAATTCAAGAATTTTAGAATACATTAGCCCAATTGACCCTCACATGACCTATATGCTATAATTACTATATATTTTAACTCTATATATACAGTTTATATTCATAATCTATTTACCACTTCACTCGTTCTTTATTCCTTCTTAATTCTCCAACATTCTCTCCGGGAACAGTTTTCTTCCATCTGTAGAATTTCCTTTAGTTTTTAGTTTGGGTATTATTGAAAAATCACTCACTCTTATCTATCAATATCTTTATTTTAGCTTTCCTTTTGAAGGATATTTTTATTGACCATAGAATTCATGATTGGCAGCTTTTTTTTTTCCTTTTGGTACATTGAGGATATTATTTCATTGTTCTCTGGCTTCCATTAATTCTGTTAAGAAGTCTGCTAGCAGATCTTTCCTGCCCAAAATGTGGCCCAGGAAACCCAGCATATTATATCTTCTTATGTGCCTGGTTATCTTTGATTGTGTTAGGGAAATTTTATTTAAAATGTCATTTGTAGAAATAATTTGAGCTTTAGAAATATCCTATATTTCTCCAGGAAGAGAATCTTCTTTTTTTCAGCCTGGCATCTGGACCCTAGCAATTTAGGATTGCATTAATTCTAGTGTTAGGGACTGAGATTTTGGGGGTGACTCAAACAACTCACACTATGATACAGTCTATGTGACATCTGGTTTACCTGTGGCTCATCTTCACTCCCAGGATGCCACCCTTCAGCAGCCCAGTCCAAAGAATAAAGTGTTTCTAATCGAATCCAACCCTGGTGGGTTCCAGACTCCAACTTTTTCCATCTCCCCAGTGCTATAGACTGTTTGAAGTACTTCTGCATCAGAGAACCTCCTCTTCTAGATGGAAGATGGTGACAATTTATCTCTTTCCATCACATTCACAATGAGTTCATCAGTAGGTCTTATGTTCTGCCTCCACAATGTATCCTTTACCTTTGTCTGCTCTCGATCCGCAATGCCCCCATCACCTCTTCCCTGCGTGACCTCAATATCATCCTACCTTGTTTCCTTGTTTCCACTCTTGCCTTCCGTGGTCCATTCACCAAACATTTACAATCAGCCACACAATCACGTAAACCAGATTATAAGGCTCCCAGTTTACACGTCTCTAAGAGCTTCCCACTGAACTTGGAGTGCCCTGTTTTTCTAACATGCAAACTTTTTACCCTGACCTTCAAGCCATTCTGTGGTCTGGACCCTACCTTTCTCTCTAGACATACTAGAATATTATTTTTTTACGAATAATCCAACTTAGTTCCTGCCTTAGTTGCTGTGTACTCACAGTTTCCTTTATCTGAAAAAACAGCTTCCTCAGTACATCTCACGGCTGGCTCCTCTTGGTCACTCAAGTTCTCCTTGAGTGTTACCTCTTACAGGAGTCCCTCACTCATCATCCCATATAAAGTCCTCCTCTCTCAGCAGCTCTTGTGCATTGCTTCATTTAATTTTGTTCATAGAATTTACCGCTCTCTGAAATTACGCTTTTTATTCCATGAAACAAACCTCAGTCAAAGATAATGTGAAAAGACCTTTTTTGTCTATAGAGGAGACACTGTTGAAAATGTCATAATTGTTTATAAAGCTAAGCCAACAAAAAGAAAGGAAGAACGTATAAAAGCATGTGACAGAATGCTGGCACATAGAAGATATTCTAAATATATTTGCTGAAACTCAGAATACAGAGCTCTGTATCTCACACATAAATCATTAATCCAGTCATGGTCTTATGACTTCATCCTTCCCTTTTATCCTTCATTCCAAATCTCTCATTTGATACCACCCAATTTCCTTCCCAAGAAAACAGCATTTTTCAACCACAGAAAAAAAATCTTCTACTAGTAATACATCCAAAGAAACAGTCATATTAGTAAGCAAATAATTGGTACAAAATGTACACTGTGATAGGGAAAAAAATGGAAAAAACTAAATATTCTCTGAGAGGTTCAGCTAAGTATATTACAATGTATCTTAGAGCTTAATTATATGCTGCCTTGAGGAAGACCTGTAGGTATTTTCATAGAAGAAGTTAATAAGCTTTTCACTGAAAAAAAATTGTAGATGTATAAAATGATAAAGCCTTTATTTTTAAAATAGATCTCTTTATATAAGTATATATGTGTAACTTGTGTTACTGAGTGAAACTGGCATTGGGCAAAATTATTATTTTCTATTTCTATATCTCTGTTTTAATATTTTATTCTATATGTTTTTTATAATAACAAAAGACCAAAAAAGCTACTCAGAAATTTAAAATATCATATCCTATTTAATTTTGAACATCTCATTTAGTTGTATTTTTACATCTTCATCTAATCAGGAATGACACTACTCTCAAGGTGTTAAAAATTACTAATGCACTTGTAAGGCTTTATGCTGTCTAGATTAATTTGTTCTTCCCACTTCATGTCTAGTCTGGCAAGCTCTTCCAGGAAAGTCACCACTCACCAACCAAAGCTGTGATATCCCAAGCACAAATAGGTAGGCATGAATGGCAGCCAGAGGCTAGAGCGTATCGTAATGCTTAACTCTATTGCATAAAAAATTTTCAAATCAGATGTCTTTCCCACTACCTTATCTTGGCTTTATTAAACTGGACATTCCAGAAAGAAAAGTTACCTAGTTTGAGCATACTTTGGTCTATTTTGGGGGGTTCTGGATCTATCGATGCATTAGAAAAACATATTATTGGATTGATCAAAAAGTTCATTTGGGTTTTTCCATAACATCGAAAAACCCGAATGAAGTTTTTGGCCAACCCAATACTTATTACTACTCAGTTCAACTGGTAGACCTCATTAAAAAAACAGCTGCCACAGCCCTTGTCTGAGTAAGTTTCTGCATTTTATGGTATAAAATAAACACTTTAGAGAAGAAAAATAATAAGCTATCATATACTGTCACAAACATCCCATACAGCTATCAAATAATTATTTACTAAAGGTGATTTTGCTTTTACTAACCCAAATTCTTGAAAAACTTGTCCGGAAATATTGAAAAAAGTCCAATCAGCCTGTTAATCTCTGTATTGCCTGACCCATACATTTTAGCATTGAATCACCAGGGGTTAGGCATGAATAGATAATTTGGTTCATAATAAGTGTTTGATAGAATTAGTACCAAGGGCCCCTGTAAAATCAATAAAAACATGAGTAGAACAGACACTAAATTATGTGCTAAAAGACTTTTTTAGCTCTTTGAATTTGGATTTGAAACTAGACTTTGTTATTTGATGCTCTTGTCTGACTATCAGAAATCGTATGAAATCAAATCCCTCCTAGGAACTTGATAAAGAGGGAGAATTCTGATCTCTTTAGTTTGATGTAAGATGTGGCATGTCTCTAAAAACACATTTGATGGGTTAATAGCAACTATAGCCTGCCTGGTAATTCAGGAATACCTGTCATGCTCAAAGAATTGGGGCAATGTGGAACCTACTGGAAGAAAATACTGTAGATTCAGGTCCCAAGGGAAATATTTAGCTTAATTCATGTTTGTAGTTTTCTTTTTAAATGAGAGACACACAGAGATAGAGAGAGATTCCCTCACCAAACTCTCAACTTCTCTTATATGTTGTGATTGCTCTCATATAAGTTTTCAGAACAGTTTCTCTGCCTGAGAACCGAAAAGTACAACACAGATATTTTTCCATAGGAAATCTGTTCTTTTCCTCAAAGTGAGGCTTAGTGAGATATAATTTAAATACAATAAAAAATGCACCTGTTTGAAGTGTATAGTTCTATACATTTTGAAAGAGATATATGTAATATAGTCTCATCACCCCCAAATTTCTTCAGGTTCCTTTGTAGTTAATCCTCTTCCCCCACTCTCAGCTCCTACAACTACTACTTTTATTTATGTCTCTATAATTTTGCCTGTTCCAGAATGTTATGTAAGTGGAATCATATAAAATGTCATCTTTTGTGGCTTCTCTCAGCCTAATGCTTTTGAGATGCATTCCCGTTACTGCATTTATCAGCAGTTCATTCCTTTTTGCTGCTGAGTAGTATTTCATTTACGGATGTACCACAGTTTGCTTATCCATTCACCAACTGAAAAACATTTTGTTTGTTTCCAGTTTGGGGCAAGTATGAATAAAGCTACCAAAAACTTTAATGTATAAGTATTAGGATGGACATATGTTTTAATTTCTCTAGGACTACAATTTCTAGGCTATATGCAGTGCTGTAATGGTAGATATTTAATAGTTGTTTCCCCTCAAAAAAACTTTTATTTGTAGCACTTGCCACTCTCTGTAGTGTAAATACACCCACCTAGCCTATTTCAAGCTTCCAACGTGGCATCACTAAATGTGGAGTTGAATGAGCAGTAAGGACGGACTCCAACACTCCAACAGAGCTCTGGTCATAAGTGTGTATTTTACTTTATAAGAAACTGCCCAGCTATTTTCCAAAGGGGCTTTGACATGTCACATTCGCATCAGCAGTGTATGAGAGTTCCAGTTGCTCTACATTCTAGCTGGCATGTATTATTGTTCAGGTTTTTAAACAATTTATCTTAGCCATTCTATCAGGCATGTAATATTATAACATTGCGGTTTTAATGTGACTTTCTCTAATGACTAATTATGTTGAACACCTTTTCTTGTGCTTATTTGCCTTTGTACCTCTTTTTTTTTGAAGTGTCTGTTCAAATCATTTGCCCATTTTGTTTTCTTATTATTGCATTTGGAGAATTTTTTATATATTCTCAGTATAAGTCCTTTATCAGGTATTTGTAAATATTTTCTCTGTCAGTGAATTATCATTTCATTTTCTTACAAGTGTCTTTTAAAAATTACAAGTTTTTAGTATTGATGAAGTCCAATTTATCATTTTTTTATTTATTGTTTCTGCTTTTTTATCCTAAGAAATCTTTGCCAAATTCCAGTTACAAATATTTGTTCCTGTAATTTCTTCTAAAATTCAGATGTCCAGTACAATAGCCACCAGCCACACGTCAATATTTTAATTTAGGTTCAAATTCATTGCACTTAAAGTTAAGACTTCAGTTCCTAAGTTGCACTAACCATATTTCAAGTGCTCAGTAACCTTATTGGCTAGTGGCTATCATATCAGACAGAAGAGCTATTGAACATTTCCATTATGGTTCACTGTTCCTTTTGGACATCACTTTCCTAGAAATTCCAGAGTTTTAGGTTTTACATTTAGCCTCTGATATATTTCAAGTCAATTTTTGTATATGGTGTGAGGTATAGGTAGAGTTTTTGTTTGTTTTTGCTTATGGATTTCAAATTGTTCCAGCAACACTTTTGAAATCTACTTTCCTTTTTACTACCATAACAATCTTTGTGTGTAAAAGTTAGACACAAGGCTTTCCCTTTGGCATTTTTAAGACTTCTTTCAAAAAAAGGCATACCTGGGGATAAAATATTAGAGGCCAAAAGCCATGGTTGAGTTAGGGCCACCATATTTACTAGGTGAAAGTTGCATTCTCTACTGCCTTTTGTCTACTGAATCAATATCTGTTTCTGACATTCTGTCTGCTAGGCTTTAAGGGATTAATCTGTGAGTACCAGGTAGATTAGGCCTGGTTTACACAGGGAGGCAGCTCAAATGCAAGGGAAATTGTGCCTCTTGCAAAGAAACAAATTGAATAATCTAATCAAAGTAGGAAAATATCACTTTGCCCTTTTTTGTATAGAAATGCACCTCTGCAAACAGACCTTTATTAGCGGGAAACAGGTGCTAGTGGCTTTCTTTTTACTTTAAATAAGTTTATTTAGTAGAAAAAAATATATTTCCTCACATGAACTTTTCCCATTTTAATTCTGCTTTAGAGAAAAAAGTAAACACTTGATTCTTGGTTTTATCACAAAACCTCCCATGGTTTCTGTAGCCTTCCATTTCCTGTTAGTAAGTGAATTTGATAAACATATTTTTGCTTAAAGAGCAACTGTAGGATTGAGGGAACCTCACCTTGATTTTGCAAGCTTTTTCAAATCAATGTGGCGATAGAATAAAACGTGCTTTTTTTAACTGGCTGAACATTTTAGAGACCAAAAATTTTTTTGACACAACTGAGTTTTAGTCAATATTGAATGTCTCCAGTTAGACGACACTCTTAAATTATTATTGAAATATATATCAACCAACATTTCAGTTTGGAAAATTGTTTAGAGTAGGAATCTTTAAACTTTTTCTATAAAGGACTAAATAGTAACTATCTTAGTCTTTGCATGCCAGATAATCTCTATCACAAGTACTGAACTCTGTTGCTGTAGCCCAAAAATAGCCCTAGACAATATGTAAACAAATGAGCTTAGTTGTTTTTCTATAAAACTTTACTTATAAAAACGGGTTGTGGGGCTGATCTGGCCCCTGGTTTAGAGTTATAGTTCTTCCCTCCCACTTCATCAAAAGACAGAAAGCTCATTCCAGTGTAATTTGTGTAAAAATAAATGAAATATAAAGGTAATTCATTTCCTTTAAAGGTGACTATATATTCTAGGACTGTGATATTTTTAATCACAATATAAAAGTAATGCACTTTTCTGTTAATGTATTTCACAAAATTTACATGTCTTTTTCTCATTTAAAAATTCTATATTTCCCCATACATTTTGAAAAACAATAAAGACTTAATTGAATGATGTAATATTTCTCAGGGAATTGTCCTTGTAATTGTCCGATGCCAGTTTATCACTTCGGTGGTTAGCTAAATAAACACAGCAGACGCATATTAGTATGAATTTTTGGCAATCTCCCAAGCCTCTTAATGACCAGAATAGGAGGCTGGTATAACAGTGGCTACTGAGTTTAGAGTGGAACAATTATAATAATAAAGGCAATAAAGATTAATTATGAAACGTAAGATGGCCTAATGTTAGACTTCAAATTCATGTAGTGTGCTGGAGACACATGAATGAAAAATTGGTTAGGTTAGGTTGACAAGAGACACATGTAAATAAAGTGGGAGTCCTAAGCCAATGGGAAGGAGTAATCAGAGACTTGGGTTCAAAGTCTGACCCTGCTACTTATTAACTTTGGGATTTGGGGCTCATTTATACTCTCTGAGCCTCAATTTTTCTCATCTTTACAATAGGGGTAAGAAAAAAGCCTACTTCCTATGTTCTATGAGGATTGAATGATATGATCTATGTAAGGTGCTTAGAACAGAACCTGGTACATAGCAAATCTTCTGTGAATATTGACTACTAATGCTACTTATTATTATAGTGCTGAAGCCTGTAACTTAGAAATTCAGGGAATTCTAATACTCTTCCAAACACTTACTAATTCACCACCAATGAAACTTACTAAATCCGTGTGTTTCCTGTGAGCCTTGGTAGGTGACTGGCTAATGGAAGAAATGCATACAACAATGTTAACTGCTGCTGGTGAAAAATATAGATGTATTTGCACCCCTGAAGAATTATCCATATTTCAGCAAATATTCAACGTCAAAACTAGAGGAATGAACTGCTAAGGCTGACATCACTGTGACATGTAGTTAATAAGCACCTTTGAGAACAAGAAAACCTTTAAACACACTTACCCCACAGCACTTCCTCCTCCAAAGTGTTAGGCTACCCTTCCTGTGGCTAATTCCCCCACATCTCCTACTAAAGAGTGGGTACTCAGAGGTCTAAGCAAGCCGGCCCACTCACAGGGCCTGAAGCAAGAGTACAAATGGAGATCTCCTCCCCAGCCCACCTTCCTCCCCTCCCCCCTAACACCAGCCTCCACTGTAAAGAGTTGAGCACATGATTTCGGACACCAAAGTCCTTCGTCTCCATCCCAGAAATATCTACCCTTCGGTCACACCATGTTTGCACACCCTTAACATCATTTCCTTACCTTGAAAGAATAAACTCAGGAGAAAGCCTGAAAACGGGTTCAGGGCCACGTGTACTGAGAATCCTAGAGTCTCAAATATCCAGACTCTGGGGTGGGAGGGAGGGCACGGGTTCTGGTTGGACACAGCCCTCTGCCTGAAGATTCCCAAGGGGAGGGGCACAACCAGCAGAGGGCAGAGCTGGGCCCCAAAGACCAAACCCTAGAGCAGGGCTACCTGGCCTGGGTGGGAGGATGGTATTGACTATAAGTAAGTGGTGAAAAGTCTAAGAACCAGAGAGTTATGTGACTTTCTTCCTGGCAAGTGGTTGAAGTAGATTCTTAACTAAAATACCTTGCGAGTCCAGGCATCTTTTTCTCATCTTCCCAGAAACTGATCAGTAAAGTTCTGATAATCATAACATAGAACAGCCAATTGCAGATTTTTTTATGTAAGCATGCATCTGAGACTCAGTCCTAGGTAAAGTTTTATGTGGATAGATAGCAATTTAGTGTGTGTGTGTAGGGGAAACAATGAGAACCAGCTTCCTATGCATGTTATGAGTTAACTGACATTAATGTCTCTACCCAGTTCCCCTATTAATTAGGGCAGTGTACAACCCTGCTTTACACATAAGTGAATGCTTGGGCAGCACTACAGGATGTTGCAAAATTGTAATATCACAGTTACCTGAGAGGTAGATAATTGAATGGTAGTGAAGCAACAGGCTTTTAAATCCTAAGCACAAGATATTTAAAGAATTGGAAGGTGGTTTTAGAACATTTGTTGGGGGGAGAATTTAAAGCCTTCTAAACTTTAAGAGATCCCAACAGCCTCACATCTCAAGACAATCTTGATGTTTCTACCTGAAATGAATTAGCACCAAAAGAAAGAAAGGAAGCATCCCCGCTGAATCTAAAGCCATAACTTCCAGGATAGAAATGACAAAAAGTTACTAGTTACTATAACACCTTTACCTTTATTCTTGTAGAAAGTGAAACACAGTCTGGGATGCATTTTTGTCTTTGACAAGGCATTTGATTTTTAAATTCGTCTGACCCTACCCCACTCTGCAGAAAAATCTAGGCTCATTTAGCACTTCTCTTGAAAGCTCCTCCACCTCAGAGTTGACCACTTTGAGATCTGGGTGAACTTGGGCCCCAGAAAGGTGTTTCAAGAGGAACTGGCCACACAGGCATCCGGAGCTGTCCGAAGCTGAGGGACTGTCTGCTTGGATGCAGGGGAAGTTGCCAAAATGTGAAATGGCTCCTCTCTGAAATGCCTGAAACCCCTTAAGAGAAACCACCCCAAACAGAACCTAGCAACGCCACCACTTCTCCGCTGTATTTCACCCTCAGCCTTCTCGCAAGAGCTGGGCAGGGCTGCTTTCTAGTTCCGCTCCTGCTCCCCTTTCCTCTCTGCTTTAAAAATGTGGGAGGCTCTTCCTACTGAATAACCTTTCTATTTTGGCATCTGAGACCTGTGACATCTCCCTTCTCTTTAGAGACTTACCTGTGTCTTTCCCACAGCCAGGACAGGGTCTACATCTCCAGGGCCTGGAGTGGTTGGGCAGGTCACTAAGCACATGGTGAAAACACCAGCTTCAGTTGTTTCCCAGCCTTCTGTTTCTGCTCCTGGTCTTACTGTATTCTGACTCAGGCTACAGCAATCTGCATTTTTCCCACATGATTTCTTAAACTGGGAGCTTTTTTTTGTTTCTGCTTTTGTTTTTATAAATTTATTTATTTATTTTTGGCTGCGTTGGGTCTTTGTTGCTGCGCGTGGGCTTTCTCTAGTTGTGGCGAGCAGGGGCTGCTCTTTGTCGCGGTGTGCAGGCTTCTTATTGCGGTGGCTTCTCTTGTTGCGGAGCACAGGCTCTAGGCATGCGGGCTCAGTAGTTGTGACTTGCAGGCTCTAGAGTGAGGGCTCAGTAGTTGTGGCGCAGGGGCTTAGTTGCTCCACGGCATGTGGGATCTTCCCGGACCAGGGCTCGAACCCGTGTCCCCCGCATTGGCAGGTGGATTCTTAACCACTGCGCCACCAGGGAAGCCCAAACTGGGAGCTTTTTAAGGAGAAGGGTGGAATTTCACTTATCCCTGATTTCAGAGTATCAGAAATACAATACATGCTCAGGAAATATACCTTTATTGATTAATAGATTGCTGTTGGGTAAATAGCTGGAATAATGAATGATGACTGGGGAAAGAATGCTTAGATTTGAATTGAGCTGAATGCAGTCTAAACATTCACAGCAGACCTACTGACAAGCAGTATCAAACACTGAATTTGGGGTTGGGCTTAGGAAAGCACAGGATCCATCTGGTGGACCTGACAGTCCCAGGCTGAGCCAAGAGCCTCTTTATACATGACTGTCACTCTTAGCAACTCTCCCTGCCATAACTATCCTCCCTTATAATAATGTGTACACATGTCTGTTTCCCTCCACCTCCCTACCACATGCTTCTTCAAGGCATATATCCCAACTTATGGCTGGCATGATGCATTGCACATAAATAGTGACCAATAAGTATTTGATGACTCTATGAATCAATGAAGCAGACCCTAGGCAGACATAGGTTCCTAAAAACTCTCTGAGGTAGAAAAGTAAATGCCTTTACACATTTATTTTTATTCTCTGCATTTCGTTGCTTTGAGAGCTAAAGCTCAGGAAGTTCCGATGGCTACCCACAAATCACAAGGGGGTGGGGGAAGCAGCACAGAGTAGTAGAAAATTATGCTCTTCTTAAGAAACACTAGTCGTTTGGATGCATTTAATAGAAACCTTTAAAAACTAATTACATTTTTAAATGTCTCGAGTCGGGAGATTTTTTTTTCTTTTTTCTATTTGAGGCATTCAGTGATTGACTTCCATCATGACTCTGTTAAAACACTGAATCCACTGCAGAGTTTCACCTGAAAGGAATAACATGGCTCTGCACAATGAGAACCCAACGGATCCTTGGAAGACAGTGGCAATTATGGGTATTGACGGCTTAGCGTGTGCTGGTCACTAAGAGCATCACGTGAATCATTTACCGTTTCACATGGGAAAGCAGGAGGGACAGCCTGTCAACGCTTTCATGCCTCGCATGAGGGGAAGTAGGACCTGGATCCGTATTTATCTGAGAGCAGTGGCATGTTCTGAGCTGCCGTGCAGGTCTCCGTTGGGGAAATCAGTCCAGGGCCATATATTTCCATGGCTCTCTGGTCATCCCGCTATCATAGTCCTTATTATACTTCACTGTCAGTATACTCAGGCAACAAGTATTCGCTGAGCACTTATTAAGTGCCAGGCACTGGGCACAGCAGTAACAAGACCAATAAAATATCCTGATCTGTCCTTCTGCCAGAGTATAAGCCATATAAAGGCAAGAGACACATTTCCCTTCCTCCCTCTCCTACCAGTATTGAAGGATGAGATAATTCAATCTATCTGTATTCAAAGCACCAAATAACTGTTCTGAGACAACAGAATATAGGCCCATGCTCTACATAAAAAGACATTTCATCTGATGCTCATTTCAGGACAAATGAGAAATGTTTCGTATTGGTGTGCCATGCAGTGAACACAGGATCAAACACAGATTGTGATGGAAAACCAACAGAGATAATCATTTATTTTGTTTAATCAAACTTAAGTAGAAACTAATTCCTCTTCAACCTGAACATTAAGTGTTGTGGCCTTGAGGCTGAAAGGTGGTCGTTTCATATAAGGGTTATGATGGGAAAGAAGGGTCCTGTGTAAAACTCTATGTTAATGAAGCTGAGGTTCTGTCATTATCATAACGAGAAACCCAGCCCTGGGTTCTACTTCCCATTGTGATCTCTATCGTGCTTACGGGTCGGATGATCATTTCTCTTAGGGTGCGCTCATGGTGAACACAGGAAGGGAAATGCATCTATGGCGACAATTCTTTTGCTTTAATAAGAATGATCCCAGAGCATCTGTTATTAAATCCCTCAGCTCACAGAAACATGGTATAGACAGAAAAGCACATCTAGGGAAACAAGTATTCACTCTGGTCCCCAGACACCATTTTACCTGCCGAGTGTGCCTGGGGGTAGACACCTGCTGGATGGTAATTAGGTGTTTTAAAAATCTCCAATCTTCACCACCACTCTTCACCATTATCTCTGAGGATAACTTTCTAAAATTCTCACTTCTAATCTATATAAAAGTGCGTTGTGATTACAACTCTGAAGGTGTGGGGTATGTATGGGTGTATATACACTATTTAGACTTGTTCCATGGTAATACAGTATTTTGTTAGACATCAAGTTCCTATAATAGTTTAATTTAAAATTTAGGCATACAGGCTTTGCTGTTTCAAATCCTAGCTCTGCCATTTACAAGCTGTGTGACCTTGGAAAAGTTACGTAACCTCTCTGAGCCTTAGTTTCAACAGTCGCAACATGTAGCTAATGTTCTTATCTAACAGAGTTGCTGGAAGAACAGAATAAGATCATGTATCTAAAACATTTTGGTACAACGAAAGGTAGGAAATTCTCTGAAGTCTGCTCTACTATTCTGGCAAGTCATTTAGCCTCTTTGAGTCCAGTTTCCTCATCTGTAAAATGGGGACACTAAGAGTACCTAATCCATTGACCATTTTGCCTGGACTAAATTAATTAATGCATGGATAGTGTTTAACATACTGTCTGAGACACAGTAAGTGCTCAATAAGTGTTACTGTTGTCAATGTTATTATCATTATCATCATCTGATAATTTGCTGGAGGGCAGGGACCATGGCTTACAAAAGTTTCTTCAGCCCAGATCTTGGGGAGCTAAATATACCTTAGCTTTTCAACTCTGAGTGTCCACAGGCTTGAATAGCACCAGGCAAAGGTATCTCGTTGCACAAATATCTCTGAATCCTACTCTTTGAATTAATAAAAACCTTTTTTTTAATGGCAAGACCACTTAAAAGAAACTCAGACATGTTTCCACTTGAACTGATATCAAGATCCAGGAATTCCATCTCATGGGAAGTGAGAAATGAGAGACTCTGTAAGCAGCAGAGTTTAGAACCTAAGAGCCCTTTCAAACATGGGCAGAACGAGAGTGTCCAGGGAGCTGCAAACACACTTTGGAAAACAGCCAATCGGATCTCTCTGGCTTGAAGACGAAGAACCAGAATGTCACTTGCTTGAGGCCAAGCCACTGAAGGGCCTCTGAGAGGGTCACAGCCCATTTTCTGTGACGGGTGGCCTTGTACACTGCTGTAGGAGTAATTCCATGGGACCACCAACAGTTACGCTAAGGCATGACTCCTTGTTAACCAGAGAAAAGCGACCATCAAGAGCTAAAGCAAATTCCAGTTTGGCTGAGGACCAGAAAATATTGCTGCGATGTATGTCAAAGAGTGTTCTGCCTACGTTTTCCCCTAGGAGTTTTATAGTATTCGGTCTTACATTTAGGTCTTTAATCCATTTTGAGTTTATTTAATGTTCACTGCAGCACTATTTACAATAGTTAAGTCATGGAAGCAACCTAAATGTCCATCGATAGATGACTGGATAAAGAAGATGTGATATATATATATATATATCTGAATATTACTCAACCATAAAAAGAATGAAATAATACCATTTGCAGCAACACGGATGGACCTAGAGATTATCACACTGAGTGAAGTAAGTCAGACAAAGACAAATATCATATCATGATATCGCTTATATATGGAATGTAAAAAAAAGATACAAATGAACTTATATACAAAACAGAAATAGACCCACAGACATAGGAAACAAACTTATGGTTATCAAAGAGGAAAGGGGGGGAAGGATAAATTAGGAGTTTGAGGTTAACATATACACACTACTATACATAAAATAGATAATCAAAAAAGACCTACAGTATAGCACAGAGAACTATACTCAAAATTTTGTAATAACCTGTAAGGAAAAAAATCTGAAAAGAATATATATATATATATATGTATGACTCACTTTGTTCTACATCTGAAACTAACACAACATTGTAAATCAACTATACTTCAATAGAGTATAGAGCTAAAGCAAATTCCAGTTATGGTTGAGGACCAGAGTCCACGTTTAATTTCTTTTTTTTCCTCCATTTTTTCCTCTGATATTTCATATCACTTTATAGGCTGATACCTAGGGATGTGAAAGAGAAGAAAATTAACATCCGCTGAGTACCTGTGATGTGCCATGCACAACACTGTAGGATAGATAACCCTATCTCTAATTTATAGATTCAAATACTGAGGCTCATCACACAGCTAATAACTGGCAGAGCCAGGATTACAATTAATGTCTCTGCTTCTCTCCTTCCATGAGAACCGGTACATGTCTCTTTGTTCCATGTTGTAACCTCTGTACCTAAGGGACACTTTCTAATCATTCTTCCATGCATATTATTACAACAACTTAGTTTCTCACCTATATGTAAGACCTGACTATCTTTTTAATATTTGTTGCTAAATGGGCATAAGGAAATGTTTCCTTTATTCATTCATTATTTATTCATTCAACAAATAGTTATGAGGCCCTACTATGTTCCAGGCACCAGAGACACATACATCAGTGAGTAAAACAAAGATCTCTGCCCTTGTGGATCTTATATTCTAAAGGAAGAAGTGAGACAGTAAGTTATAAATTCAATAAATAAACAAATTATTAAAGATGTCAGAGAAAGATTCATTGACTCAGAGGAGATGAATGATTTAAAGGCCCATGAACCCATCAAAGTTGGGAATCATGACTGGATGGAATTAGAGTTTTGATAGGTATAATATTTTTGAAAATATTAAACTGATGTCCTTTTCATTCATCTTAAATCACAATACCCTGGGGCCTTCCTACCCTAATGGGTTTCAGTGCCTCAGAGAAAGGGCAGGCATTATCCAGAATAACAAAACCTATGCTTCATGTTGACTGTCAAATTAGATTTATTTTGAGTCCATAACAAGATAATAGTTCTGAGAGTCAGGCCTTGTCAAAAGAGAAAAAAAAAAAATTCTCAAAGCTCCCTCTCCATATCAAGAGACAAGTCTGGTGATGGTATCTATAGGGCTTTTCTATATGCTGTGGGTAGAGAAAATTCAGGATAGAACATGATGTAAGTTCCCATCAAACGGGAAATGGAGAATGCTTTCAAGGAGACCAGGAGCTAGAGTTCTTACTTCTCATCAACCCCTATCCACTTTTGGGGACCAATCCTCAAGGGGAGTAATAAAAACACAAGATATATTGACATGGAAGGCCATAAGCAGATTTCTACCTGCAACTTGAAAAAAATGCAACTATTAAGGTACACCCTTCTAATATGTGGAAGCTGCCACAGAATGTAAATGGCCACATGGCACAGTCAGAAGGGAACTCCTTCAGGCTGATCCACCTCCCCAGTGTATCATGGTGTATCATGGATTGCTTATGATACGGGAAAGATTTGAAAGTATCTCTTGAGTATAACAAATGCTAGCTGAGAATTAAGAACCAAGAACCTGCCATGGTTCTGCTAGGGTAATTTGTAGGGTGTCTCTCAGAGTGGAAATGAGGAAGATGAACATCAGTTTAACATTATCATAGCTGAGAGCCAGGAAGATCACCTGAGCCAGGAGGAGCCAAATGAGACCAAGTTCTAGAGCGGGAAATGAGAAGTGAAAAGGAGAGCCACTAGGGCCCACTGCGTGGAAAGAACAGTTTCAGCAGCTGTGAACTTGATAGACACACAAAGAATGATGTTCAGTCACCAGGTTGGACAAGAATGTTCTCAATAGAGCCCAATAAGAACCCAGGAGACAATCCAGCTACCCATACTCACTCCCTCCAGCCTTCCTTTCTCCATCACCCATGAGTACACAAAAGCTTTTTATCTACACCTAATGACATCTTGGATTTTGAGGAAGGACAGGGAAAACTTTTGAGAGGAAATAAACATATATGAAAGTGACTTTCAAATATTAATTTGTGAATATTTATATAAAAGAGACTGAGGTAATCTGAAAGACATTGTTTAAAATTAGCAGTGAGTGAAACACCTAAAATTAAGCTATTCCCAGTCAACCTTGTTCAGCTACAGACAATAAAACTGAGTTGTAGTGTATAAATCTTGATCTCTAGATAAAAGGGCTACTGACTCAGCTATTATGATTTATCCTGCCTTATTCTTTATGCACGTGGATCCAACTGATTTTATTTTGGCACATTTGGGGAGTGCAATTGCTATGCTGGTAGGTGTCCAGATATTAAACATTTCTGTTTATGATTTCTGAGAGATGTATTTTGGAAGGAAGAAGTGTTCTTTTGCCTGTTGAAGTGCTTACAAACTCTTTGAGAAAAACTGCTTAATAAGCCCCATGAAAGATTTACTTCAGATAGAAGGAAGAATTTACGGGCAGAACATGGCTCAATTTCCTTCTTTTCTTGCCCATTTGTCACAAGAGATCTCTCACTGGTCTAAAACTCTTCTTGAATAAGTTGAAGTCTTTTCTCATGCTGGTATCTATTCTTTATAGTGTCTACCTAGACACATGCAGACCTCTTCCCAAATCATATGCTGATCTCCATCTGTTCAGAGCCTTCCCCTCTGAGAATCACTTAAGTCTTCGGATCTTTCTGATTTTCTCCCCTGTAACAAGTTACTGTTGATTAAGCTATTTTCTTCTTCATGTGTATTTCCCTTTTAGTACGTTTTATTCTAAATCTGACTCAACAGTTCAATCAGCGAAGAAATCTTTGGGCATCCAAAAAAAATTCTGCCTTTCATTCGTTTGTCAATGCCTTCAAGCTAAAGAGGAGCAGGAACACATTTTTAATTGAACAATGATGGGTTTATTGTCTTACGGCAAGGAGAAAGAGCTCCACCATGGGGAACACCATGGCTAAGAGGGGTGGGAAAGGTGTTGGAAAGGGCTCATTATAGGATTTGGAATTAGGTCATTTGGGAGATAATTCAAGGAAATGGGACTTTGGTCTGCCTGGGAAACTGCCAGGAAGCTGGGATAATTCTATGATTGGGTATCTTAATAATTCTTACCTAGAATGTGAGAACCTAGTGCAAGGCTAAAACTGATTTGTAAAAAAGCAGCAGTCGCTTGTATTAACTATCATAGAGAAATGTTTGGTCATTTTTGTGGTTTAGACAATGTTTATGTTTTTGTCTGATACAGGGTCAGACAAAATGATTACAGGGTCATTGTCTTGATCAGTTACAGTCACAGAAAGGCCTTGCCTGATGTTGATGTTTTGTGAAATTCTTTATGTTCAACACGAGCACACCAAGGCCCACCTGTGTGTGTGTGAGGCCAGCTTCTGCCTCTCAGGGCTGTTTTTCTCTGTGAATGTTCATTCTTCCACTCACTTGTAGAGGTTTATCAAAATTGATAATTATTTAATTCATTGGTCTGCTTACTTGATATTTTGTCTGTTCTTTATAGTAGAAAATGAGCACTATAAAGATAGATACCATGTCTAACTGGCTCTTCATTTTATCCCAAGTGACTGCTCACCGCCAAGGAACAAAGCACCCAGCAGACTGAGAAATCTTGGAAGGTCTCAAATCAGACGCTGATAATCATGTTAAATCTTATGGCTCAGAGCACTGAAGAAATGAGAATGGTTGGAAAGTCAGCCAGTTATTCCAGACTCCAAAAAGCAAAACTTCTCAGTGTAAACTTTTTAAGATATGTCCTCAGAAGCTAGCCAGTAGAGTATATTTCTTTATTATGCTATTAGTTTCAGATAACCTGCCAAGCTATTTAAAATGCCAAATTATCAATGTTCCAGTATCCCTAAAGAGAAGCCTGTGGGTGCCCTGGGTGATCACAAGGAAGGTTGGAGAACCATTAACTTATATTGTCATTTAAAAGGGGAAAGCATTCAACTATCATGGTCTAGTAGATTAGAACATTGGAGAACCAAAAAAAAAAAAAAAAAAATCCTTCATTAAGAAAACTATTCTGGAATAGATTGTTTTTCACACCTGATGTCAAGACATTTCAGTAGTTGGCGGATTGATATTTAACTCAGATTAGATTGTTTCAAAGAATAATAACTTTTTTACATGTGTTAGAACACGTAAGTATTTCAGTTGTTTTGGTGGATGGAAATCTTTCTGAGGAAGAGATTTGGGATCAAAGAAGCAAAGGTCTTACTGACACTGATTTTTGAAGTAGCATCACCACTAACATCCTAGTTTTCTATGACTTGTCACAGGGTGGACTGACTGATTCTCTCATCCAAATAAAACTCATCCAGACTCTCTTAGCGTCAGATAATTTGCCAGATGCCATAGAAACAGGAGTGAAGAGTAGATGTAATTTTTGCCTTCTGATGTCATAGTCACAAAAGAAAGCAGATGCTGAACAAGGAATTACCTGTGAGCTGTGTTACAAAAGGAGAGGTACACACAGACCACTAGAGCAACATAAAGAAGGCCTATCCAGACTCATAGGGTCACAGATGGAGGGGAGCAGCATAGGGTACAAAATAGGGAAAATATCATTAGCTGAGATGTCTTTGCATGCCTTTAGAGTTGTAGATTTAAATCTTACATTTGTAATTCCAATGATTCAAATCTTGATGTAGTCTTAAAATTCCATTTCTTAATATAAAAATGAATTGTCAATATCCTGGCTGTGATTTTGCAAGATGATACCATTGGGGGGAAATGGGTGAAGGGTACACAGGATCTTTTTGTATGCAAATCTGCAAGTATCTCAAAATAAATGTTTAATTTTTAAAAAATGCCACACATATCTTGCAGGAATTTGTTTCATGTGTTGGAGAGAAGACTTCTGAGTTATCAGACAACTCAGCCATCACAACTTCAAACACTGCAATTCTCAGCTACTAGGATGTCTGGCTCATATTAATTGGTCTTCACAGCTTCGGTGATTGAATGAATGAGCACAGATTCTTAGTGAGTAGGCAGGCTCAGGCTGCTAACCTCAACGGCAAAGACTTGGTCATTATAGTGAAATGTTCACTTAGTGTTGAAGAGGGGCTTTTAGGAGGTCAGCCAGCTAACTCCATTTTCAGAGGTCACACAAATAATAGCCTCTGTGAGTCATGAACACATTTTTTAACTAGAAATTGTAATTCATGTCAGGATTGTTTATATTTCTCTCTTTAATATTTTATCCTTTATTCCTAAAGAGGCCTAGCCCAGACATTGAGGGACCATGTAAATACAGTTGGCTGAATTATTAAAAGGATTCTCTCCGAGCACCTCAAGGACTACACAAGGCTTTTCTAGTTAACATTTCCATCTAGGCAAGGAAGGTCAGGACCGCACTTCAACCACAAAGATTAGAGTTGGCATAGTCAACTGTGATAATATGAACCCTGGGATTCACGGCTTGGTTTCCCTGGAAAGTGTAATTAATAACCCATATTTACTAAACCTCTAATCTAAATAAATTTTAGAATCTGCTTTTTCTCCTATACCTACACTGAAACCATCTTCTCAAAAGTGGGACGAGCCTCTGAATTGGGTTTTAAAAGTGTTCATGTTAATTTATCAACAATGCATCCATCCACCTATCCATCCATCCATCATCATAATGAGGAGGAGGAGCTAATGCTTATTATCTACTTATCATATAACAGGCAGTGTACTGAAAATTTTGTAAAATTTATATTATTTCATTTAACTTTTATAAAAAAGCATTATACCCATCTTAGAGATGATTAAATTGAGGCACAGAAAGATTAACTGCCTTGATTAAGATCACTTAGCCAATGCTGATAATTCCCAAATTTAACTTTCCCACCCTGACCTCTCTCTCTTTTTTTAAAAATATTTTTTATTAATTTTTATCGGAGTCTAGTTGCTTTACTCTCTCTCTTGAGTTTGACTCATATATACAGTTTCACACTTGAACATCTCCAGCTATAAGTCTAATAAGCAACTCACAGCCAAAATGTTAACTACCCTCCCTTCTACCTCCATGAAACCTTTGCTCCCTCCTATCCCCCAATTCAGTGATGACAACCAGTGACTGACAACCTAGTCTCTCAGGCCAAAAACTATAGAGTCCACCTGAACATCTCTTTCCCTCTCACCTGACATCCTAGCCATCAGCATATACAGTTACCTCCACCTTCCAAATAGATCCAGAATGAGACCATTTCTCACCATCTCCAGTGATAACACAGTCACCTCTCACCTTGTCAACTGTAACTGCTTTCTAAGTGGTCTTTCCACTTCCACGTTTGACTTTCTATACCCCATTCAAACACACAGAGTGACAGTAACTTTTCAAAATTTCAAATATCAAGTCACTCCTTGGTCCGAAGTTCTCGCTGTATTTATTTTTTCATCCCTATCTCTTAGCATAGCTCTGATAGATGGAATCAATATTCATAATAGGGTCCCAGACCATTTCAGTGGTAACTTCCAGTAGAAACAATGAAAAGCCTACAAGTTTAGAATTGTAAGATTGGTAGAAACTGAGAAATTATCTAGTAATATGTTCTCATTTACAGAGCAGGAAACTGAAGCTTAGGAATATTTGATGACTGCCAAGGGTCAAGTAGCTAAGAAGTAGTTGAACTCGATTTCATACTAAGGATCCCCAGCTCCTGGCCAGTGCTTTATACATGATGTCACACTGTCTCCACCTACCTGGTGACTAGGAATGGAAACCTCCAGATGTGTCAGAACCACAGGTGATCAATAAAACCAAAATCAATGGAAAGATAAATTCCGTGTATTTGCCTGATATTACCAGTTCACCCTGGCTGTGGATACAGTCAAGTAATAGAATTGTTATATTATTTTTCAGTTAAATTAATAGAGGCTATGGATGCTCTGTGAGTATACATTATTTTCAAGTCTGTATTATAACGTCATTTATATAAAACCTTTTAATGGCCTTGGAAAATAATAACCAGAAGTATTAACCTTCTAATGGATGCTAAAGACTGTCTCAGTAAAAACAAATGATACTCTAAACTAAATTTAAATGATCTTGTTTTATTTATTTATCATGGGCTTATAGAAAGACAGAAACATGAGCTGTTTCTGACATTGCTGTAACCCCAGTATGTGGCACATAGTGTCAGCTCAATAAATATTTATTGAATAAATGAATTAATGAGTTTTGTTTATCACAGAAATATTTGTAATAGGCAAAAATTAGAAACAATATAAATGCCCAGTAGTAAGACATTGGATATATAATTTATGGAACATTTATACAATGAAATAAAATCTCTGTGAAGTAGAAGTATATTTACTGTCTTGGAAGACATTCAAAGTATGCTGCTTCATTACAAAAGCAAATTGTAAAAAGTTTATGTTTAATATAACACCATGTTTTAAATACAAGGATGGATGAATGGATGGACAGGAAGGTGGGATGGAAGAAGACCAGGAGGAAGGAAGGAAGGAAAGAAGGAAGGAAGGAGGGAAGGAAGGAAGGAGGGAAGGAAGGAAGGAGGGAGGGAGGGAGGAGGGAAGGAAGGAAGGAAGGAGGGAAGGAAGGAAGGAGGGAAGGAAGGAAGGAGGGAGGGAAGGAAGGAAGGAAGGAAGGAAGGAAGGAAGGAAGGAAGGAAGGAGGGAAGGAAGGAAGGAGGGAAGGAAGGAAGGAAGGAAGGAAGGAGGGAAGGAAGGAAGGAGGGAGGGAAGGAAGGAAGGAAGGAGGGAGGGAGGGAGGGAGGGGAGGAAGGAAGGAGGGAGGGATGGAAGGAAGGAAGGAAGGAAGGAAGGAAGGAGGGAGGGAGGGAGGGAGGGAAGGAAGGAAGGAAGGAAGGAAGGAAGGAGGGAAGGAAGGAGGGAGGGAGGGAAGGAAGGAAGGAGGGAGGGAGGGAGGGAAGGAAGGAAGGAAGGAGGGAGGGAGGGAGGGAAGGAAGGAAGGAAAGAAGAAAGGAAGGAGGGAAGGGAGGAAGGAGGGAAGGAAGGAAGGAAGGAAGGAAAGGAGATAAGCAAAGGAAGAAAAACAACAACACAAAAAGAAATCTGGAAAGATATTTTCTAAAATGTTTTCTCTAGGTGATAGCTATAAATAATCTATGGCTTATTTTTATGTTTTTACATTAATAAAATTGATTATTTGTATGGATATTAATCATTGTTTTAAAAAATGTCTGGAATAGAGAGTCAAATTTTATTGGCAACCTCATGTCTTATGAACCAAATGCGAAATACTGAGAGTAATTATTTTCTTTCATTGCCACAAATAACAAAAAAATCCTCCAAACCAAATGAACATCTATTAACCAGTATTTTCAACTATTGTCTCAGAAAGATTTCTATTGAAGTATCTGGGTATGGGAGCTTTATGGATTTTGCAAATCAGATCCAGTGCCTTTCTAAATGCAATTCTTGTACAACAGTAGGTATCCAATGGTAACTAAGCAGGGTTATTTGAACAGTGCATAAATATCTCATAGTGTGCGAAGAGCCACAAATGCCGAACTCTAAAATGTCTGCAAACACGCAAGATTTCCAGTTGCAAGAGTGTAATTATTGTCTTGGGATCTGTCAGGTGTCTTGTTGAAGACTCTTTTTATTTTGATAAAATGATGATCTTGCAAGAAGAATAATGCCCTAACATCTCAATGATCCTGGTCAAGGAGAAAGATTCTGTAAGTCATTTAAGAGAACACTACTTAAAGCCTTCTGTTATCCAATAACATCAAAGAATTCCTCTCCAATGGGCCACTGTCTGGGAAAATGCGTCTATATCACAATAGGCTATGTGGCCACAAGTCTGAAACTTCAAAATCACGTATTATTGGCAACAAGCTGCCATCACTCTTTAGGCTAAGTTAAAAGTAAATAAAGTTATCTCATCTTCCCTTTCCCACTTTCACATTACAGAATAAAGAGTTAAAAAAAATAATAAACCAAGAATTCAGATACAAATTTTGAAATCAGAAGGGGAAATTATGGTCAGGATGTTTTTTTATGCAGTTGGTCAATCTTATGACTTAAGAATAAATGAATATGAGAAGCAAGAATGCTGTTTTAACATGCAACAGTCAGAGACACTTACAGCAATCAGACAATAGAGACATATACAATTCACAGCTCACACTGCTGAAATGAAAGGCAGAGAGAAAGGTGAGAAGTCTGCAAGTTGTATGGACCACCCAGAAAATAACCAGCATCTCTAAGAAGCTCCAGACATACACAGGACCCTAGACAGTTATTGACATCTGACACTGGTAAGGACCCTCTCCTGGATGAAGGCGATGATCGGTGCCCCCTATAACCTGGATCATATTCTGGCAATGTCTATGACCATAGAACACTTCGGGAAAGAAGAGGAAGTGACCTTACAAGGTCTTCATTCTGGACTACTAGTCAAATCAGAACATCAGGTAATCCTCCACTACCAGATGTCTTGATTAATGACTGGCCATTTTCATATTTACAAATGGATTGTGCCTCTTGTGGACAGAGAAATCGCTTCAGGGCAGGAGAGAGAACTGTGAATTTCAAGCATCAGATGTTGGTTTTCTCAAATACCAGAATTATTGCTCAGCTTTGCAATAAAGATCAAGACCTGTGGCTAGAATTATCCACATTGGGCACATCTGCTCCAGCAGGGATGTCTGTGGTGCTGTAGTTGCCCGTCAACTGGCACATCAATGTGGAAAAAGATCTGGGGGAAAGCACAGCCCCCATAAGAACACTTTCAAAGAATGATTATCAAAGTCCCCACATTGGGGGCATTTACTGATAACCTGCTCAAACTACAGAATATCTAAAGTTGTAATAAACCTTTTCTCTAGTCTCTGAGTGACTAGGTCATTCTAGTGAATTCTAAATATGTGACAGAAACTTGCATTTATAGGCATAGGTAGATACACTCTTTGAAATGGATAAAATGTAAAAACAACAAAATTCACTTCTGAGCTCTGCAGAAAGCAGTATCTTCATCTTCAGTCTCTTGTAAGGGTCAGGAGCAGTAATAACCTGCAAGATTCATATTTGAATCTGTTTTGGTGAGTGAGCTGAAGTGATGAAAAAGCAGAGACCATGAGGAAACAGAAGCAGAGAGAGAAAAATACCAGACGAAGACTGAATAAAGGCTAGTTGATAATGGACCAGAAGCAAGAAAAAACACCAAAAGAAGCCAAGACCAACATAGTGGTTGAAGCCTGTAGCTGCCAGAGGGAAGAAGGAATGATTACAGAGGTCTGCAGTGATGCTGTGAATTCATCTCCATTTCTCGAGAACCTCAACAGTGTAACAATGCGTGTTCAGATTCTCAGGAGCACTGCACTGGCCTCATGGCCGTAATCACTCACTCAGTTGCTCCAGCCTGAATAAATCTGTTCCATGCCACTAAAAGAGCCTAAGTTAAAGCACGTTTACAATAAGAAAGAACAAAGAAGTCACTTGAAATCTCACTACTCACACATAATGATCATTTGGGGGTATTCATCTATGGTCTTTTTGACGTATAATTTTCTTTTAAATGATTTTCACATAAAGTCTATAGAAAACAGGCAATTAAAATCCAGATAATTTAAGAAACAACAAAAGTGATGATCACCTAAAATACTTAACTACTTAGAAATGAATAGGTGAGGGTTTGGGGCTTGGTGAAGTTAAGTGCCTCAATTAACTTTCTTACTGCTTGCAATGCTTTTTATGCCTCAGTAGATCTCTCCTCTGATTTGAGAGGCACTCTCTCATTTGGTATGTGTGTGATGTAAGGCATGGCCTTCACACTGTTTCATTCGGGCTCCTTTATGCTGGTAAGCACTTTGTGACTACAAAAAAAAAAAAATGAAAGGAGTGAAATGGAAGGCTATGAACTTCATTAATATTAAATATTAATCCCTCACAAATTAAGGTACAATTCCATTAAACGTTAAATGCACTCTTATAGCATGTCTGAAGGACAGGTAGGATACCTCCTCCTTATATACGGATAAATGGATAAAGGGAGGCAGTGACTTCTTCAGTGTCAAACAGCAGCATAATCAGTAATGACAAGCTAGGCCTTAATTGCTCTTAAACTCTAATTTATTCAATTCAGTCCTATATTTATTAGATACTTCCAAGATAGCCCACCATTGTGTCATCTCTGGAGGTACAGCAGAAATACAATTCGTTCCTACTTTAAGGCTTTCACTGTTTAGTGGGACAGGCAGACAGAAACAAATTATTATAACACACTGTACAAAGGAAATCATCATCATCTTCCTCTTTGTCATTGTCAACATCATCATCAACACTTGGGTATGCTTTAGCACTGTCCTATTTTCTCACTTGAATTCTATCTTTCAGTTCTCAAACAACGAAAAGAGTTCAGGCACTATCAATGGCCCCAGTTTACAGATGTGGAAACAAGACTTTGAGAGACTAATAATTATTTGATGTCACAAGCTAGACCATGTCATGCTTAGAGCCTGAACCCAGGTTTATCTGCCAGCAAAGTTCAGGCTTATAACCACTGTATTGATGTGTCTCCTATATTTCAGGTTTATATAAATTGCTCCAGGAATAAAAATGAAGAATACTTTTAATTAGGAAATAGGAATAATGCAAAGACTCCTGATGGCTTATTGGTTTTTGTGAGGGCATTTTGGTATGTTGCTCTCTTTTATCAAACTCTGATACCCAAAGACAACTCAACTAAGAGTCAAAAGGCCTGGTCTCGGGTCCCAGCTCTTCCATTCAACCTTCACTAAGAATGCTCAAAGGGCAATAGAAGAACAACGAAAACATCTCACAACATTTCCATGATGCTCGTTTAATTCTGCTCATTAATCTTAAAAATCATTTAAGATTTTTCTTAAATGATTGGGAGGGATTTTTTTTCTATGAAAGATAATGGTTCTTGGTCCATCAAGCTGTAATGTTGACATCGACTACTCTTCTATCCACTTGAGAGAATCGGAAGATGTTTAAGGGTTAAAAGGCTAACTTACTTAGGCAATATCTTAATTGCTGCTCCTTCACAATGTGTAATGAAACAGCGTTTACTTTTAACAACCCCCTTGTTAAAGTCCTTGGGACTTAAAACAGCGTAAAATGAAAGCAATTCATTATAATTCTACTAAAGTGATTTTTTCTTTGTGGAGTTGAATGTAATATCCTAGTTAGGTTTTCAATATTCTTATCACAAACTACAAGTTGGTTTCTGAATCAGCTTATAGAAAAGGAACAGAGAGGAAGAAAACTCATTGAAGGTGACTAATAGTCTATTAACCTAGGAGTAAAATTCAGTCACAGGGGTCCCAGACTTCAACGGAAAGCCAAAAAACAGCTAATTTTACCCCCAGTGCCAATTAGTAGGGAAGGCAGTAAGTACACAGTCCCTATAAAGCAGATTCCAATGCTGGCCAGTCTCAACGCAATATTGTATACAAAAGAAGCAGTCAGATTTATAGTTATAAAAAATGTTCTAACGACAGTATTTATTGACCCTGGATCTATCTTCTGTGACTCTACTTTGTCTAGTCTTCAGTCTTGCATGTTAAATGTGTCTCTTTTGTCAACTGTCAGTTTCCTGGGAAAGGCCAATCACCCATGACCCAAAGAAATAATGTTTACAACAGAGGCATCTTGCTGCAACAATCCCAGAGGAATCAGAAATGGAACATTCTAAATGTTAAAAAAGTGTCCTGGGATAACAAATGCAAAGATGCTTAAGTAAGAGGTTTTCCAAGATTTAAGAAGCAATATTCAAAATTCAAGATTGAAGTAATTTATCCAAAGAACACATGCACTGTGGTTTTGAACAAGCTCAGGAGTGATATAGACCTGGATTTGAATTCCAGATCTACCATAAAACAGACTTGGGTATTATTTCACCTCCCTGAGCCTCAGTGTTCTCATATGTACAATGGGGATAATAATACTCTCTCACAGAGTTGGGTTATAAGCTTTGCCAGATGCTTTATATACTTTTTTTTTCCATTTTAATCCCACTATATCCCTTTCATATAGGCACTTTTATTTTTACTGGTGTAAAAATTGAGACTTCAAGAATTTACGTATTTACTCGAAGTCATATAGCTAAGGAAATGTTTGCACTGGGATACAATCCCAGGAATTTGAACCTGAGCATTAAAGTTTTCAATTATACTCTGTACAGCCTCTTATGTATAGAGTATCCGGCCTATAGGAAGCACTTGATAAATATATATCACCATCCTCACCATCATCATCATTACCGTTATTACTTCTGTTACTAGCATTCTTCTATAGTTACTACTGTGACTCCTGCTAATACTCACTACTATTTCTACTACCACTGCTATAACTAATACATACTCGGGGGAAAAAAGGATTGTGCAGGAGATTGTGACATTTGTCTTTTAAAAATATGGAAACATTTTAATCCAACAGAATTTTATACTGAAACTTTATTGGACAGTTTGAAACGATTATGTCACGTTTCACTGAAGAGAACTTTCCAGGTCAACATGCCCACCCTGGTAGTGCTATTGTTATTCATATTTTTATATTCTCCTTAGATATAAGGTAAATAATAGAAAGGGGAGAAAAGAATCAAGGGGTGCAAAGATTAGATAGATAGATAGATAGATAGATAGATAGATAGGGATAGAGATAGAGATATTTCAATATTGAAAAATGAGGGTCAGCTGGAAGCCTGGAGACACTCACTGCCCCAATCCAGTGGACTTCACTCTTAGAGCCTGGTCCTGTCATATATTTGCTATGAAATCTAAAGTAAATCAGTCAGCCTCAGGGGGGTCTCTTTTTTTTTTTTAATCACAGATAATACACTATCAGGTTGTTTCTAACTCTAATATTCTGTAAATCCATAAAAATGCCTTTTTCTTATAATAAAGTCATAGGTCTAAGTAATCCTCCCAGAAGCCCACAACAAATGGAAAAATCTACCCAAAGAAGGTCTCTTCTCCTGGTTTATCTTATTTTCTAATTAACCAAGAGGATGGTCTGTCTGAAAACTTCCTTTGGAAGTCTAGAATTTAGACGCATGTCACTGCACACAGTGTTTTCTCTCCAGAAATCCTTCTAATGAGCTGGGGGAAGAGCACATTGTTCCTTTTTAGAAAAATTTCACTGGAGTTCTTTGTATTCTAACATAAATTACTTATTGCTGAAAACTGCAGGGATGGGAAAACACTGCTCTGAATGCTTTATATTTGTAGTGTTCTTTTCAGTTGACCTGAGCTTTCATACATTAGGTCATGTGTTCCAAACTTCAGACCAAACCAATGTCTCAGACTTTAGACCCATAATGTCCAAATGGCTGTAGACATCCCTGTGTGGACATTCCCCGGGCGCCACAAACTGCACAGTCCAAAACCAAACTCACCGAACCTGTAAGCACTCCGTTATGCTTTATCTCAGCTAGTGGCATTGCTCTTCACCCAGTTCTCAAGACAGAAACCTGACGTTTGTCTCTATTTTTCTGAACTTGTCCTCAGACAATCAAGACCTACCTATTGAATCTCCTAAGCATTTCTTTTTTTCAATTTATTTTTATTGAGGTATAGTTAATTTACAATGTTGTGTTAGTTTCAAATGTACAGAAAAGTGATTCAGTTATGCATATATACATATATATATATATATATATATATTCTTTTTCAGATTCTTTTCCATTATAGGTTATTACAAGATATTGAGTATAGTTCCCTGTGCTATACAGTACGTCCTTGTTATTTACCCATGTCATATATAGTAGTGTATGTATATTAATCCCAAACTCCTAAGCATTTCTAAAATATCCTCTCTTCACGCTTTCACTAGTGTTTGTGTTCCATCTCTTCACCGTCTGTCGCCTGGATCCCCGCAGGTCCTCCTAACTAGTCACCTGGCCTGTCATATTTCCTACAAACCCATGCTCCATAGATTCACCAGAATAATAATAAAAATATCACCCCCTGATATCCCTGTGAAGGAATCCACAGTATAAAACCCAAGGACCTTCATGACCTGACCCTCACCTACTTCTCTAGCCTCACATCCCCCACTTTCTGGTCTAGCAACCTGCGTCTGTTCCCATCTCTATGATTTTGCACGTGATGTCTGCTCTGCTAGGACTGCCACCTGCTATTAGCACAGCTGGTAAATGACCTGGCAGACTCCTCCTCACCCTTTAAGCCTCAGCTCAAGGATTATACCCTTGAATGACAAAAAAATATAGTACGAGAAGATAATTATAGTACGTACAATGTGCTAGGCTAAGCAAATTACAAGTACGAACACATTCAATTCTTCCAATGACCATATTAGTCAAGGGCTATTTTTATCCTCATTTTACAGGTGAGGAAACTGAGGCACAAAAAGGGTAAGGGACTCACTCAAGGTCACAACTAGCAAATGGCAGAGCTGGAATGGGAATTCAAGCTGCCTAGCTCCAGAATTCTGTTCTTAACCACTATACCTCACCTCCTCCAGTGAGCCTTCCATGATTGACTAATATCACTCCACCCATCTTACTGGTAAGACCTAGTTACTGGCAGTCTCAGGCCCTTGTTTTCCATCCTAGTGATTGATGGTGCATCTAAACCATTGTTTCCCAAAGTGCAATCCTAGCAGCACCCTCATCAAAATGATCCAGCATGTTATGTTCAAAGCTGCAGGGTTGAAGTTTCTCTTTTTCTAAAAATCATCCAAAAAATGCAGACTCCTGCACCTTACTCCAGATGTACTGATCTGCAATCTCAAAGGAAAGAGCTGGATATCTGCATTGCAATCTACATAGTAGATTCTTACTGTGCAAGAAGCTGTGCAAGATGTGGGGGAGTAAATCAAATAAGGCAGGTAACGCACTCCACCCATGGCTTTTCACGTAGTCAATGCTCAAAACGTTAGTTCCTATTGCTATTATGGTTGTCTTTCCTACTGCTCGATCCAAGGGGAAGAAGCAAGAACAATGTTTCTATTCACTAAGACAAAAGGTGGGAAAAGGGGACAGCAAGCCATGCCACTAAAACCATAACATGTGGGGTCTTCCTTGATCAGACAAAGAAGAATTTGGAAGGAAGGAAGAAGTTTGCGGTTTCCAGTTCCATGTTCTCTGGGGCTTATTGTAGGGAAACCACAGGGGAAGGTAAGACACGGTTACATTTTTATTTTAGCAGCTCTGTTCCTGAGAATAGTGGCGCCTACTTAAGTAACATGACCCCCAGTACAGGAATTGGAGTGATTAAGGATTTAAAAGCTTAGCATCATCAGCATTGTCATACTATGATATCTAAAGCCTCAGAACAGCAGAAATAGCCAGCTAACATAAACAAGAGGAATCTGTCTGAGCTAGAAATAGATGTCTGATTCTGAAAGAGAAAATCTACAAGAAAGTTAACCCCATGAGGGCATTAAAGTCCCTGATGGACAGAATGACATCTTCAGCACAGTCATTCACATGTTCAAAATCTTGCTCCGTGTTGCATTTCTTAGTTTATGTGCACCAGTTATTTATCCCTTACCTACTAGTCAGTTTGAAACGTTTTCTTGAGGTCAGAAGTGTTTGTCTAGTGTGGATTAGTTCTTAGTCTCTAGTCTCCAATGTCCAGAGCCAGTGGCCAATAATTTAATCAATCATGCTAACAAAATGAAACCTCCACGAAAACCTTTTAATGGGGTTTGAAGAACTTCCACGTTGGAGAACACATGTATGTGCCGGAAGGGTGGTACACTCCAATGCTGCAGGGATAGAGCTTCTGTGCTGGGGACCTGCTGGACCTCTCCCTGTGTACTTATTCATCTGGTTGTACATTTTATCCTTTATAATATCCTTTATAATAAACTGATAATGGTAAGTAAAGTGTTTCCCTGACTTCTAAGAGCCATTCTAGTAAATTCTTGAGTCTAAGGAGGGGGTTGTAGGAACCCCCAATTTATAGCCAGTTGGTGAGAAGTATGGGAGGCTTGGGACTTGTGACTGGCATTTGCCAGGGTGGAGGGCCAGTCTTATGGGACCAAGCCCTTAACCTCTACCCAAGTAGTCAGTGTCAAAAGTGAATTGAATTGTAGGACATCCAGTAGGTGACCAGAGAGTTAGAGAACCAGTTGTAGTGGAGAAAAATATCTCATACAGTTAGTTTCAAAAGTGCAGGTGAAAACACTTTCAAAAGAAGTAAGTTTGAAAGACCATGAGTCAGATTCAAGCATTAGGCAAGAAAGGTTGTTCAATGACCCCATGGTATCTTTAAACACAAATGGCAAAACACTAGGGACCCTCTCAATCACTCATTAGGTGCCCTTGTAATGAGCTTCCAGAACATCCAACACATTGCCCACCATAGTCAATTGCTCTCATTCTGGTTTAGAAAATCTTCTCCCAAAGATCGTATGTTCAGATTTATGTAATCAGGTAAGAAGCCAATTGGCAATCATCCTTGGTAAGTCCCAAGTAAAACAAACTAAAACAAACAAAAACCCCTACCATATACCAGGAAGGTAAACCAAAACTGAAAAACTGCAAGCCAACAACAATGAAAGTAATGGACACTGAGAGATACTTCCTGTCCCTGCTAGAGACGGAAGCTTTCTGGTCTCCCTAACTCACTTGACAGCTGTTGTGATTTGGTTAAAAGATACAAACTAATTGAATATATGACCAATAGAAAATCATTTGCTAAGTACAGAATCCATAGCTTTACATATATATTTGCTCTACTCAACAGATCTGGATTCACTCGTGACCCCTTAGGGCAGGGAGACAATAATGTGGGTATATAACCATGGCAAATGATAATTAGCTAAGATGTACATTCCAAGGCAACTTTTTTTCTTCTCAAAAATGCAGATATTTCCCGCAAGAGTGAGGAAAAAAGAATCTAAATGAAGAAAGAGAAAGCACTCCTAGGGCTTGCACCTTTTTCTCTCTTATTAAATTTACAGCATGAAACAATTTTATCATCAAAATTATGTAATGGCATAAGCCACAATAGGATACTTCTCAGGCAGAAAATGGAAAAACACACACACATACATACACACACACACACACACACACACACACACAATATTTTCCAAGGAGTTAAGAAGCTTTCTTGGACAAGTTATGTTACAATAAAATATTAATGTATACTCATTTGTCATGTGTTAATTAGCAGAATAAGCTGTAGGAAGTCCGGATTACCATGCAAATGTTAATTAGGTCATAATTTATGTTAAGCATTTCTAAGTTTAGGAGCACCACGTCTCATTTAGCAGCAGTTGAACTTTAGAAATAATTTGCATGTGCAACTGCTCGTTTTCAATTTTAATATGACAGTCACTTCATTTTAATAAATACAAGAAACTGCATTTAAATAATAGCAAATTCAGAGCTAATTTTGTCACAGTCGGTACATTTCCCCGGGAGATGGAAACTCTGTCCTTTAATCACCACTCAGGTAAAAAAAAAAAAAAAAAGGCTTCAGAAGATACTTTTTCTAAATAGCTAAGAGAGGTCTCCCTATCTCCAAGCCACTGTCCAGAATATAATGCCCTACTTCTCTTTTGGAGAAATTGTGCACTTAGATGGTTTTTACATGAGCTAGCTTGACCACCTTTAAGTCCCACTTGATCCCATTTTTATCTCCTCATTTTGGTTTGCTACAGATACAAGCACACAGCAACATTCGGTCAGTTCTCCTTTATTCTGTTTTTATATACTTGAATTTAAGTTTTTTCAAAAATTTTAATTTTTTAATTCTTTTTTGTTCTGTTTCACAGCAATGAATGATCCCAACTGCTCCTGAATTTTTATAAGCAATAGGAAACTCCAGTTGGAAAGGTTGTTCTTACCCCAGATATGAAAGCTTGCAGAAGAAAAAACAAAAAGCAACTCTAGCACCTCCAGGATGGGAAACCTTTTTATCTACTGGTTCAGAACCGGGTTTCTTAACTTTTCTCATGTCATAGACCCCTTTGGTGATCTGGTAAACCCAATGGACCCTGCTCAATGTAATATTTTTAACAATTAAAATATGGGATTAAAAATGGAACTAATTATGGTAAAATATTATTTTTTAAATATGTGACATAGTAGTATTTTTTCTTCCTTATTAATGCATTGAGGAACATGATCCGGGTCTGCTAACTGCTGTGATTTTAAGTATCTGTAGTAATAAGCCTAACCGTGATTTCCAGCCATCTGCATTTCAACAGTATGAAAATACCTGGGATTTCTATTGGTGACAAAGTCACAGGGGTACCGCTTAGGCTTCTGTGGTTTGTTAACTATTTCATAATTGAAGGAAATGTTACACTTTGGTTAAAGCAGGGGTCCCCACCCCGCTGGCCGGCCGGTCCTCAGTAGGAACCAGGCCACACAGCAGGAGGTGAAGTGTGGGCGAGCAAATGAAGCTTCATCTGCTGCTTCCCATGGCTCCCCATCACTCGCATTACTGCCTGAACCATCTCCCGCCCTCCCCCCGCCCCAGGGAAACACTGTCTTCCAACTGTCTTTGGTCCCTGGTGCCAAAAAGGTTGGGGACCGCTGGGTTAGGGGATAATGGAAATAAAGATGTAATTATGTTTTCATTCAAGTTCACAAACCTGAATTCTCTCTGGTTTAAACTACTGAGTTGGAGGAAAATTTTGTCTAAACTTCTAAAAAGATTTTAATTAATGTGTTCCTAATTTAAAATTTTACACTATAATTATGAAACATAACTTTTCAAAAAATCATCTTTTTACACTCAAAAACTATCTTCATTTAATACTTCTTGTCCATATGCATGCACGTTTTACATATTTTTAATTACAATGCATACCAAATTTATTATATCTTCAATCTTTTCCCATCACCAGTAGCAGTAATATATACATTTTTTTTGGCTGCGAGGCTTGCAGGATCTTAGTTCCCTGACCAGGGATTGACCCCAGCCCCTGGCAGTGAAAGCACCAAGTCCTAACCACTGGACCACCAGGGAATTCTCAGTAGCAGTAATATTTAAAATCCGCTTTAAGATGAGAGCCCCCCTATTGGCTTAAGAAGGGAGAGAATGCAGGCTCATGATTGGGACATGGGTAACCTTCCCCTCATCCCCCAGCCGTTCTAAGTTTATTTTACACGTGGGCTTCCAGATAAGCTTTGATTCACACTTCTCTTTTTTAATGTGAATGTGCTGCCAACATTTAAAAACCGTAACTTTCAAATAAAAACTCGGATTTCCAACTTCTCGTTGGCAATGCTGGCGCTGCATTTCTACATGGCAACAGTCCACTGGAACTGAACCTGCTTTTCATCGAGATACAGTGCCCTCTTCTGCAAATTAAGTTTTCTTTTTGGTTCCCTTCCTGGCCCCTGTGGACATTTTGAGTTGGCAACCCCCTGCTAGAGGATCAAGCTCTTATTCCTTAGCCTGTCATTTAAGACTCTCAACAACTAGTGCTTTCAACTAACTATTTTCATGAGCTTTTTGCTCAAATCAAAATGCTGTCACCACTGTCCCAGCAAAGGAGTTGGTAACTTTTCCTACTATGGACTTTGCTTTCCTTCATTCAACTATTAGGACTGTTTCTTCATTATCTATTTGCTCTTAACCAGGCCATATCTATATTTCAGATCATCATTCAAATATTACCCCCTATAAATCCTCCTCTCCTATTCCAAACTGAAGTATTTGCTTCCAGTCTCAATATGCAGCTAGTAGAGAGTACATATTTTGGCTTTCTGTTTAGATTTTCCAGTGGACAAAACCTAGGGTCTTGTGCATATATAGAAAGTCATTTTAATTATTTATGTTATTTGAATCGGTTTGGTCAAGGAACACTTCTGTTTTGTTGATGCTTTGTTGTTGTTGTTTATTTGTTTGGTGTTAATTTCCTCCTTAACAGCTTATTCTCCAGAAGTAAAAAACTAGTATTTCAGGGCCTGTACATTATTTCAAGAGACAGAACTAACTTCATTTCTTTGATCATATTTCTTGCATCTCTTGAAAATATTGGTACAGAATCACAACATTGGGCCTGCAGTCCCATGTGGCACTTATTGGCTGAAACTGACTAGTAGCAGCTTCCCTTAACAAAGGAATATGATCTCCAGTTTGCTACAGTCCTCACCATTCCCTATTGTAGTGCACTTGACCCACTTCAACAGTCTATATTACTTGCCTGCCCACCCCCCTCTGAAGCATCTTGGTTTGAGACCACCTAGTCTAAAGAAAGATAAAATTATTAAAGAAAAAACAACGTAAGTGATAATCACCAAGAGGTTTTTACTATTAGAAACACAGTCACAGAAGATAAACTGACGGCTTCCAAAATAAAATACCACTTTCTTGTTCCTAGTATATGTATGCTGAAAGCATTAGAACCCCCACTATGAATTTGAGAACAGAGACCAAATTGTTTGAGGTGTCATTTCTACATTTGCCAGTAAAGAGGCAAATCCCATTTTGATCAGGGATAAATGTCATATATCCAGGAAACATAAGAAGAGAGAAACCCTGCTTGACAAGAGGTTCCACTTCCCCCTCCTTCCCTGAAGGGTGTTTGGTGGAGAAAAATGACCTCATCCTCAAAAATAGAGATATTTCCTGAATGTTTTTAATGTACCTTTAATCATAAACTACTGTTTTATTCTTCACTTTTTTATCTGCTCTTCTTTGGAATCTACTTCTCTTTCAAGCCACTGTACATGATCAATAGTGCTTATGACCTGTGCAAAATGCATCCGTTATTCTGAGCCTTAAATCACTACTTTCAAGCTTTGAGCAAAACCCTCAGTTTTTAGGGATGTGATAAACAAAGGCACATTCGCCACGCCTGACCCCTTTCTAATTTTGTGAATGTACGTACCATTCCTCCTCAAACCTACTATCCCTTGGGGCATACAGACTGAATGTAGAATTGTTGGTACGGAATGCCCATGTGAACAGAGAAATTTATCAAACACCACATTTTTAAAAAAAATTGTATTTATGTCATTTTCATAATCAAGATGTAAAACCTCTTGACCTGAGACTTAATAAATGTCCTCAAATTCTGCCACCAGATACGTGCCATCTGTACCCAGCATTGATGAGAATGACAGACTCACACAGGCCAGGTCACAGACCTTTCCACTGGGAAGAGTTCATGGTCTCTGCACTGGCAATTGTCCACTCAGTTTAAGCAGATATTTACTCTCTACAGCTGTTAGCTCTATCTCCAAACAAAGCTGAGAAAAACATCCAGAGAGAGGAAAAGAGAACAGCACTCATGCACATGCTGCTAAAGAGGAATTTGAACCTATGTCAAATTTGAACCGATGTCAAAGCACACTATGGGATCAAGATGAATCATCCATCTTGACAAGACGGTTTGTGACAGTGGGACTTGAAGAATCCACATTTTCATTATATAGAACCTACCCGCTAAGAAGAGCAATCAAAAGCCAGCTAATTGAATTATCCATGAGTCCATTTAAAGAAGAAATATCGCTCAGTAAAATTATACAGCCACTCTCAAACCCACCCCTCCAACACTTTTACCTTGCCTCTAAGGCATATGTGCTTGACATCCATAACAAAGACCCACGGCTCAACAGAGAACAGGCCCAGGACGTGGTCACAGTTGAAGCCAGTTTCTCCACATTCACAGGGGCCAGGGAAATGTGATTCATAAGCAAAAAGGAAATTCCCTATAAAAATACAATGCACAGACTTCCCAGGAAGGGCTCAGAATCTCACTTACTGGTCCAGAATATTCCCTCCACTCACCTGCTTCTGTACTGAAATTCCCCCATTCTAGCTTCTGTCCTACAAGGTAAGGTATCATGGCGTCCAACAACGTCTTTTGAAATAAAAATACCCATCCTGGTGGTAACAACTTGAAGTTGCATTGATCATTGTATACCCGACATCTGCACACGTGAATGCCAACCAGCTGGTATAAGAGCAGTGATAAAGAGGAACAAGGGGACGTGGGATGCTGTATGTATGGAAGCACACATACATATGGTTGCAGTGGGGGACTTTTGAGGCAATGGAACATGTAGGTTACAGGATAATATGGAGGCATCAAAGATAAACTTCTCTTCCTTACCAGTTTTGATTGGGCAAGCCTTAATTATCAAAGGCGCAAGCCCTCTTAAGCATTCGGAGCAAATTCTCTCCCTTTAGTCTCCTGAATGGAATGTGAGTACTGCTGGTTCATCTAGCTCCCACATGAGGAAGCCAGGAACGAGTCTTTGGAGCCCACCACTGCCTCGCAGAAATAGATTTATTTGCACCCAGCAATTTAGGCTCAGGTGCTCTTCTAAGTAAAAACAATTACGCTCCCTCTGCCATGGCACTTGGGTTAATTATTCCCAACTGAGTCAGTAAATCATACGAGCACCTTTTTACTGAGACCATATTTCCTCTGAATCTTAAATTTATTTAGTTAGGGCCATCCCTTGGCTAACTTGTGGAATAGACAAGGATTCTCCATGGGGCCTCTTCTCTCAATTTGCTTCCCTACCTCTAGGTCCATTCTGTCATTGCACAAACATACACTGAGTGGCCCTTGCTTACCACAGAGTTCAGGGACCCTGTGATGGTACCTTATCTGAGTCTGTACTCTCTGCCCAGCATACCCTCTTTTAGCTCTTAAAACTCACCTATCCTGTATTCTGCTCTCTCAGAAATTTGTTCTCTACCTTTCAAGGTAACTTATTAGCGGGTAGGAATGTAGGCTCTGGGGCCAGGTCACTTGAGTTCAAATCCCACTTCTGCCACTTATTAACTCTGTGACTTCTAAGTTATTTAGCCTCTCTGCCTCAGTTTCTTCATCTGTAAAGTCAGACAACAAATAGTTCCCACTTTACAGGATTGTTGTGAGGAATAAATGTATTTACATATTTAAAACACGATTAGACCAGTCCCTGGCACTTTCCAAAGACTCCGTAAGCATTAGCTCTTGCTACTATTATTGTAAATGGCATCAAATACAGCTCCTGTAGGAAATATGAGGCATCAGGAAAGCAGGCATTTTGATACCATTCATACCCTGAAAGTGATAGGAACAATTACTTATTACTTAGCATGTGGGGATTTTATATAAAATAGCAAACTTCTCCACAATTTGGTCCCGTCTTCAGCAATCACTGGTGGCTTCTGATCCTGAAACTTCTCAATCTATGACATTTTTTTTCTGCCACCAGAGCTCAACTCTCTAGGTAGTCAGTGACTGAACTCAAAGATAGAACAGTTATTTGGAATATTATATGAGCCCTTTTCTATGGCCTATTCATTTAAAAGTAACCAAACTGTAAAGTTTCAAAAGTCAGAAAACTTAGATATCGGTATACAGCTCTACCCAGTAAACAGAAGCCAACTTCATTCTGAGACTTTAGTAAATGTGTGAGGCTTTGCATGTACCATTTTTGAAGAACATTTGTGTTTTCTTTACCTCTGAAATGTAGCACTTATTTCATCATGTTTTCAACATCAACTCAGGAGTGAAAAAGGGCACTGGGTTAGGAACCAGTCTCAGCCATGCCTGTTAATGTCTCAAAGACCTTGTGAATATCCATTATCCCCTCCATGATTCTGTGTGTCCCTCTGCAAGATGGTGAGGGAGAGAAAGGGGGAAACAATCTCACAGGATTAATTTAAGTTTAAGGTCATATATAGGAGAACACTGTAAACTATGAGATCATCACAACCATAAAGATCATTATTTTTAGATTACAAGAACAATAGTCAATGTTTTTGAGCTCTTATTATGCTCCAGGAATTCTTTGAAATGCACTGTATAGATCATCTTGTTTTTGCTCATAACACTAAGAGACATATATCGGTGGGATTGCCATTTTACAGATGAGGGAACCAAGACTCAAAATTGTTACATAACTTTCTGAAGGTCACATTGCAAATAAGCCATAGAGGCATGGAACTTGAATTCAATCTCTAGATTTTCAGCATATATACTACACTTCTACCAGAAATAGAAACAACCCTGTCTCCACTTTAGCTCCAAAGATGACTGTAATCTGTTATACCCTGTGTACCTGTTTCCTCTTGCTGCTGTAACAAACTACCACAAACCGAGTGGTCTAAACAATGTAAATAAATTATCTTACAGTTCTGGAGGTCAGAAATCTGAAATGGATCTTATGGGGCTAAAATCATGGTGTTAGCAGGGCTGCATTTTTTCTGAAGTTTCCAGGGAAAATTCATTGTTTGCCTTCTCCAGCTTCTAGAGGCTGCCCCCACTGCCTGACTCATGACTCTTTCCTCCATCTTCAAAGTCATCAGTCACATCACTCTAACTACTCTTCCATCAACACATCTTCTCTGACTCTGACTAGAGCCCCACTCTTAGGACACTTGTGATTACATTGGGTCTACCGAGATAATCCAGGATCATCTCCCCATATCAAGATCCTTAATTCAATCACATCTGCCAAGTCCCTTTTGCCATGTAAGGTAACATATTCGCAGCTTCTGTGGATTAGGATGTGAACATCTTTGGGGGAGCTATTTTTTTGCCTACCATACCCTTCCATTGCCATGTTATAAAATTACAACTGAAGAATTGTTCCTAATATATAAAAATGGAAAGGAAGTAAATTGCTTCCATCCTACCATCTTTTCTGTGACAAAGATTCATGTTTCTGTGACAAAGATTCATGTTTAAATGAGGCAGTGAAATTGACATGCTCTCACCAAGACCGTAGAATTATTTATGTGGTCAGCAGCAGAGGAGTGAGCAAAATACATAGCATCACCTCTTCCAACACTAATGAGAGGAGGCTGGCTTGGGTGGGGCTCTATTTCAAGTGATGGCATTTGGCCTCATGGTACAGCTAACTGTAATGTCTCTAGCTACAAATCATTAGACACTACTTGAGTTATAACAGTGGCAAATCTATAAACGATATATTTCTATCCTTGGCTCCCAATTCAGGGTTGTGGACTATTCATCGATTCTGATACAGGAAAGGATGCTCTACCCTCACTGGAGGAAAAACTGGGACCAACAGAATTGCCGGCCAAGAGTGAAAAAAATCTAAAATAGGTGGGAGAGGACAGAGATGATGGACTTCAATTGTGGCTCAAGTCTAACAGCCAAGAATGTAGCTTTTTCCCATTAAACCTCTTGTTGTAACTTGTGTCCAGCCAATCCCTTACTATAACGAAGTCAACCTATCATGGGTCATAAACGGATCTGAGTACTGCCAGGGGTGAGAGGTTTAATAAATGTTGTATGGCCTTACTCATATCTTCCAGATCTTTTAGTGTCTCCAGTCAAATTTCAGCTGCCAATCTCTGCATCCCTGGGCCTGAAAGGCTTTTTTTTTCTTTCTGGAACTACAATGAGAGGTGGCTTAGTAATGCACCTTCTATTGACTGCCTTCCCTTCCCTTTCTTACTTCCCCACTCCTGGGGGTGTTTTCTTTAACAAATAAAATATTTGCACCCAAATCCTTGCCTGAGAGTCTGCTTCTGGGAGATCTCAACCATAGCATGGAGGCAAAGATCTCATTACTAAAACTTTAGAGCAGATTCTTTAAATCTCTCACCCCCAAAATTAAAAGAAAATAGAGAAACATATTTAGTACCAGATTAAGAACCTGAAGACCATAAAATTTTTTCTCCCACTATGCTGTAACCCCAGATCTTAGAATAGTGTCTGGCACATAGTAGCTACTTATCAAATATTTGTTCAATAAGTGAAGAAACAAATGAATAAATGAAAAGATTAACTCCCACCAATTAAGCAGCCCAGGAGTTGGCAAAACTTTGCCTATAAAGGGCTGGATCATAAATATTTTAGGCTTTGTAGGTCACACAGTCTCCACCAAAACCAGTCATCTCTGCTGTTGTAATGTGAACGCAGTCATAGATAAGATGTAAACAAACGAGTGTAAGTTGTGCTCCAATAAAATTTAATTTAGAATAAAAAGAGCAGGCCAATTTGGCTCATGGGCCATAGTTTGCCAAACCTTGGTGCAAATCAAAATTAAAACCATACCAAAACTCCAAATAAGTGAAAAGAACTCCAGAAGAAATTCTGATGGCTATTTTGATACTTTTTAAAGTATAAATTTTTTTTTAAAAAAACAGATTTTCTCAGTTTTGGTTGCCCTGCTTTGCTGAAAGCTTAAATTGCCATTTGGGTATTTCTATAGTACACAAACTACTGTAAAATAAACTTTACAAAAATAGACAGCAGAGACATATTCCATTACATAAAATAAACTAAATACACCTTAAACTTATATAATATTCTAAATCAACTATACCTCAATTAAAAATTAATAAATAAATCTAAAATATAAAATAAAATAAAACTTAAAAAATAAAAATAAAACTTCTCAAGCAACTGTTAACTAAACCTGCTCCTTTTTTTCTGTTTTTTTTTTTTTTTGGGGGGGCCACACCACGGACTTGTGGGATCTTAATTCCCCGACCAGGGATTGATCCCGGGTTCCCGGCAGTGAGAGTGCAGAGTCCTAACCACTGGACCGCCAGGGAATTCCCCTAAACCTGCTCCTTTTTTACTTGTTTAATCCTTCTATCTCCAATAGAGATAAGATAATTAAAATAGCATTAATAAAACAAACAAAATAAATAAAATTGAATAGTTTTCTAATTTCACTACTAAAAAATAATAAGCAGATATTTTAATTTTATGCATAAAAATGGCAAATTACCCTATGGAAAACATGCTCAACCTTAGAAGCAATCATTAATAAAATTTAAGACAATTTTAAGGTATTGCTACATATTTACCAATGTACCAAAAATAAATAAAACAAAATTGTGTTAACAGCTATAAAAAAAAAATATGGACACCAAGTTTCAGTGACCTGTCGGTAAACCTGATTTTGTTTTTATTTCTATTGAAAAAAGTGCCAATGGACTCCACTAGCAGCCTACAATTATGCCTTAAATGTCAACATTATCCACTTGTAGAGTAAGTTTTTTATCAGAGCTGTTAAAATTTAAATAGGCAATGCTGGGAGTATTACTTTAAACTGTTCTCAGTTAGATTCTCTTGACTCTGCCATCGAAAAATTGTGCCACCTCCACCAAACCATCCTCTTGCACAGCGCACTGCTTTGTTTGTCACTACACTCATGATTATCTGAAATGAATGTGTATTTGAAAATTGTTCCCGCTAGTGTTAAGAGAAGTTGTGAAGACTTTGAAATGGACAAAAAAATGACTGCTGTAGAGTGCTGGAGGATGTTGAATGGATCTCTCAGACATAATCTGATTACATGGAGTTTACACCTTTGATTGTTTTTCATCAACCTGTTTTGCAAATGTGAGAAGAAAAAGTTAAATTTTAGATGATGCTGGTGAAATAAATCTTTTCTTTAGAGAACAAGGCAAATTATTCCTGCTTGTGACAAGGCAAATGAATATTGTCTGGTAGAGATAATAAATCTCTGTAAATCCAATTCTCATTTGAACCAATTGTTAAATGTTATTGGTTCCCTCATTAATTAATGAGTTAAATAAAATCTTTGACATGCGTTCATTTTGTATTTGTGTGGGCATCACATCATGGTTTTATCTTTTTATAAATTATCCTTTACCACTAGACACAAGATTCAGAAGTCAACCAGACAGGGGATTCTGTCTTGTTCAATGTTGTGCCAGGCACATAGAAGGAACGCAATAAATATTTGCTAGTGAAATAAATAAATGAACAAATAAAATAAATGGTGATGTCCCAACAGGATGGAAGGCCAGGGTACAAGCCTAGCTACAATATAACTTTCAGGAGTGCCCTGTAAGAGTGTACAAGTTGCACACTGTTCAAGAGCTCCCAATCAAGGCTCTGTGTACTGGTTCATGGGGATGTATTTTCTCAGAGTAAAGGATACCTTTCTTTAAGTGGCCCAAATGTTCTACATGGACTAGGGGGGGGAAGCAAGAACACTGTGAGGTCACTGGAAGACCCAGAGCAGTCATGGAAATCTGCAGAGATTTAGATGAAAGTTGAACACCACAACAAGAGACTGTCACTGAGAAGGGATGTTTTGATGGAGATGGCCTATTTAGAGCTGTTTTTTTTTAAAATAAAGATTCTCTAGCAAATTCATTTGTCAAGTTGAAAGAAGATCTCAACACTTAAAAATAAGAGAAAGAAGAAGTCATGGTGATTTCTCGCCAGTGAAGAGCTATTAACAATCACTCCAATGTGGTGAAATTCATAACAGAAAGCATTCTGAATTGAGATAGTCTGTTTCAAAACCCATGCTGTCATAATATTGAGAGTTAAACAGGTATAAATAATAGCCTTGCACACTTCTCATTGCCAGATACCTTGGTAATTTATGGAGAAAAGGCTCCTTTAAATCACAAGGAAGATGACGGATTTGAGAGGCTGTCCTCTAAGATCTCAAACTGTCCTAGATTGATAGAAAGATATGGAATGTAAAGAACATCATTCGTATTGTTAAAAAGATTCTTCAACAGTTAAAATTGTTTTAGAAGAAAATAAAGTATGTGGTTTTGTCAACTAGGCACCTAGTGTATTTTTTTAAATGATAATGTCTTTCAAAAATATAGCATTCCACACCTAAATCTATTTATCTTGACAAAATATTTCCATGCATCTTTTTGAAGCCTGTGAACCAGACAAATCATGATGATAATGTAAAACTCATGTGAAAAACTGTGACATATATATTGCCAAATGTTAGAGGGTAAAAGTTTAGAAGTGACATATTCTATCTAAACCAGGGTTTCTTGACCTCAGCACTAGTGACATTTTGGGCCAGATAAGCATTTGCTGTACAGAACTATCCTGTACATTGTGGGATGTTTAGCAGCACACTTGTCTCTACGCACGAGATGCCAGTAGTTTCCTCTCCCCTAATTAGGACAACTCAAAAATTCTCCAGACATTGCCATATCACCCCTGAGGGGCAAAATCACCCCTAGTTAAGAACCACTGACCTAAGCCCATGCAGTTCTAATAGGTTATTCAAATTTAACTAGTAAATATTTGTCCAAGATCTGAGTCTCAGCAAGGATCTCAAGAACTATCTTGTTATCTTTTCCCCAAACAGAATTCCAGTGGATTCTTCCAATGAAAGCACAGAGCAGTAATAGAAATCAAAATGAACTTATGGGAAACACTGAGTTCTCATTATGTGTCAAACACCATGCTAAGCCTAGAACATGGATTAACTCATTTAATCCTCACAACAACCCTATGAGTCAGGTACTCTTATCATGCCCATTTTATAGATGAAAATGCTGAGGGTTACAGAGAATAAATGCTTTGCATAAAATCATCGAAGTAGAAAGTGTAACAGCTGAGATACAGAACCAGGCAGGCTGATACAGATTCTAATTTTACGGTCCATGCTCTACTGTCTCCTGTGAAGTAAACACTGTTTTTATTTCACATTAGACAGCTGTGGAAAAAGATTAATTGACTCATGGGCCAAACAACGGTCCATGGGTCAAATCTAGCACATCACCTCTTTTAGTAAGCAAACTTTTATTGGGACACAGCCACGCCCATTCATTTATGTTTTGTCTGAGACTGCTTTTACTCTGGAAAGGCAGGTTGAGCAGTTGAGACAAGAGACTGTTGGGCTCACAAAGATGAAAAGAATTACCATCTGACCTTTTACACAAAAAGTCCCTGTTTAGAGGCTGAGGTGCTGGTCTCTCCAATGGTAAGCGGTAGAGCCAGAACTTGAACCCAGCCCAGTGCCACACCCAGGCTCTAACCCACAGAGCTCTGTTAAGCACAACAGCAGTGGCGGCAGCACAGAGCTGGAGCTTACCATGTGCCAGGTGCTCCTATAAGCATCCATATGTGTAAACTCATTTAATCCTCTGAATAACCTAATGAGGCATTATGACGTGCCGTAGCAGATGCTGTTGGTGCCCAGCCCACATCCCCTCAGCATTCACGTCTACACAGTGAGGGCTTTTCTTCCCTTGCCTTGGGAGCATATTTGGCCCAAGCACGGGGCAAGTGGGAAGCACCAGAGGATAAGTGACACAGAAGCAACCTTCAACAGCTTAGCAATAAATTCTTCAGGGTCTTTACCCCTGTCATGGAATATATTTGAGGTCTCTTCTATACTCACTCTCCAAGTTCCCTGTTTCCCACAGTGGTAACAGGTTTGATAACACATCTTCTGTTGGCTTTCTCCCTTCCCTCTCTCACTTCCCCATTTCCCAACCTATGTTTCCTAGAAACATTTCCCAAATAAACTACCTGTACTTGAATTCTTATCTCAGATTCTATGTCTCAAGAATTAAAATTTCTGCCATTTTTATAGGTAGAAAACTAAGGTCCAGGGAGGTTATGTACGTAGCCCAACGTCACACAGCTGGTAATCGGTGGTATCAGGATTTGAACCTGGCCATCTGGCTCCAGAGTCCACACTCTCAGCCAAACCACTCCCAAGTAATAGCCACTTATGGGGCCATTCTGGATATTCCTGTTCTCCTTTCTCTACTATGCAGGAAAAATAGATAACCATCAACACTATCTCAGAGCTTGTTTTGGGAGGGATGAAAGTCATTTCAGGGAGAAACACACACACACACACACACACACACACACACACAGAGGATGCCTTCTTTCTGCTTCTTCCCCTCCCTATCTAGGAGGGACAGTCAATTTCCGTGCCATCACCCAAGAGAGAGGGACATGGGCAAATTTTCCTCTCTCTAGTCTTAGAAAGTAACATCTATACCCTCCCTTTGCTTGTGCTCCATTACCAGCCATGACCCAGAATACTCCCTTAAGCTCCAAGTAAACAACCATTTACCCAGGGGGTTACCATTTCCCCAGGCCTTATAATAGCTATGAAATTCTGCAGATTTCATTACCGAGATGCAGAATCCATGTGTGCCCACCAACACAAATCACATTTCTATTCCTCTTCAGTGTGGGGAAACAGACTATCATTCCCTTTTCTCTTAGGGATTAAAAAATCACACATTTGATTGATATTACCAGTAGCATAATTCCTCATGCACAGCCCACAATCCTCACATAACGAGAATCATTGAAATCATGCTGTCTGTCACGCATACATCCTGCCTGGTGGCTAAGAGCTGCTCCCCAAGGGGAAAATTCCTTCTTTAATAGACACCTCTGACTTGCCCCTATCCCAGGCACTACAGGCAAAGGTTTGGGGTTTATTTTCGTTTAACAGCCTATGTGTTATAAAAAGCAGATTTCTGAGAACATGAGTGGTCTCATCAGAAAGAGAAAATAAGGAACTCAGCCAGGGCCAATACACAGAGCTGTACACTGTAGACTGTGACACTGGTGTTCCTTACAATTGTGCAGTGAAAATCTGTCCGACTCTACATGGCACCCCTGTCTTAAACCCATTTCCAAGGTCCATGAACCCTATATATATGTGTCTTGCCCAATACATTCATGTAATCATAGCTATTGTATTCTTTAGTATTAATGATTTTCAGAAAGGGTATCAGAATGCTTCCACTTGGCAGTAACAGAGTACTCAACTAATGGCAGTTACATTTCATAAAGCAGGAAGAAAGGAAACAGGGCATTCTAGAGTTTGTTACCTTAATGATTGCAGGATATCAGGGCTCTGGGTTGATTCCTCTGCAATTACCTTAGCTTCTGCCTCGTGGTCACAAAATGGCTACTGCAGCTCTCAGCATCATCTATCAAAAACACCTGGCCCACTTTATCCATTCACTTAAACTGAGAGGCCCTTACAGTGATTGAGTGCCCCTCACTTGTAGTAGAGTGAGAAGTTTAGGTTTCTGAAGTTTGTAGGGCTATCACATACCTAAAATCACCCAAGAGGCGGTATCTTCCTGAAGCCTGGTTGTTTTATTCCTTGGTTCTGCGTATGTAAATTTTTCTACTATGAAAAATTTCATCATCTATTACTTAATGTAACTAAAGTGAGCTTCTGTTCCTTGTAACCAAATTGCTATGAAAACTCAGCTGGCTACTACCAGAAAGGAATGTTTCTCCCACTGCCATTTGAATCCAATGAAATTACATGGCATTTCAAAAGAAAGGACAGAATCCATGAATTCTGGTGCATTCCAGAGGTGAGGGCTTTCGGTTCTCATTAAAAGTGCTTGCTACTCATATAAAATAAACTTTCCCTTGTGGGGAAAGTTTAATCCTTTGTGATGAACTCTGTCTTGAATTTCTTTATTTTTCTCATATTGTCTGTGTGTTTTATTTCAATTGGAAGATTGTTTCAGAATTGTTTCATACCTGAGTTCAGGGATGTGAATTTACGTTGCCATCTGAAAAGGGTCAATTTGAATCTGTACAGGAGCTTCCTATGTTGAAAGATGTGACAGTACCCCATATCATACCTTAGAGTTATTGGAAGGAGAGGAAACGTGTCCTAAGTGTAAATACTTTATGGAGCTAATGTGTGCAACCCACAGCTTGCTTACCTTCATGAAGATGGAGATATTAAGGAGATAAAACTCTTTAAAATACTAAAACAGCTTTTCATATATATTACACTAGAATGACTAATGAGGCAAAAGCTATTCCCTAATTTTTATTAAGTGCAGCACTTACATTATATGTCTAAAAATTATGATACAACTGGTGCACATTTACCTGTACTTTTATTTTAAAAATCAATATGCTGTATGTGATATTACTTACAAAGGATAAATTCATATCAACAGATTTTACCTTATTATGGTCATGCAACCACAGCTCAGGATCTGGAATCAGTCTACCTACATTTAGTTCCCAGCTCTGCTACTTGCTGGCTGTCTAGCCAGCTAAGTTACATAATTTCCCTGGACCTTGGTTTACTTATAAATTTACCTGGCATACCTACCATACAGGGTGTTGTCTGAATTAAATGAGGTAAGTCACAGACCACATTTATCATGATGCTTGAACATAGTAAGCACTTAGTCAATATTTACTATCATCAAAGAATCAACCTACTCAATATTGATCTTAACAGTAAGACAATTAGACCCTAACTTGGTCAATTTTGTTGATTTATTTCTAGAATGCTTATTTATAACCAATCAATTGCTTAAAAAGTTGAAAGTGTATGATTGCAAAATCAGTAACAGCTATGGGAGATTGTTCTAATAATGAAAAAATGTTTTAAATAAAGTTGAAATTAAGTAAGTTCTCAGATTAAGGAAGCTACAACTTCCAAAGGTCTACTTAGCCATGTCTTCAAGGATGAATTATTTTATTCTCTGCAATTAGTCACTTAAACATAACTTTATCGTTATAGACAACAATACAAAAAAAATTTATCTAGATCTGCATTTCAATTTTTCATGTAGTAGAGAAATTAAATAAAGATACGGACTTGTTTCAAATACTGAAAACCACTGCCAAAATAACTGTATCCCATCCAACTTCTGCGGTTGCAAAAGCAAATATCCTCAATGGGAATATGGCTTACACAAATAATGGCGATAAGGGAAAAATGAAGGAATTACTGTAAGCCTAAGAGGAACTGTAAACCTATTAGGGAAAATGTGCTGCCAATGGGGCAAGTTAATTAAAACATGTCACTAAGCTAATTCCCCAAACTTTAGTAATTAATTTATGACAATATCACTAGAATACTACTTCAGATTATTTACAGTTTAAAGTCATTTATGAATGAAATTTTCTCTGGAATACAAGGTGTTCTCACCATAAGCATGTTCCCCTTTGCTAATTTTAGCACATTTTCAAAATGGAATAAAACTTGGGAAATAAGAAAATGAATGATTAGAGAGCTAAAAAGGATTTAAGAGATCATCCAGTAGCCAAGTGACAAATAAATCACAATAAATAATAAATACAAATCACCTGTACTGCCACTCCCCTGTCTAGTGCCCTTGTGAAACATAATTTGTCTGAGCAGACTGGTTTCACAACTCTGAGCCAAACCTCCCAGCCAAGATCAGCTGACTCCCAGTTGCATCAGTGGGCTAGCTAAGATCAATTGTAAGGTGCCCCCAGTTAATCCATAGAAGTTTGAAGGAAAACAATGCTAATATTTCATGCCCCGAGGTTATGTGGATATTTTCTACACAGCAGCAGCGGATTAATATAATTATGATGCATATGATGACGTGATGATTACTATCTCAGATAACTTCTATATGCCAGGCATTTTGCCATTTTATTTCTAATCCTCACAACATTTCTGCAACAACAGTACTACTATTCCCATCTTAGAGATTGGGGAATGAGACACAGTGAGTTTTAAAGATGGGCCCAAGTTCCAACAACTAGTAAGTGGCTGGTCTATGGTTTGAATTCTGGTCCAATTCCCAAAACCCATGTTCCTCCTTAAACACCAGACTTATTCTCTCTCTCTCTTTTTTTTTTTTTTATCTAGCTATCAATATCAATATATCAATGTGAATCAATAAAATTTCCCTGAAGAAAATACATATGTTTCTTTAACCATAAGAAAACACAGCTCCAAGCTGAAGTGTGCAAAGGGGAAAATAGGTAGTAAGACTAGAAGTCAGGGAGATGACCAGGGCTCGGTTATCCAGGGCCTCTCAGGCCATAGAGAAAGTTCAGAGCAAAATGGAGGGCCAAGAAATGGGGAAAAAAGAATGTGCTCATCCATGTATTCACTCAGTAGATATTTAATAAGCACCTTGATAGACATTAGGTTTCCAATGGTGAGCAATAAAAGTACAAAAGTCCTTAGCATCATCAGGTTTACAGTGCAGGGAATGAGAGCAAGATACTAATTGAAGAACCAAAAATTAAGGCAAAAATAGAACTGGCATGGTGCTAGAAGGAAGAAGAACATAATTCTTTGAGATCCTGGAGTAGACAGTGGTTGAATGAATGAATAAATGAGCAAATGAATGAACAAACTGATAGAAACGATTCGCATCCAAATCAAAGCACATGACATGTTTGTCATCCATGGTACCAAATGTGAAGCTTCAAAGAGTAGAATCATAATACTGAGGGCTATGAATTTTCTTACCTTTTTATTTGAGTGGAAAGGGTGGCTGGGATGATGGGAAAGGGATCCAGGTCAGAAATCAGGAATGAGTTTTCCTTGAAAAATGCCCATACAGTATGTATCCCTTAGAAATAGCTTACTTCAAAATGAATGCCAACAGCAACAACATAGGCAGTTTTTGACTCTGGCAAGCAGCATCCTATATAAAATGGCCCAGGAAGAAAGAAATCTCGGAGAGAAAAAATGTTTGAATCCTACAAGGAGCACCAGCCATTTTTAGGATCCAGAAGGAAAAAAAGCAAAACTCCATCCTCACTTTTAGATGTCAGAGGAAAAGAACTCATAGATAATTCTATGAATAATGAACTCATATTTTTACTTTTCATGTTGTGAATTTGGCTTTTTCTTCAGAAGCAAAAGCAAAATCAATCCACTTTGAAGAATTCTGATACGTATTAAGGGAAATGAGTTTAGTTTCTAAAATACTAAATGTTTATGTGTTTTGGCTTGGCTAATCTTTTAATCATTTTTCTTAAAAACATTAAAATAAGTATTTCACCAAATACATATTTCACCAAAAATAAAAACTTGTGAGTAATTTCTTAGAAAATGAATAATATTGCCTATTCTATCTGGATAGCTCTTTATCTTGGAAGAAATTCTTTTAGCAAGTTAATCTTCTAATCAATTCTTAAAAACAGTTCTTCTCTCACCCCAAATAGAATTTAAAGAGACTCAGGGGAACGGGGCAGATCTAATGCTGTAAGTGCTATTACTTACAAAGGATAAATTCATATCAACAGATTTTACCTTATTATGGTCATGCAACCACAGCTCAGGACCTGGAATCAGTCTACCTACATTTAGTTCCCAGCTCTGCTACTTGCTGGCTGTCTAGCCAGCTACGTTACATAATTTCCCTGGACCTCGGTTTACTTATAAATTTACCTGGCAGTAACAGTAACAGAGCCATACAGCAAACAGCGAGGCGAAAATGAAACCTGCTAGTTCTTCACATGAAATACTCCACTCTCTTTCTGTTAACATGTAAACTCAGAAAAGCACAATATAAATGGTGATTGAAATGGAAATTAATGTATGCGTGAAGTTTTGGGGACTAAAACCACAGTCATAAGCTTTCGTACCTTCATCTGTAGAACAAGAGAAAAATAGATATATTATAAGAGACGTGTAGTTAGGATTAAATGAGTATACTCACATAGGCAGGTAATGCAAACTACAGCTGATGCTCTATTTAAATATAAAAAAAGTAAAATTCTATGGTTCCATTTATCAAAATTGAAAACAATATCTGCTATGCATAACTCACAGGAATGTCATCACTAGATAAATGTAAAGGTTTATTATGATCTCAAGCAATTGTGAATATTAGGTATTGTTTTGGTTCCCAGATAGGAAATGAAACAGAATACGCCACAGGCTCAAGGCAGGTGGTAAAAATTAGGGTAAGAGAAGAGTAGTCATTAAACCGGGAGTGGTGGAGTCCATGGTGAATTACAGTCAAATGTGGGGAGATGAAAGTTTATTGTGGCCAGATCTGCCAATTTTTCCAGAAAAGCTAGAACCCTGGATCTGTCTGAATTTTTAAAATATCGGCAAATAATTTGAAATTTTTTAATATGATGACAATGCTGAGAGTACCCAACAAAAGCTCTCTGTGAGATATGTTTGCCACGTCCAGGCTAGGTCAATAGTTTTCAAACCATACTCCATGGAAGATCAACAGCTAGGCTGGGAGATTAGGAATCATGGCTTGTGTTCAACAAACCATACCTTCTTGGGTCCCTTATATTCCCTTTCTCCAGAGTAACTCAAATTTTATCTTCTAGATAAGATATATTTTGAATCAATGGGTTCAATGCTTGTAAGAAGTTGGAAGAACACTGGTGTGTAGGGGGGAAAGCACAAGGGAGCGTGGTTTTTTCCCATCTTGGACTGGAAGCTTACTCTGTGTCTGTCCTCTTTCACCACGCAGCCCCAGTACCCCACACAGTGCCTAGTACAGTAGACGCTCAATAAATATTTTTCAACTGAATGATGTAATGAGCAAAGTGGTAGGTTCCAAACCTTTTCAACGCAGGTGCATTTTCTAAGCCTCTCCACAGGTGAGTTATTCCTATCTATTCATATTAGGAAAATGAGAGACAAAAAATGTATCTTTCATGAGGATAGAGCAAAGATTCATGAAATCATGTTGATGAATGTCTTCATGTTCTCAACAAGTGTGTTTCCAGACAAACTCAAAGTCAAATACACGTCTTCTCTTACTTTAATCCATGTATAAACTCTTGGAAAGCATATAAATTGAATTTTGGTAAATCAAGTCAGTTACTTTCATTATTTTTTAACCAGATCATTTGACAAGCAAGAAGAATATGCTTTATGTAAAAGAACCTCAAAAAAGAGACTATTTGGAATATGAATGATCAGATACAATGGTGGGGAAAGGTGCTGAAATAAAAGTGTTTTGGTTTTGGACTACAGATTTTTTTTTTATAGTGAGACACATGCCTTTATAATTACTAGCCATGATACTTGCAAATATAATCATGCCATTTTATTAAAATAATTTAAAAGATATAATCATGAGATAATTAATTTTTACAGTTGCAATAATCCTTGATGTGCTGGGAAAAACAGAGGCATTGGCTTAATATGATTTTCAAGATAACACTGTTTTCACAGTTGCATAGTCCATAAATGTGCAGAGATTAAAGGCACTGGATGAAATCTTCATTAGTGATGTGTTATGAAAAAAAGAAAAGTTGTGGGACTTCCCTGGTGGTCCAGTCATTGAGAATCCGCCTTCCAGTGCAGGGATTCGATCCCTGGTCAGGGAACTAACATCCCACATGCTGTGAGGCAACTAAGCCCGCCTGCCACAACTACTGAGCCCGCACTCTGGAGGCCCCATGCCACAACTAGAGAGAAGCCCACATGCCGCAACAAAAGATCCCGTGTGCCCAACTAAGATCTGATGCAGCCAAAAATCAATCAATAAATATTTTTTAAAAAGAAGTTGTTAGAATGGGAAGGAATTTGCTATTTTCCTCAAAAAAAGAAATTTTACTTTATAAAACTTAATTGGCCACAAATACTTGGACAAATGTAAAATGTAAACAGCTACAACTGTGCTCATCAAAATCTCCTGGAGAGGTTGTTAAAACAGATTGCTGAGTCCCACCCCAGGAGATTCTGACTTGGTAGGTGTGAAGGAGGGAGAGCCCAAGAATGTGCACCTCAAGTAAATTCCCAGGTGATACTGACGCTGCTGGTATGAGGACCACACTTCATGAGCCCCCAGACTAGAGGAAACCTAACACCCTTTTCCAAATGAAGCTGTAGTGGCTATGGATAAATCATTAATCCACCATTGGAACACCAGCAAAAATTACATTCTGCTTAGTCAGTACTAAAAAAGACACTTTCTTGGACACACAGTTTGCATTCAGCTTCAGAGTCATTAAAGCAGTGACTGCATTTTTTGACTATTCACTTGAAACCCACCTATAGGAGCAGTAAACCTCCCCTGGGAGAAAGTTACAGAGTTGGATTGTTTATCAGGAGGTCCAGAGAGTGTTTCAAGACAATTAAAGTGAATGACTGACTCAGCAGGGGAGGAAGCTCAAAAGGAATAGAAACAGTTCTACATAGAACTGAACAATGCAGCAGGTGAGTAAGATTGCCTTGCTAAAGAGTATTTTCCACAAGAAAACACACCGAGCCAAGATGTAGGGTCCAGTTAAAAGTACTAAAAGAATAATTTCAAAAATTTTCCCCAAAATATGTATTGAGACAAGGACACAAACTCACAAGAAGGCATGCACAGAGATGTTGTAGCAGATGTTCTCCATGCCCTGCCCATATTCTTTCAGTAACCGCTATGCCATCATGCTGACAGCTTCCTCCTATGAGCACCTGATGGGGAACTTTCTACAGACATGAGTGCAGGGACATGCTCAGCCCATTCACAGGAAGTACTGTGGAGTTAATACCCCTGGGAGCAGCCCCAGCCAATAACAAGCTGAAGTTGATGGATTCATACCTGTTTGTCCACCCTTAACTAGGACTTCTCAGAGACATGTTCTACACCATCCCCCAGAAGGCCGTAGTGGAACTGAGTCCCAGTTGTCTTGAGCAATGACCTGCTATGCAAGCAACACACACTGGCTTCCTCCCCTTTCTTGTCTCCTTTCCCCACTCCCCTTCTGGTGTTACCTGAGATAACCAATCACCTCCAAGGAAACTATCTGCACTTCAATCCTTGTTTCAAGGTCTGCATCTGGGGGAACCCAGTTGTTCACTGAAACATTGTTTTAAGTGGTAAGAAAGAAAAATGAATTGTCCATCACCATATAATTACAAAATGAAATCCAACATAATCATTGAGTGGGTAGAAATTTGTCAAATAAGAATGATGACATTATATTAGTTATATAAAACACATATACACAAAACAATAGTATATAATTTTATGAATGTATAGTAAGTAAAAGCCAAGAATGTGATCTACAAAACTTCAAATTAGAGAGAGGTCCAAGATGGCAGCCTAGGTAGACCCTGAACTCAGCTCCTCCTGTGGACGCACTGAATCTACACCTACGTATGGAGCAGCTCCTCCTGAGGAAGAGATGAGGGCTGACTGAACAGCCTCTGCACAAAAAACAACAGAGGGACCACAGAGAGATGGGTAGGAGAAACAGAGACACGGTATGATGGGAACCCCTTCCCTGACTCAATGACTTGCAGCAGGGAGGGATACCACTAGGGGTCCACATGCAGACTTGCCTGCCTGGGGCACAGTGGACAAAAACAGTGGTTCAAAGGGCAGCTAGATTATACATGAAGTAAATTTATTTACTAACCCTATACCACCTGCCAAATGGGCAGGGAACTGCTGGAACTCTCTTTGAGGTCAGAGGCACTGGAGGCAGCAGAGGGTGCCATTTGTTGCCTTCTTCCTTCACCTTGATGGAGTGGACAGGAACACAACCCAGGCCCTGTTGTTAGGTTGCCAAGGCTGTCCCAGTGCACCCAGGTACATGGCCCACACAATCTAGAGCCACCCGCTCCAAGGCAGCCCTGGCATGGCCACCTCAGCTTCATCCATCCTATCAAGGCAACCTGGGCACCATGCACTTCAGGACCCCCTGCCCAACTGGCTCACACCTGCTCCAACTCTAGCCATCCCACCAAGGCAGTCCTGAGACAGTGTGCCCCAGGATACCCCCTCTGCCCACCATGGACTGCACCTGCTCTGGCTCCAGTGTGTCTGCCAAAGCTGCTTAACACACACACAGTCTACACAGAGGATCATCTCACACAAGGACATGTCTTCAAGACTGATACAGGTAGCTCTTTGACTTAATTCACAGAAACAAACACAGAAAGCCAAAAATATAAGTAGACAGAGGAATATGCTCCAAATGAAAGAACAGGATAAATGCCCTCCGTGCCCAAGAAAACTTAATGAAAAGGAGATAAGTAACTTACCTGATAAAGCATCTAAATAATAGACATAACACTGAACTCAGGTGAAGACAGGAGGAACACATGAGAACTCCAAGATAAAGTTAGAAAATATAAGAAAGAGCCAATCAGAGCTGAAGAATACAATAAATGAAGTGAAAAATACACTACAGGGGATCAACAGCAGAACAGGTGATACAGAAGAAGAAGTCAGTGATCTAGAAGACAGAATAGTGAAAATCACCCAATAAGAACAGTAAAAAGAAAAAAGAATTTTAAGAAATGAAGATAGTTTCAGGGACGTCAGAGACATCATCAATCATGCTAACATTCACATTATAGGGTTCCCAGAAGGAGAACAGAGAGAAAGGGGCAGAAAAATTATTTGAAGAAATAATGGCTGAAAACGTCCCTAACCTGGGTAAAGAAACAGATATCCACGTTCAGGAATCACAGAGAGTCCCAAACAAGACCAACCCAAAGAGATCCAACCAAGACATATCATAATCAAAATTTTAAAAGTTAAAGAGAAAAATTTAAACATAGCAGGAGAAAAACAACTAGTCACATACAAGGGAACCCTCATAAGACTATCAGCTGATTTTTCAGCAGAAACTTTGCAAGCCAGAAGGGAGGGGCAAGATATATTTAAAGTTCTGAAAGAAAAAATTCACTTACAATCAGGAATACTCTATCATACAAGATTATAAATCATGTGAAATAGAGATGAAGAGCTGCCCAGATAAGCAAAAACTAAAGAAGTTCATCAGCACTTATAAGAAATGTTAATGGAGCTTCTTTAAGCCAAAAAGTAAAGGCCATAAATAGAAATAAGAAAATATATGAAATAAAAAAATCTCACCGGGAAAGGCAAATACATAGCAAAGGCAGTGGATCAGCCACTTAAAAATTCTAGGTCAAAGGCTAAAACATGAAAGAAGTAAAGTCAACTATAACTACAATAAGTAGTTAAGGGATATAAAAAATCAAAAGATAAAAAATATGATGTAAAAATATAAAACATGAGATGGGAAGTAAAAATCCAGTGCTTTTAGATTGCATTCAAACTTAAGCATCTATCAGCTTAAAATATACTCCTATATATATATAGGTTGATATTAATGAACCTCATGGTCACCACAAACCAAAACCCACAATAAATACATAAAAAATAATTACAAGGGAACCCAAACATAACTCTAAAGAAAATCATCATAAAGAATAAAACCGAGGGGCTTCCCTGGTGGCGCAGTGGTTAAGAATCCACCTGCCAATTCAGGGGACATGGGTTCGAGCCCTGGTCTGGGGAGATCCCACATGCCGCAGAGCAACTAAGCCCGTGCGCCACAACTACTGAAGCCCGCATGCCTAGAGCCAGTGCTCCGCAGCAAGAGAAGCCACCGCAATGAGAAGCCTGCGCACCGCAACGAAGAGTAGCCCCCGCTCTCCGCAACTAGAGAAAGCCCGCGCGCAGCAACAAAGATCCAACGCAACCAAAAATAAATAAATTTAAAAAAAAAAAAAGAATAAAACCGAGAAGAACTACAAAAATAGCAAGAAAACAATTAATAAATGACAATAAGTACATACCTATCAATAATCACTTTAAATGTAAATGGACTAAATGCACCAATCAAAAGGTAGAGTGGATGAAGGTATTTTTTAAAAAACCCGTCTACATGCTGCTGCCTACAAGAAACTCACTTCAGATCTAAAGAAACATAGAGACTGAAAGTGAAAGTGTGGAAAAAGATATTTCATGCAAATGGAAAAAAAAAAGAAAGCTGGAGTAGCAATACTCATATCAGACAAAATAAACTTTCAAACAAAGACTATAACAAAAGAAAAAGAAGGGCATTGCATAATGATAAAGGGGTCAATCCAAGAAGAGGATATGACGTTCATAAATATGTATGAACCCAACATAGGAACACCTAAATATGTAAAGCAAATATTAACAGACATAAAGGAAAAAATTAACAGTAATACAATAATAGTAGGGACTTTAATACTTAACTTACATCAATTGAGAGATCATCCAGACAGAAAATGAATAAGGAAACCTTGATCTTAAATGACACATTAGACAGATGGACTTAATATATACAGAACATTTTATGCAAAAATCGCAGAATACACATTCTTTTCAAGTGCACATGGAACATTCTCTAGGACAGATGACATGTTAAGCCTCAAAACAATTCTCAATAAATTTGAGAACACTGAAATCATATTTTCTGACCACAACAGTATGAAATTAGAAATCAATTACAGAAAGGAAACTGGAGAAAATACAAAAACATGGAGATTAAAAGACATGCTACTAAACAACCCATGGGTCAATTAAAAAAATCAAAGAGAAGATCAAAAATTACCTTGAGAAAATGAAAATGGAAACCCAAATTTCTAAAATCTGTGGGACACAGTAAAAGCAGTTCTAAAAGAGAAGTTCATAGTGATACAGGCCTACCTCAAAAACGAGAAAAATCCCAAATAAATAATCTAAGCTTACACCTTAAGGAACTAGACAAAGAAGAACAAAACCCAAAGTTAATAGAAGGAAGGAAATAACAAAGATCAGAGCAGAAATAAATGAAATAGGGACTAAAAAGCAAGAGAAAATATCAATAAAACTAGGAGCTGATTCTTTGAAAGATAAACAAAATAAATAAACCTTTAGCCAGACTTCTCAAGAAAAAAAAAGAGAGAAGGCATAAATAAATAAAATCAGAAATGAAAGAGAAGTTACAACCAACACCACAGATATACAAAGAATCATAAGAGACTACTACAAAAATTATATGCCAACAAATTGGACAACTTCGAAGAAGTGGATAAATTCCTAGAAACATACAATGTTCCAAGACTAAATCAGGAAGAAATAGAAAATCTAAACAAACTAATTACTAGTGATGTAATCTGAATCAAAAATCAAAAAATTCCCAACAAGCAAAATCCTTGTCCAGAGGCTTCACAGGTGAATTTTGCCAAACATTCAAAGAAAAGTCAATACTTGTCCTTCTCAAATTATTCCAAAAAACTGAAGAGTAAAGAACAATTCCAGACTGATTTTACAAGGCCAGGATTACCCTAATACCAAAACCAGGCAAAGACATTACCAAAAAAAAAAAAAAAAAAAATTACAGGCCAATATCCCTAATGAACATAGATGCAAAAAGCCTCAACAAAATATTAGCAAACTGAATTCAACAATATATTAAAAGGATCATACATCATGATCAAGTGGGATTTATTCCAGAGATGCAAAAGTGGTTCAATATCTGCAAAAAAAAAAAAAAAAAAAATCAATGTGATACACCATGTTAAGAAATAAAGGATAAAAATCATATGATCATCGCAATATATCAGAAAAAACATTTAACAAAATACAACATTCGTGTATGATAAAAAATCTAAAGAAGGGGGTGTAGAGGGAACAAACCCCAACATAAAGGCTATAAATGACAAGCTCAGAGCTAACATCATATTCAATGGTGAAAAGCTAAAAGTTTTCCTCTAAGATCAGGAACAAGACAAGAATGCCCACTCTTGCCACTTTTATTCAACATAGTATTGGAAGTTCCCACCACAGCAATCAGACAAGAAAAGGAAATAAAAGACGTACAAATTGGAAAGGAAGAAGTAAAATTGACACTATTTTCAGATGACATGATACTGTATATAGAAAACACTAAAGACTTCACCAAAAAACTATTAGAACTAATAAATGAATTCAGTAAAGTTGCAGGATACAAAATTAGTATGCAGAAATCTGTTGCATTTCTATACACTAAAAACAAACTAGCAGAAAGAGAAATTAAGGAAATAATCCCATTTACCAGTGCATCGAAAATAATAAAATACCTGTGAGTAAATTAACCAAGGAAGTGAAAAATCTATACTTTGAAAACTATAAGACACTGATGAGAGAAACTGAAGATGACACAAATAAATGGAAAGATATACACACTCATGGATTGGGAGAGTTAATATTATTAAAATGTCCACAGTACCCAAAGCAACCTACTGATTCAATGCAATCCATATTAAAATACCCATGTCATTTTTTACAGAACTAGAACAAAAAATACTAAAATTGGTATGGTCCACAAAAGATCCAAATAGCCAAAGCAATCTTAAGAAAGAAGAGACATTATCTGAGGAAGCTATAGGTATCACACTTCATGATTTCAAAGCTATAGTATAGAAAACTATATGACGCTGGCACAAAAGGAGACATATAGATCAAAAGAACAGATTAAAGAGCTTAGAAATAAGCCCACACTTATATGATCAATTAATCTATGACAAAGGAGGCAAGAATACTCAAAGACAAGACAGTTTCTTCAAAAAATGGTGCTGGGAGACCGGACAGCTACATGCAAAAGAATGAAAATAGACCACTTTCTTATACCATATGCAAAAATAAACTCAAAATGGCTTAAAGACTTCAATGTAAGACCTAAAACGATAAAACTACTAGAAGAAACACAGTAAGTATGCTCTGTGACATAGGTCTTAGCAGCATTTTTCTGGATCTGTCACCTCAGACAAGGGCAACAAAAGCAAAAATAAACAAATGGGACTACATCAAACCTAAAAGCTTTTACACAGTGAAGGAAGTCATCAACAAAATGAAAAGGCAACCCACTGAATGAGAAAAGATATTTGTAAATGATATGTCTGATAATGGGTTAATATCCGATATATATAAATAACTCATACAACTCAGTACCAGAAAAACAATCCAGTTAAAAACGGGCAGAGGACTTGAATAGACATTTTTCCGAAGAAGACATACAGATGGCTAATGGGGACATGAAAAGATGTTCAACATCACTAATCACCAGGGAAATGCAAGTCACAACTATGAGATATCACCTCACACCTCTCAGAGTAGCTATTGTCAAAAAGACAAGAAATAACAAATGTTGGTGAGGATGAGGAGAAAAGGAAACCTTCATGCACTGCTGGTGGGAATATAAATTAGCGCAGCCACTATGGTAAACAGTATGTAGATTCCCCAAAAAGTTAAAAATAGAACTACCATATGACCCAGCAATTCCACTCCTGGGTTTATCCAAAAAAAACAAAAATAGTAATTAGAAAAGATATATGCACCACTATGTTCACTGCAGCCTTATTTACAATAGCTAAGATAGAGAAGTGTAAGTGTAAGAATGTAAGTGTCTGTTGATAAATGAATGGATAAAAAGTGTATATAAATATACATACACACAATGAAACATTACTCAGCTATAAAAAAAATGAATGAAATGTTGCAATCTTGCCATTTGCAACAACATGGATGGACCTAGAGGGTATTATGCTATGTGAAGTAAGTCAGACAAAGACAAATACTGTACGATTTTACTTATATGTGTAATCTAAAAAACAAAACAAAAATCAAACATAACAAAATGGAAACAGATTCATATATACAGAGAACGCTGGTGGTTGCCAGAGGTGAGGGAGGTGAGGGGGGGAGGGATGAGTGAAATAGGGTAAGAGGATTAAAAGGTACAAACTTCCAGCTGTAAAATAAAGATGTAAAGTCACAGAGATGTAATGTACAGCATAAGGAGTATAGTCAATAATGTTTTAATAGCTTTGTATAATGACAGATGGTAACTAGACTTACTGTGGTGATATTTCATACTGTCTAAAAATATTTAATCACTATGTGGTACACCTGAAAATAATATAGTATTGTAAGTCCATTATACCTCAATAAAAAAAAAGATTAAAATCAAAGAGATAGCCACGACCCTCCCTTCAAGGAGACGTGGTTGGCTAAAAATAATTAGGCATTATTTATAATATACTCATTTTTATATGGTGAATGTATTCATGCATTATTCTATAATTAATAATTACTAAAATAATTTAAAGTATGTGTAATTCTTAATATTTATATGAATAAAATCACTCATAGATGCTCTTGTGAAAAACATATATTAAAAGTCTAAGATTCTAACAGTAGAAGATTAAACATATGAATGATGGTATTTTCAGAAAATAAGAAACCATGCAATCAATACAAAAAAACAGTAGTCATCAATCAACCAACGCTGATGCCGGGCCTGGATACAGAGCTGAGGACTGGGGAGGTACAGTTCCTGCCCACCTAGAGTTTACAGTCTATTGAGGAAGAAAGACACAGGTAGAATCACACACAGTGCAAGTTATAAACGAATTAAATGCAGATATTTCTGATAGATCAGTAGAAAAATAGGCTACTAAACAGTTTGTACAATAGCATCCCATTCTCAGAAAAACAAATGTGAAAACAAATATGTTGATGCATTGTAAAGAAGATGGGAGGTTATATAATGATATGATAACAGTAATGATCCTGGGTAGTGAGATTCATTCAACACCATCTTGGTTAAACATCTACAAGGAAGTAGAACTGTTTATTTTTCTACCGTTAATGTAAATTTTTTCCTACAAGCCTTGACCCTTGTTTAGTTCTTAAGTTTTTTTTTTTAAAGACAGCTTCTACTTTAAACTACTTGTAGTTCATAATTTGACCAACTGCCATCTTACTCCACATCATATTTTAGCTTTTCCTTTTCTTATCTCATCATTGTTTTGAACCATTCAGTGGTTAGACCAAGTCTGCAGCCATCCAGGCATCATTTATTCATACAATTGACATTTCCTGAGTTTCTGCTAGAGTCCATGCTCTATTGCCACATGTTGTGCATTCAGCTGTAAGCAGAGAGAGATGTGGATCCTAGCTTCACAGAGCTTACAGTCCAGGAAAGAAGACTGATTATGCAAAGCACTGGATAAATTATTATACTGACCTCAATAGAGAATTCTACACTGGTTATACTGAAACTAAACCTTTCCAACAACATTGACTAGAGATTCCTGTGACACAAGACCTTGGTTTTCAAAAACTTTTAATTACTTGTCTCAATTTTTTTCAAATTCTTTCTTTCCCATCACCTTCCCAAAGTGACTCATTAAAAAAGCCCAAGGAAGACTTTTCAGACTCAGTGATCTATTGTTCTTAAATGTGAAAACGATGGTCTTTAAAATTATGATAAAATATGGTAAAGTATTCTACAAGGCAAAACAAGAGTACATTAAGCTAAATATACTGTAGGCAAAATTCAGCATTGCTCTGGAATTTCCTAACGCTTCTTCTGTGGTCTGTTAATGGTACAATCAGTTGAGAATCATGTATAATATAATAATTCAAATGACATCAGGCTTTTATGCAATTATATGGAAAGGTTCTTTGTGGTTTTCTTTGCCTTTTCCTTACTTCTGTGTTTCAGAGAGAAGGAAAGAGAGAGACCACACAATGTTGTTCAGATCGCGTTCCCACCAGCATAGCATGGAATAGAGTGAGAATGTGTTTTCTTCCTGTGTCGTCCTGTCTGGCTATAAGATGCTGAAAAAGGATTTACTTAAATTAAGCCTCCAGAGCAGTAAAATACATCTTGCCAGAAACCTTCCCTCTCCACATTGCCTCTGGAATGATCTTTCTAAAACGCACATATCACTGTGTCTCTTCCCTGCCGAAAACCATTTAAAAGGACCCCTTCCACCTACCGCAGGAAAAGATTAAAATACTTACAGGCTGAATTTTTTTTTCCACTACAACTGAAAATAATTTTACAGTGCTCATACATGCACTGTATATTCTTCCAAAAATGGATTACCTACTTTACTGAACAGGAGAATGTCATTGGGAAAGATGGAAGCTGCAGTTTATCCATAAAAATTTAATACCTAGACATTTTAGGAGGGTAGCTTTCTGATCTTTCATCCTGAAACTGGATTGTGGGCTCAGGTAGAGTCGTATGGGACTTGTGGCTTATGGGTTACTCATCACAGACTTGCAAGATAAAAGTACAAATTCCTTGGCATGATATACTAGGCACTGCAAATCTGGCCCTCACCTCTTTGGCGTCATCTCCAGATGCAAGCCCCTGTGTATGTCACCTTCTGGCAATTCCACACTATCACATTTCCAGAAACACACTGCGCTTGTTCATGCCCTGGTGCTTCTCTACTGGTTCTTCCCTCTGTCTGGAGTGCCCTCCTCCCACCTTTCTTTGCCTGGAAAACAAGTACTCATGCTTCAAGACTCACTGCAGCTGCCATCATTTTGGTTAACTCTGCCCTAACCTCTCCCAGGGAAAAAAAAAAAAAACAACTAATCACAGCCTCCTCCTAGTTCTTTGCAATCCTGCAGTTTTCATGCTGCATCTAACCATTGCATGTCTGCCCCACCTGACTAGGGACTTCAGAGGGCAGGACTTAGTTCCACTTCATAATTTCCTACCCCAGGACTTGGCACTCAATGGTGCTTGATAAGTGTTCAATAAATGAATAATTGTACAAATGAAAAAATAAAGGAATTCCAATGTGGCAGGAATGTATTCAAAATCTTGTTGATTTCAGAATGACCACAGACTAGGTTCTTCTTTCTTTTGTTTCCTAAAAAGTATAGTAGTTTGTATTTGTTAATCCCATACTCCTCATTTGCCCTTTCCCCCACCCCTGTCCTCCTTTCCCCTTTGGTAACCATAAGTTTGTTTTCTATGTCTGTGAGCTTGTTTCAGTTTTGTATATACAGTTATTTGTATTATTTTTTTAAATCCACATATGAGTGATCTATAGTATCTGTCTTTCTCTCTCTGACTCAGCATAGTATTCTCAGACTAGGTTCTCCTTATTTTTTTATTATAAAAATTTCCGGATTTCTGGGAACCATACTGGCAAAGAAATGGGAAGGATTATCCTAGAAGCCAATAATTTTGGGGAGATCCACAAAGTAAACTCTGTGCTCTAACATTTACTATGGAGAAAAGGGAAAGACCTGGGGGGGACAGAGCAGATAGATGAGTAGGAGACTAAAGGTAGGTGGTCCACCTTCACCAGTACTTGGGCAATTAGCCTGGCCTCGCAGGAACACACCAAGCCCTCCCGATCTGAAGGTCACCTACATCGAAACAATGGCACATGCAGGAATTGGTGGACTCAGCGTTTTATCCAACTCAAAAGATAGAAGGTTAAAATAAAGACAGGTGACGGGCTCCATGACTTTAGGCAAAATATACAATCAACTTATAAATAATGGCAAGGCATCTTTTTGTTTTATATTTTATTCACTATTTTCAAATTTGCTTACGGTAAAATGTATTCTTTTTGGTGAACTATTCTATGAGTTTTGACAAATTAATAGTCATGCAACCTCCACCACTATCACAATACAGAGCATTTCCATTACCTCTCGGAAAATTCCCTCATGCTGCCCCTTTGTAGTTAACCCCTACCCAACCCTGGCCCTGGACAGCTCTGGTCAGTTTTTTGTCCCTATAGTTTTGCCTTTTCCGGGATGTCCTATAAGTGGTATCACACAGGATTTCGTCCTTTGAATCTGGCTTCTTTTACTTACCACAATGTAGCTAAGACTCTGCCATGTTATTGTACATTTCAGTAGTTTGCCCCATTTTATTGCTGTTCCACTGTGTAGTTGTACCACAATTTTATGTCCCCTAGCCCATTAAAGGACATTTGGAGTATTTTCCTTTGTTAATGACTGTGAAGAAAACTTCTATAAATATTCATGTATGGTTTTTGTGTGAACATAAGTTTCATTCTCTTGGGCAAATACCTAGAAGTGGGACTGCTGAGTCATGAAGAAAGTGTATGTTCAATTTTATAAGAAACTGCTAAACTGTTTTCTGAAGAAAGTGTGCATTTTTCATTCCTGTACAGTTGCTCCACATCCTTACCAGCACTTGGGTATTGCCAGGTTTGGGGGTTTGTTTTGTTTGTTTGTTTTGGATTTGGCCATTCTAGTCACAGGATCTTTGAGATGGGACACTTGGAAACAGTAGGTGATATTTTAAACAGAAATTATCTAAAGTATGATAAAATAAGTTACTGGAGCAATGATACAGTAACAATGGAGAGTGTTCTTTTTACCAAATACATTAAATATGTAACGATATAAGGAAAATGTGAGGAAATATATACATAGAGAGTCTGGGGTTTAAGAAGACAGAGAATAGGATTATAGGTGAAGCTTTGTGCTAAGTGAGAAATGTCTCAACAATGCATGGAAGAAACAGTAGTCATGGTGTTAAGACCACAGGCCGGACTGGACCACAAGTGTCTGGAAAGAAAGGTCTGATTTCAAATGATAAATCAGAAAGATGCTTGGTTTCTTAAAATCTGTCTGAAATAAGGGAAGGTCTGGGAAAGGAATTACAATTAAAGGCTCTTTTAAAAAGCCAAGCTAGGGTCCTGGTGGAATAGAGAACATATCAAAGTCCACTATATCAGCAGCCTTATCTGTAAAAGTTGGATGGGTGACTCACAGGCATAATCTTCATGTAGAAATAAAGAGGATTTGCGATCAGCCAAGATGCCTCCAACCTGGACACCAGTATAAGGGTGGATGTGTAAGCAGTAATGAATAGATAAGACATCTGCTTTGGCGTGCAGATTTGTTTATTTCCCCTTCCTAAGACAATGTCATGTAGTTGCCAGCCCACACTTTCAGGCAAACATTCCTCCCTGCATTCCTGCCCTCCCCGATAGATAATATTCTCGGTCTCTCTCTCCTCCAAACTATCACATGGACAGAGACAGAGGGGCCTTGGGGGTTACATCGTGGAACAGAAAGGGTTCTCACTCACCAAGCAAGGACATGAAAGGATAATAGTGACTTTCTCATTCTCCATCCCAAAAAAGACAAGAACTAGAAGCTGAAAGCACCACTTCATAAAGAAACTGTTCTAGGTTTCCTGCAATAGGCCAGGCTGGAGTAGCCCATTTAAGGTCATCTTTAAGAGCCTGGGGTCTGGAATCAGACTGTTTGGGCTCAAATCCCTCTCCCCCCACATACTGGGCATGTGATGTTGCCAGGCAAAACAATAAACAATTGTGTTGCAGGTTCCTGTTAAGTAAAATGGGGTTAATAATATTAGTACTTTATAGGTTTGTGGTGAGGATTCAATGAATTTATACAAGTAAGGAGATTAGAGTAGTGCCTGGAACATGATGTGTTGCATGTTAGCTCTTATAGTTTTAAGTTGATTATTATTATCATAATTAATATCATCATTTATCAAGTGAAGGAAATATTCTAGGGCCTAAGTCCCCTTTCATGCTAAAATCACATGCCTTTATTTTTTCTGTAAGTCCAAGGTCCTATTTATTTGGCTCAATCTATAAATTAGGTAACACCTGCACTAAAGGTAGGTATAGGTTTGCAAGGAGGCAGTGCTATACCTACAAAAGACACTGCTGTATCTAGTTAGTAGATCAAAGGTGAGAGGCCACTTCGCATTTTTGCTTCTGACTATGTTGCTTTACTCTTCTTTAGTCTGCTCACGTTCCCATTTGTTTTACAGTGATACTGTCACATGCCCATTCTGCTCTTAAAATAACTGATTTGAAAAGTACACCAAACTCCAAACTGAAAGTTTCCATCAGAAATCCAAACATACTGCCTATTTGTTCACTTATTCTAACCCAAGGGAGAATATAAAGTATATTTCCAGCTTTTGTACACTGATAAATGTGTCCTCTACTAAAGATTTTTTGACAGGGAAACATATTTCAGTTACACTGAAGAATAAATACTGGCCACTTTCAAAAAATTCTTTAGACGTGAATTTTTCTATTCTATCTATTGCCTTAGTAAGGAAGTGCCCAGCATACATTAATTTAACAAGTCATAAACTGATGTTTGTCATATCATGTTGGCTTATATGTATACAAAAGTATATGCTATCAGACGGACATTAAAATTGAATGGAGAATATTCTTGTCTAAAAGAGGAATGTCTAACATATAATGCAATGTTAATATCAACATCAGAAGCTAAATACTTGCATTATGAATGCCTTCAAAAACATACACGCCAAAAAAACCCCACACATCTAAAAAACAGACCCCTAGTAATCCAGGGTTCCTAAAAGAAAGATAAAAAGACGAATGACTTTGAGATAGATTGTTCCAGATAGTTCAGGTGTTGAAAGCAAAAGTACAGTCCCCAACTGTGAGGACAGAGAGAAGGTGAAGATTGGAACAGCTGAGCAAGTTGGCAGACAAGGAAGTGAGTATGAAAGCTCAGATGCAAAAAAATGTATGAGTCCCCACATTCATACAGTCAAATAGCAACTGAGTCAATGGAAAAATGTGGAAAATTACAAGAGATGCTATCTATTCCTGTTGAAAATTGAAGGCAATTTAGCCACTTTTCCATGATTGTAAAAGTGTTTCACAACTAGACATTGCCTTCCTAAATGACCGTTAAGTGTACATATTTTTCATCGACTCTATATATCAATGTTCTTTCCTCGGACTTAATTTTGGAAGAAATAAAAGGATATTACACACAGGAAAGCAAAGGAATGGAATGAAGAATTGGGAGGCGGGGAGAGAAGGCATAAGGGTGAGGATGTGAAGAAGGAAAAGCAACAGAGCAAATGATGAATTTACAAGTGTTAAGAAGTGTTAGACATATGTGTCCTAAGAAAGATCCTTTTGTTTTACTGGGCAGGATGGTATGAGGGTTAGTCTCCAGAGGAAGAGATTTCTGTACTTGAGAAATGGCTTGCGGTTCCCCTGATGGAAACAGAGGAGCCTGGAGGGGAGAAGCAGAGGCAAGAGAGGGGAGGGAGGGTGGAGAGGGAAGCGGAGCCAGGTGATGGGGAACAGGAGTGGTTTGGGGTTTGGAAAAACATGGACAAGGACACAGGCAGCTGCTGGGAGGACTGGGCTGAAAAGAAGGATTGGAATAGTCTCACTCCACGTTAAAAGGTGTTAATTCTCTTTGTATTACCTCTGCAAGATGTTGTCGGTCAGCAAAGGTATGCATTACCTTCTAAAACTTTTGTTATCCGATTGGCATTTCTTTTGGATGCGTTAGTGGGATGAGATGGGCTTTTGGGTGGGAGCTAGATGTCCACAGTTTATATGGGGTGAGGGGCAGAAGGTGGGAGGTGTTAGGAATAAGAGATCAAAACAACAGCAGACTGAACTTGCCCTTGTTTCATAATTTTAGCACGAGTATCTTCTTGTATATTTCCTCTCTCTCTCTCTTTTTTTTTTTTTTTTGTGTGCACTTGCTCATCCCGCGAGATTTGTCTACCTTCTAGAACTCTGTAAAAATATGAAAGTATTCTGAGAGCTTCAACTGGTGAATCTCAAGATAAGCCCTTGGTTCGTTCTGCCAAGAGGAGGCCGCCCAAACCCAAAAACTGTCTGAAAAGATGCGACGGTACCTGTCTGAGGCTTAAGATTAAAAACACAATGAAATCTCAGAGAAAACAAAAATACCAAGACTCAATTTTTCGTGTGTCCAATAAGTAAATAAAACCTTCAGCTTAGAGAAGGAAAATCTATAAGAAGATTCAAATAGGTATAATTTAGAGATTAAGTAGGAAAACCGTGTCTCCTCAATTCTGGCTCGGTTTATCACAGTGGAATATGACTCAAGCAGTATTTAGATTAGAACTGAAAATAGAGGCCACAGGAAATATAACAGAAGACACAAGTCACTGAAATGAACCCTCTGACAAAATAGTATAGCTCTGCATTGTTTGGAATGGATGTTTACACAAAGAAGCCTGAAGTGTTTTTTAAATAAAACTTTTAAATTGCTGTTTTCATTTATTCACGACTCTTTTTAACTATCGGCCACTCTGTGATGCTAGGTTTTGAGATTTATGACAAGCCCCCCAAACAGGGACAACTAGACAAATGGAAATGATTATCTCATCTATCTGCCCAGTCCTCTCATCTGCCATCTACTCCATGAATGAGGTCTTCCCTCTAACCTTGGTCTAACTCTAGGTTAGAATCATTATTCTTTTCTCCTCCTCACACCTCTATTCAGCCCTTCCTCCTCCTTGCCTTACATAACTGTCCATTCCTTAGGCATCCTTCACTACATTGTAAGAGCTTTGGTGATAAGGTCTAATTTTATTCATCTTCTCTTTCAGTACCTAATGGTATTAGCACAGGACCACGTAAATGTTGGAAAGAGGAAACTGGAATCCAGGTAGAACATAAAATAAGTCACCAGACATCCCACTAGAAAATTATTTTAACATCAGTCTCTCCATATGGATAATTCCAGACCCAGATACCTACTGAATATTTATCCTTTTCCAATAATGATTGTATTAAACTATTTCCAACTGACTGCAGGTTTCTGCTCCTAAATAAGCTTTCCCCACTCTAAAATTTGCTGGGAATTGATTCTAAATAGGAAATTGTGAGTTAAGAAACAATTTCAAAGTTTGGAATTGATGCATGCCAGCCAAATAGTTGCAACAGGTTCTAGTAGCCTGACCATCTCAAAAGCCACAATAGTTTTTGTTGGTGCAATTCTTTCTGGTATTGAATCTAAGTTCTTGTAATGTGGTATATAAGCTGACTTGTGGTCTTTTCAAAACCACTAAAAAGAGGACATCCTTTCTCTTCCTAAGACGGGTATATTTCAGCCTAGGATTGCTATTACAAACAATCAGCATCTTATCTGGGAAAACTCTCAGGCAAAATGTACTATATAAAAGATAGATAACTTAAAACTCCATTAAGATGTGTGCTGGTCAAAGAAAGGCATAAATTTGTTTTATCTTTATAAGTTGTTTTACTGATGTGACATTACTTTTTGCCATTATTAATAATGCTATCCATTTTACTTCCAGTTACATTCATCCTCTTGACATTTTAAGTATATTCTCTTATTTCTTCATCTTACAAAACATCAAGTTAATGTCCTGAAAAGAAGTTAATTAGAGGAACTTAGAGGGCATTCAGATCACGCTTGATGGAAAGTGCAAAACAAAGTTCTGACAAGGTTCTGAGCATAGTAACACTTTAGACTCAATTGGCCTCTTAAGCAAACATTTTCAGATGTATTTTCCATTCGTTTCCTTCCCTATCATCCCAAACCAATTCATCTCAACTGGCACACAGGCAAGGTAAGAAAACCAATGTGAATTCAGACAGAAAACCCCATGAGGGAGAGATTTTGTCCATCTTGTTTAATGCCGTACTTCCAAGTCCTGACACACTGAAGGCACTCAAATATACTTGCACAGTAAATGACAAAACTTAATGCTTCTTAAAGTTGTCAGCACTATAGAACAGAGTACACCAGCTATTACGCATTACAATTAATATTTAATAACTGAAGTAAGCTCTAGCACTGTGTTGTGCAATACACCAGCCATTTGTGACTACTGAGCACGTGAAATGTAGCTACTAAGACCAAGGAAAAGAATTTCAAATTTTATTTAATTTACTTAATTTAAATTTTAAAACTGGTGTGTGATTTCTTACTAGAAAACTTTCAATACCTGTGAAACAACTCAAGTATGTGGACCAATTTTTTCAACTTTAAATTTTATAAAATCTAAACAGAGATCAAGTCTTTCCAATGAAAACGTAGGGTCTGAATTGAGATGTGTTGTAAGTATAAAACACACACCAGATTTCAAAGACTTAGTACAGAAAAAATAATGTAAACTATCTCATTAACAAGTCTTTATGTTGATTACAAATGGGCATGATAATTGTAGCGGGCTGAATGGTATTCTCCCAAAAGATATGGCCACGTCCTAACCTCCAGAATCATGTGTAAATGAGGGAACGCTACCTTACATGGCAAAACACATGTGATTAAGAATCTTGAGAGGTGGCACTTACGCTGGATTATCCAGGTGAGCTCTAATTCCGAAGACAAGTGTCCTTTTAAGAGTGAGGCCAAGAGATGTTTGACAGACAGGAGAGGAGGAGGCAAGGTAGAGATTGGAGAGAGGTGGCCACAAGTCAGGGAACACCCACAGCCATGAGAAGCCGGGAGATGCAAAGAAGGGATTCTTCTCAAAGGCCTTCAGAGGGAGTGTGACCCTGCCAACACCTTGAGCTTGAATGTCTGGCCTCCAAAACTGTGGAAGAATAAATTTCTATTGCTTTAAGCAACCCAGTCTCTGGTAACTTGTTACACAGCCATATGTTGGATATGTAGTGTTAAAAACATTATTAAAATTAATTTTCTGGGTTTTTTTTAAGTTTTAGTAATGTGGCTACTACAACATTTAGAATTACCTATGTGGCTCTCATTGTATTTCTATTGTACTATACTACTAGAGAATAAGGTCTCAGAGATTAGCTATCTTTCCAAATAATATTTTTCATGGAATTTCCATCTCTTAGGTCACATATGTAAGAAGAAGCTTAAAACTCTTAAATTCACAAAATGATGAAACGTTAACATGCTACCACCACTCCTAGAACGTAGGAGTGTTCAATTCATGTTCAGGAATTAATTTTTTAATATTTAATTTGTAGATTTTTCTATTCATTCAAAATCATTAAGCTGGACAGTCTAGTTAATGTATGAGATGAGAGAATTGGAATTTTGAAAGTTTCCAATAAGATGAAATGAAGGTTGAAATCTAACAAGATAGAAAGTAACAGGGACAAATTTAAAGTCCACACTTGGGTCCAAACAGCCAACTGTGAAAACAGAGACTTGAGGAGCTATGACTTCACTGTGGCGTGTGAAAGAGACCTGGGGGTTTTCACTGATGATAAACTCAATCTGAGTTGGCAGGTTGGTAGAACTGCCAAAACAGCTACTGTGACCTTGGGCTGTTTAAATAAAAATTGGGGTTCCACAAGCAACAGTCCTGGCTTAGCTCACAGCCGCACTAATTCACATGACAGTCAATTAGCCTGGAAAAGGATGACCTAGGAGAGATATATGGTCTTTACATCTAAATGGTTCTTTTACAGAAGACATACTGAGCTTGTTCTGAAGCCTGCCACAAAACTAAAAACCATCCGGATGTTCTTCCCCAGGATTCTGCTAAGCATCATGGTGGGGTAGAAATCTAATCATTTCAGCTATCCAGTATTGAAAAAGGCTACCATAAAAGGTAAAACATCCCAGGTCTTAGAGGAGACTCAAAAAAGTCTGAGAATATTGTTCATTTTCCATAAGAGTGACATCCCAAGATAACTGTGTACCCCTTTCCAGAAACAAGGTCACACAAGCAAGAGTTAGGGCAGTAGTCTGGAGTATAAACTGTTATCTGGGTTTGAATCCTAGCTCTGTCATTTGCTAGCTGTGTGACATTGGGCAAATTCCTAACCTCTCTGAGCTTCTATTTCTTCATCGGGAAAACTGGGATAATAAATGTTCCTACTTCCTCAAGTTATTGTTGCAGGGTTTGGCCATGGACTGTGGGCTTCAGGCCAACCCCTGTGCTCACTCCTGTGGCCAACAGAGTCATGCCAGTTCAGGGGACCAGGACCACTGAAGCTAGCACAGAATTTCCTTTTCAGCACAGGGCTGAGGGCTGTAGTGGGGAGTATCTGAATACATATTATGTAACATTTGATGGGGAGTAGAAGGAATGATCTCCATCTCACGAGGTCCTAAAGTTTCTTTTATTTATTTATTCATTTAGTTAACAAATGTGTCTTAAGGACCTTCTTTGTGCCCTGTGATACATCAGGGACTAAAATTGATTAAAAAAAAAAATCTCTGCCCTTGTGGAACTTAGATTCTAATGGGGAGAGACAAATAATAATGTTAACAAATAAGGGAATGACGTATTATGTTAAAAGACAACAAATGCTACCTCAAAAGGAGAGCAGGGTACAGGATCTGAAGTGCTGGGAGGAGGGTGAAATTAACAATTAATATAAAGTGGTTATGTGAGACCTCACAGGGGAGGCAATACTCGAGTAGAGACTTGAAGGGGGCAAGAATGTATTCCATGTAGCTATCTGGGGAAGAGCTTCCCAGGCAGAGCAATAACCAACAAACATAGAAGTGTATCTGTCTTTGAAGGGACAACAAGGAGGCCAGTGGGGATGTAGAAGATGAGCAAGGAAGACAGTAGGAAGAGCTGTCCCAGAGGTAATAGGGGAAAGGTGAGAAGTGGCTGGAGTTTGGATATAGTCTGAAGTTAGGGAAGTATTAGTCTTTTTTTTTTTATTTTATTGGAGAATAGTTGAGTTACAATGTTACTTTCAGGTGTACAGCATAGTGATTCAGTTATACATATGCATACATTCATTCAGGGAAGTAATAGTCTTGCTGATGGACTGAACATGAAATTTGAGAGAAAGAAGGGAGTGGATGGCAATTCCTAGGTTTTTGATGAGAAGGATGGGAAGGATGGAATTGCCATTAACTGAGATGAAAAAAACTATGGATGGAAGAGGCTTGGGAATGGGGGCAGATCAGTTTTATGATTAAAAGAATTTTACCTAGGTCGAAAAAGGAGTCCCAATTTCAGCATGCCCCAAAACAATACTTCAGAGGACCCAACCAGTGAATCCACAACCGCTTGGCAGGTGACGTATTTGAGGCAAATGAAGTGTCTCATGAAACCTTGGTCTAGACAACTGCTAAAGTAATTTCTAACTCTTAAGTTACCTAAGTATGATTTTTAAGTAATTTAACAATGTATAATGGAGCGTGTGTGTGTGTCTGTGCCCGCATGCATGCACGTACCAAGGAGACAGTCTTGAAAGTTCTTTAAAATCCTGACAAAATAATTCCCTCAGCCTTATTCCACCTCTAAGAGGTGGGAGGTTAGATACCAAAGCCAAGTTTAACAGAACTAAACCTGATATGCGTGTCGTCTTCCTGAACCATCCATGGGAAACAACAGTTGCTAATGACATTTGTGACAAAAGTGTTGATGGACCCAGCTAGTCTTCCTATCTTTTTCTTCTCTTCCTTTAGACACGCAGTGGTGAATTACAGTTTTTTCTGCCCATCAACACACACTTTTTTAGCTAATAAGAAAAAAAAAAAAAAACCCTGTTTGTTAAATAACAGCTCCCAGGAAGCCGAACTCTCCCTAAAACAACTTTTCTTCAGCTGGGGTCACTATGGATTATGAGAGTGCTTCATTAAAGGAAGGAGGAGAGGAATAATATTACCATACTCCTAGGGTTTGAAAATAAGTCATTTAGCGCCTGCAATTGCAATGTTCTCTGCTATCACTGTTTTCCTAGCTTCATTAATTTTTTTTCTTCCAAAGTCAGCATCCATCCTTACAAACCTTTCTCTCCTGCTGTCATCAGAGCATTTTAAGCATTAATCCATGACAAATAGGTGCATTTGATCCATAACTGATTTCTCCGCCTGCCAACTAGAAACAGATACAATTCTGAAAATGAAAATAATAAGAATAAAAAATACCTAGGATAACATAAAAATAACATCTACTTACTAAATATGCCATATAAATATTTCATCTACAGCCAAGAGCAGCATCCCAGATGGTACAGTATTGAATGCTTTGACCTTTGTGTCACAGGCAGCAATTCTTCTTAAAACAGGGATCAGTTCACAGATTAGACTCAGGCAAATGAGAGGGTGGAGGGAGGGAAGGGGAGAGAGTGAGCAAGCAAGAGCCTTAGGTGTTTGCTATAGGAAAGGATTCAGTGGAGGAAAGTGCAGGATCTCCCATGGCCCCGAAGGTTTGCTTCACGTTCACTTACATGAGGAACTGGGTCTTGTGACACCTATTCATTCAAAAGTCAGCTGTGTGAAAACGGAACAAAACAAAACTGGATGCTTGGTGTCACATTGCATTTGGTTTTGTTTTGCTTTTTGGATTCACTAACTGGATTACTCTCTTCTTTATAGACTGAATAACTGAAATTTCTGGAGTCTTATCCAAATACTAAAATAAACGAAGGTATCTAAGCTTGACTATCTAAGAATGAAAGAGTACCGCAACAAAAAAAATATTATTTCCTAACCACTAAGGCATTTTGTGGTTACCATGAATGCTGCTCACCAAATATCTCCTGCTATCTGCCTTCTGGGAACATGGTAGGCTTGCACTCTGCAGCCTCTTGCCATTGGGTTGAACCACAAGACCAGGTCTGGCCAATGAGTTGTGACATGTGTCACTTCCAAGCTGAAGCATTTATTTGCTAATGTTATGTTCAGACTCTGTTTTTTCTTCCATGATGAATAGTAGGTGCTCCTCCTAATTCTGGATTGAAAATAGCATGGAGCACAGACTCCAGCCAACCCCAGGGGACAGTACCACAAGCAAGAAATAACTTCTATAAGTTATAAATAACTTGCCTTAAGCCATTGAAATTTGGGGCTGATTGGTTATCATAGCATCACCTAGCCTACTCTGAAACACATTCATTTCCTTCTTAATTCTGTCCATCACAACTAAAACTAATGATACTGGGAGAGGCAAAGAATTTTAGTATTATAGTCATTAAGAGCATGGGATCTGGAACCAGATTACCCTAGTTCAAATCCTAGCTTCACTACCTATTAGCTGTGCACTTTGAGCAAGTTATTCAAACTCTCTGAACCTTATTTCCCTCACTGGTAGAAAGAAGAGAACAAAGTAGCTGCCTCACAGTGGTAAGTGTAAGGATTAATGAAATAATACAGAATTCTTAGCACAGTGCCAGGCACATAGTACATAGTAAAAATCTACATTTAGTGTGTATATACTGATAAATCTTAGACACAATCAAGGACCAGGAGTGCTAAATTAACTTTTTAAAATCAGCTTACACTCTTTGTCTCCTGCTATCTTCAAAGCACTTATATGCACTAATCCATGACAAAGGAGTGCCTTTTACCTGATCTTCTGACCTTCACATTTTTCTAATTCATCTTCCTTTCTGACTCCAGACCTTCATAATGCTGTTATCTTTACCTGGAATTCTTTGCTGTCCAAAGTCCATCCCTAACTCTTGGTCTGACCCTTTCTACTTTTCCCAGTCTCATTTAAAGCATTTTTTTTTCATGGAACGCTTGACTCAGATCTTAGACCTTTCCTCCACCAAATAACCCCTCCAAGGAAGGAAGGGGATGAATAGATGGTCTTGGAGCTCCTCAGGGTGCTTTAGTAGGACAACAGGGTAATGTCTGTCTTGGCAGGAACCCCACTATATTTATCTAACACTGGCTATAAGATGACAAACACTACGTGAAGCCTCCACTTCCAAATGTTCTATTATAATGACAACTTTCTCAAATTAGCATTTTTATATTGCTTTCTGTTGATGAATACTACCGTACCCACTAGAAAGAACTTTACACCAGATCTTATTCACACAAATAAGTACATCAATAGAGCTTTCTGCTTACAATAATAATAAACTACCCTTACACGTTTTCAACAATTTAATTAAATACAATTAACTCTAGTTTGTTTTGGCAACCTATTAATGTCACAATTGAATATAAATAGGCTCATGAAAAGATTATAATTAATAAATCCTTTACACTACTGAAAATTAGTCTGATGCTCTGCTTGCCAGAAATACTGAACAGCATTTTTGAAGTATGTTAATGAGAACAGTAAAAAAGAGATAATAAAGTTTTATCAAATGATTCGTCAAGACTTCTGTAAGGCTTTGACCTCTTCAGTAGAGAGCTCTTGCAAGTTAGATATGGTTCTTAAGGGACTCTGAAACACTAATTGCAAATTTATCATCATCTTATGATATCTTTAATCCATGCTTCTAACTGTATAGGCTATTCTCTCATGCTAATTCAAATTCCCTGGAGTCTTAAAACATAAGAAACTGACCATTGGCACTTCATTTTTTGTTGTTGCTTTTGCTAAGGCTCAAAACATTAGACACCATGCTACTTAAGCAGTCACTGATACACAAAGACATCATTTTGTATTCAGAGTAAAAATATAGGGTACACATAAGAGTACACAAAAATGGTACCCTGGGATGAAACCCATGGACATTTAGGTACTAATGTGCTTATCAGTATATACCTGGGTTTCTTCCTTTAGCTGTTGGGTCCTATGATAGAGGTGAAGGGTTATTGTAAGGGCATACACATTGTATTAATGGAAAAAGAAACACCTGAGGAAGTATGGATAAATCGTATAAGATTTCAGTTGACTAGTGGCTATTTTAATAGAGTTTTAATAGAATTATAACCCATTCTGAGAATCACAAAGCACCAATGCTGACTTTTGGACCACTTTTTGTTAATGAATTATTGGCCAGATGTTTAAATTAATTAACCAAACTTCCCTATTATGTGGCAGCATACAGACTCTACCAAACTTATTGATTAGAGTACCTTCATCAGTAATTACCTACACAACCTGCTGTTGAAAGGAAGGATACTGTGAGTATTGACCTGGTCATATTGACTTAGAACTCATGGCTAACCCTTACGTATTCCAGAGTAGAGACTAGCCATAAAATCCCTATCTTTTGTCTGTTCTGAGTAGATGGATTTTATTGTCAGAAGTCTCAGATGTGATCATAAAGTGACTAAATAAGTCTAAGTTGTAAAGTTTCTATATGCACCATTTTTATAGAATAAAATATTACGGGTATATGTGTTAGTATAAAGCAGTCCTTCTGTATCATCTTTGCTTTGACATTCATATATGTACATGACAATATAACGAGATGCCTTGTGCTGGACACCTACTCTATGGCAGATATAAACAGACACCATCTCTATACCTTACTCAAGCCTGAAAGGTAGGAATTATATAAACAGGGATCCCCACTTTATGAGTGTGGCAGGGAGAGTTACCATGATTTGCCCACACTCGGAGCTAAGAGCGGTATACTTCGGACGGGAGCCCCTGGTTTGCCTGGTACACCAGACTGCTCTAATTCCTACAGCTTCTTTGGCCAAGAATCACTGGTGACGATGAGGGTGAGGTCAGGCAAAGAACCTGCAATTCAGTTACGTATAAGAACAGCCTAGATCAAGAATGGACAACTTGTCTCATCTCAAAATTGAACGGGTAAGTCCAGGGAAGGCACTCTGCACAGTATTTGACATTGTAGGTGTTGAACGATGATGGTTCTGGTGGTGGTTATCGTGGTTGTTTTTGAAATACTACCTTGTTTAACGACTCAGGGATTGGAGCACTGTGCTTGGAAGGGTTCACAGGGTGAGTCTGGGTAAAAGTACAAAGAGTGCCATAAGTGATTAGCAGTCATGTCCACAACGCATGATCATAGGAAGAGTGGGCTGTGTGTCAGGAATTTGCCATCACTGGCCATGGGCATATTTTAGAACAAACAAGAGGATTTGTTCTGATGATGAGAGGAATGTGAAAGGGAGACTTCAGGTCTGATTATGTAAGCAATTTCTACCAAACATGTTATTGAGTTACGGGTCTAGCAAGTTTTATTTGAAAGACAGCAAATTCCATATTTTAGCAAATATACTGCTGCAAATGATCAAACCACTTACCCGAAAGGTCAGCCCACTTTACAACATTCTAGATAATTTATAAAGTCTCAACATGATAAATGCCAAAAAATCTTATCAGAAAGTTAAATTGCCGTTAGAGAGAATTCTTTTCCAGTGTGAATGATTTGTAACTTCATTTTAAGTAAAACAGAAAAACTACACTAAGACTGAGTCTAATAAATGCAAATTTATCCTATGCTGCTGCTTCCTCGCCTAGAGCACAGAAAGGGCCTCCAAAGTCTAAAAAAACTTATCAGGAGACAATAGTTCTGTAAAAAATACTTGAAAATGAGGTGTTGTTAATCCAATAAGCAGCGAAAGTATGCTCTCAGCCAGACCTGTTTGCAAAGCAACATTAAGACTAAAGCATTATTCAGCCACATTAAATTAAAATTATTGCATGATATAGCCAAGCCCAAGACACAGTTAGTTGCCTGCTGATGTAGAACAACGCCCCATAACATAGAAATTTGTTTTGTAATTAAATTAAACCAAGACTAACTTGTTGATATTCCTGAAAGTAGTACTTGGTTGCGATGGAAAGAGCACCTGACTGAAAGTCAAGGCATAACCTAAGTTTTCCTCTCAGCTTTTAATTACTATCCACAGTTTGCAGTGTTTTATATAATGAGGATAACAGAACTGACCACGTAGGGTTGTGATACAGATCACGTGTCATATGGGAAGGAACCGTCCATAGCAGAGGCTACACACAGTAGAGACTCAGGAACCTGAGCCATTACTCAGGACCCAACAAAATTCTCAACCTTACCCTCCCAAGCTAGATGACCTTGAACAAATCAATTATCTTATTCTTTAAAATATTCCTTATGAGTAAAATGGAAAGATGTTCTAACTCATAAGGTAACTGTAAAGATTCAATGAAGCATCAAATGCTTAGGATCATTCATTCATTCAAGTATTTATTGGACCCTCACCATGAGCCAGACACTGAGTCAGGCATCCCCAGACTGCTGGGTTCCCCACCCTCACAGAATTGACGATCTGATCAGGAAAGGCAGTGTTAAACCAGTAATTATAATAAAGAGGCATTGCTATTACCAGTGGGAAGCGTAGTTTTCTGCACCTAGTAGGTGGACCATAAACATTTGTTGAATAACATATTAAATTTGTTGTATATTAAAAATAAAAATTATTATCCTTAGGATTTGATTTAGAGATATGCAGTTTCCTCTAATATAATAACCAGATTTTAAAAATCAACGGTAGTAACATATTTTGTCTTGTATTACACAAAGGTAACAATAATTCAAAGGTGTGAAGGGCCTCATGGGACCCAGAGAGTCTGGCCAGAACACAGTTGCTGCATTTGTTGTTAATTAACTGACTTGCTTTCCACAGAGACTCAAACTGTGGAAACAGGGCTTCTTTCTTCCATTTTAACTAGCTGTTCATCTGTGATCATCAGTGTACATTGGTAAGGCAGCCTTTAGATTACAAAACAGTAACAACAACAATAAAATCTTGCTTTCCCTTTAATTGCAATAATATAAAGTTTCTCCAGCTAGTTTAGGGCATATAGACATTTAGGTCACTGCCCTACCTCGTCCCCCCTTACTTGCCAATAAGACTTTAATTGTCCTGTTCCCTCCAGTTCGGTATGCTACCCCTTGATCCTCTCCCACAAACTCAATTCCTACCCAACATTCAAAGCCCAACACAAAATCCAGTCCTTTATGAGGGCTTCCCAAATCCTCTCTGATCAGAGTGAATTGTTTCATGTCTTACGATCAAGAGCACCTGCTTGGTTAGAGCTCTTATAACAAGCAGCTTTGCATCACTGACATAGAGTAAGAGGAGAATAGGGAAAGGAATCAAAAATTTCTGGACGTAATAAAAAGAAAGTTCTGCAACTCTTAGCAGTTGAGAGAATTGCTAAAGATCCACTATTTTAAACCATAGTTACTAGATATTTGTGGCTATTTAAATTTGATTTAATCACACTTTTGGATCTTTTTCTTATTTTTTAAATGAAATGTTTCATGGCATGCATTTTTGGATAGGAGAGGGATCCTAGAGATGGTCAGTCAATGAACCAACAGGGACAGTCAAAGACTCTCAACTTGCATGCCCGCGTCAATCAATTGATAGGTGGTGCCCAGAGAAGGACTGAAAAAGTTTCTGAAATCACATCTAGGCTCTGTGGGAACAAACACTGTGATTGATTCCCTAGGCCTGTGATAGATAGAGGGTTGGAGACTGGCAGCATGTGTATGCCATAAATCTGCTTTTAATTCTAAACGATCCTGGGACTAGCTGTCAAAAACGTTGCCCTACAAATGTTCACCCAGTGACCTAGTTTCTCAAGCACATGTCCAGTACATGGCATCTTGCTTTTTCATCAGATAAAGAGATTTAAGAAGATACAAAAACAATTCAAGTTAATAAGGTCTCATCTGAGAAGCTTCCAAACAATATCTTCTCCTGTTTTACATCTTAGTTTATTTCAGAAAAAATGGGCTTTTAAAAATTTTTTGCCATCTCACACATTTTTTAATTCAGAGTTTCAGTAGGGCTGGTCTCTAGATACAGTTTCTTCATAGAACAGTGATGTTCAAATTTTCCTGATTACAGCACCCCAAGGAGGTGAAATATCCAATTCCTACTTGTTTCCACTTTCAGTAGGAAAATATTTAGATAATAAATACTTAGGTAATAAATACTTGGAAAGATGCATTTATGAATCACTCATGAATCACTCATTGTTTTTATAAAATAAGTTAAGCTTATTAATATGCTAATATGTTATAAAACGATGCCCTACAGACATAAAAATAATCCAAAAATGTTACTCCTTGAGAATTTATGTTGCATAGCTTCACGGGCAGTATATAAACAATGTCACTAGACAAGTATCACCATACAAATAAGTTTGAGAGTGATTACATATACATGTTTTACAATAAGAATATGGATGAATCATTTCTGAACCACAACTCAAGAATATCTTAAAGTCTAATCCTTAGCAAATTTAAAGGCCTAAATATGCAAATATGCATCATTACAGACTATAGGGTTAATGAAACAGCCCACAGCAAACTTAATTGATAATGATGAAACTAAAGCAACACTAATTTATAATTAAAAAGCAAGGACCACAGCAATGGAAAATCACTAACAACTCAAACAACACTCAAGATGCACTGATAGCAAATTATCCTTCCCCAAATTGCATGAATTCTAATTATTTGCATGCAGGCACTTTGCAATGTTTCCAAGAGCTACAGCCAGTTTTCTTAGCAGAATACTGAATTAAGGAAGCTCAGTAAACCTTAGTTACATGTCGTTCTAGTAGAATGATAACTCAGTCGGTATACTAATAAGTAGCCTACGTTCATATACAAAATGAATGTACATAAAATCTTAAATCATTTGCCCAAAAGAATAACAACAACAGCAAAAACAAAACCCCTTGGGTTTCGAGATAAATTTATAACCCTCTAGTGGACTACAGACTAGATTTTGAGAAGTTTAATAAAGTATTAAATAAAGGGTTTTATATAGGCATCACTATGCTGCCTGATACTTCCCTCGGTTTTATTACATTTACAGATTACTCTTTCTCCCTAGCCTTAATCTAAAGGAAAGTTAATTGATTTTTAGCCAAGATTCAAATGAGACCTCTGTTTAGGCCATTGGCCTCGTACCACTAATTCTGTTTATCAGATCCCCCAGTAATACCAGTTAGCTGCATATAAAAGGCTCAGAGACACACAGCATTTTAGTATGTCGGTTATAACTCAGAGTAAGACTCACCTGTGGGCATCATTTTAAAGCAGGCCAAAACAGATCTGCATAGAAGTTCCCCTTTTAGCCCCATCGCCTCCACCTCTCTCCACTGTGCTTGCATAAATTCATTAGGAATCATAAAATGTTGGAGCTGGGGATAGTCTTATCTGAGGTCACACACTGACAGCCTGCAGGTGGGATATATCCCTGAATCGAGTTTTGTTTGGCCCACCTGACATTTAAAAGATAAAGAAATTACAGATAAAATTCTAGGTTTCTGACTTGCCTTGAAATATCAGATGATCTGGTCACCTTGAGCCCATCTCAGGTGTAGCTAAGGATGCGCTGTGTCCTCTAGATGTGCATATGCTCTCAAGTTGCCACAGTTTTCAGCATTTTATAATGTCTGGCCTCTAGGCTGATCCAATTATTTTTGTTAACGACCTGGTCTGTGAAGCTATTTGCCTTCTTCATCTATGAAATCATCCAGAAAGTTTTCAAATAGCTTTAGCAGAGGGCTTTTTAAATATACAAAGGTGATTTTGTACAGCTTCTTGCTCTATCAAATGGATGAAGTCAATGAATCAATTCCTTGGGCAGCTTAAAGCATCTTTATTTGGCAGAATATACTTCACTATTTGTGGAATGCATAGATCACCTCCTCGGAGCTGCTAGGAACAATATGAAAACCGTTGATTCCCTCCAACTTTCTCATCTGGAGCCTTGCAATTGACAGCTTAACGTGAGACGCTGAAAGCGCCAGCGTCCTACTCCTACCCTGGTGCTCTTTCTTCATCACCATTAGGTATAAAAAAAGGCTTAATGTGGTGCTTTCCCACCAATATTTGCATTTTTTAAAGACAGAAAATTCTTGCCTAGTTGATCAGCAAATATTGATTGAATACCTACACAATATTTATTCAGTGGGAAGGATGACCTGCTGGCCTGCTGACTCTCATCCAGGATCTGTTGTCAATTTCAGGAGCATTGAAATCCTTTCCCCGCCCGCGCCACCCCCCACCCCCCACCCCTGACCCCGTGTGGCAATTCATCTAAATCTGGAAGCTGGCATTTATTCACTTCAAAGCATATGACTCAATAGGTCCATTCTTCATCCACATGAATGCGAAATCAGAAAAACCCTTTGGATGTACAAAGACTCAGTTTGTATTTATTCTTGGGTATAAAGGAAGCATGCCTAGAAGTGAAGGTCTAGTAAGGGCATAGTAAAGGTAAACACAGGTAATTCTAACAAAAGAACAATGGCCTTTGCTGAGGGGAGGTCTTCCTCCCTTCTAGACTGAGGGGGAAGTTTGGTTGGTCTCCTTCCTTGCATGGAGGATGGATTCACTTAATGAGTAAGCAGATCACTCTGCATATCTATGCATCTTCTGAGAGAAAATTGCTGTGATAATATTCTTTCTCTTTTCTTTCTCTGGAATTTTATTATATAAAGTTCGGGAAAGAGAAAGAAACAGTGGGCCAAGAGGGTTCCCTAAATGCTTTGAGGACATTATCTTTGGAGAATCCAATTAATTTATACAAACTGTTAACAAAATAATTCATCTTCTTTTTATCCTAAAGAAAGGAAAAATTGCTTGTCTGGTGTTATTTTCTCCCTTCTGCAAAGATGAAGTGAATTTTTTTCTTGTTATCAAAAGATTTGAAAGCAAAAGGCCTTTCCCTATTTGCTAAGTGAAGTTTCCTTTTCAGATCCTCAAGGCCACACCTATAGTATTTTCTAATCTATAGAAAAAAAAACCCAAAAACCTCATGCTGTGACTGAAAACCTTAGGGATTTAATTTTTTACTGCATTTGTAAGTTATGTTCTTTGGACCATTTTGATTAATGTAATGGCTGTCAAATATCAAATACAGTCAAATATCTACCCAAAGATACTGCACAGATACACACATATGTACGTGCATATGTTACAGTGACAATTTAGTGTTTATACCACTCTCCATTTGAGGTATCTCCTTTTTATAAACACACATACAGATACACATGCATCCAACCATATACACACAAATACTCACACACAAGTAGGAAAAAATAAGGGAGAGTTCAAGATTCCACCAGAATAGTCATTCCTTCTTTCCTTAATAATTTAACACATATTTTCTGAGCACCTACTACATGCCAAGTTCCTTACTGGAAGCAAGAGATAAAAAGATGAATTTTATAGGATTCCAGGATTATCTTGGCTCACACTTCTCGAAGCATGTGATATGAATAGGCACTGTAGCTGTTGTCCAAATAAAAGAAGTTTGGAAAATTTTAGTTAAACACAATCAGGATTCCTATCTGCAAATCTTTCCAGAACTTTCATACACACACATGCACTGAAAATCTCTAAGAGAAGAACATACCATGCAGTGAGTGCTTCCCCAACAGTTAGTAGCTTTTTTCCAATGAGCATTTTGAGGGGACAGTGCTTTGTGAACTGGGAAATGCTGGCCTAAACATTTTATAGGATTAAGGCTCTTAGAAGGAAAAGGGGCTCCTGATACTTTGCTACCTATATTTCCTTCTTTTTCCTTAAACTGGGAACATTGATACATTTCTAATTTAATCATAAAACTCTCTATAGCAAATACTTTAAGCTTTTCATTAAAAATCAATATATATCCATCCTAGGAATGAACCTGAAAAAATTTCAAAATTGTAGGAAATAAAAAGTCTAAGTCAATCCAGTCCTCCCACCAGGTTTAACTAACACTGTATAAAGAATGTTTATATCTCTTCTGACATTTTTCATACATGTGCAAATATTTATTTTCTCCAAACTATTTTGAAGCTGAGTATTCTGTTCCTTGTCTTCTTCACTCGGCAGTAAATCATGGGCACTTTTCCACAAGAGTACATATGAACATATCTCATCCACTGCAATGGCTACATTGAATGCCATTGAGCAGATTCACCATGATTATTTTACCAGTCCCCTTTTGATGGAGATGAAACTCCTCTCTAATTTTTTGCCATTAAAATTATTGTTGCAGTGACTAAACCTTAAACATACATCTTTTTAAACCTGTCCAATCACTTTCTTAGGATAAGCATCTAAAAATGGAATTGTATCAGGACTGGCACATTTTACATTTTGGAAAACACCGCAAAACTGTTTTCAAAAAAACGATGTACCAATTTATACACTCAAGCTTTGAAATTTTTACACAGAGTTCAAAATTGGAAGACTAAAAAGGAGTTGAGTTTTCATCTTAAATGAACTTTAAGAAATGAACAATTGAAGACTAATGTTCATTAGTGCCAGTTCTAAAAATCTGTTCGCAGTGTCGTATAAAATTGAGGCCATGGGCTTGAGCTCACATAAGTAACTACTTTGATAGCATTGTAATAATTCTCTTATAAGTTCACGTGATGGTCAGAAGATCTTTATTTGCATCTCTACCTGATTTTGATATTTTGGGGTCTTATCAAATGCCCATGGCTGCACTCTGACTCTAGGGTGAGGTCAATATCATCAATCAGATGATCAATGGATTATCACCAGCACCAGTTACACCAAATAACAACCTGTCTGCTCCAATCCTTAGACCAGTTCACTACACTTAGCAATCTAGTATTGGTACATATTCTGAGAAAGCCAATATGCAACCACTGTTATTCTCACTATTTCTTTTATACTACAGTTATAAAACAATCCTTTATTGTAAGGAACCTTGGTATTCTAATGCATATTCCTTAGGCAGCTTTCAATAAAGTGATATTGAACAGTAAGCAAAAATAATTATAAGGCATGTAAGAATGTTTTTTTAATATTTACCAAAAAAAAAAATCACGCTTTAAAATGGATGGTGATGTTCAGTATGTAATAAGTCACAAACGGATACCTCTAAATACACAGTTGGCTTCATAAAGCTTTAAATCAGGCCGAAGATAAGTTACACAGACAATTCTATTCAGAGTCATCTTTTTATACTTCCATACACCCTTGTCAATAAAATAGCATCGACTCAAGAATAAATGATTCATAAGGCATTTACAACTTCTTGTCTCATGTAATTTATCTTTATAATTTTAAATTACTAAAGAACCCCAAAGATCTTTTCTCACTAAAGTACTGTGAAGTCATCCATATTTTATTAAGTTTCAAGGACAACCCCCACACCACACCCACATTCAAAATTAAGTAACCATTAAAATCGCCGTGAAAATTTGTATACCCGTAGGGGGAAAAAACTAATCCTATATTAGAAAGTTGCGTTTAGCAAACCATTCATCTTTTTTTACCTCTTATACAACAACTAGTGATTATAAAGAGTTGAAGCTGTCTATTTTAATATCCTGAAACAATGGAACACCACTCTGAGTTTGCATTGTTCGGTCTATCTTTTTTAAATTAAGTGTCCTTCTTCTAGCTTCACTGTACGTATTTTTTTTAAAGTCATGAGTATTCTTCAAGTTATTAAGGTAATTTCCTACGTCGTTCCCAAAATAAAAAACTTGATTTAGCCAAATATTAAATTATTGATATTACAAATCTGTTGATCTAGAGCACATTTTACTTATTTGTGTAATTTTAAAATTCACTTTCATTTGATTGACTGTTTTAATCTTCCTTAACTAGTGAGTCACTGAAAATAAATGGTGCAATCCTAATATGATAAATATGAAAAATAGGAAGTACTTAGGGACTGCAGGGGAATACATTAAAATCAGTCCGTTTTCTAGTTAACATATTCTCATTCTGTTTGTGTGCAAACCCAGTGCATGGAGAAGACAGATCACAAATTTGCAGCCTCACAGAAACATTGTCCTGATACCATGTTCTGACAGCAGAAATTGGCCCAAAGCTCTAACCATTTCCCCTAAAGGACCCTGACTGGCTGGTGCCATCCAGGTGCGGCACAGTCTGAACAAGGGGAACATCACGTCAAATTCCACTCATCTGTCAGTGTAGTGGATTATTTCTTGAGATACTGAGATTGGCTGCTTGGGATCAGAGCACCATCCATCTTACCACGTAGGGGACGTGAAGCTGCCTGTAAGAGCCTGGAAAGAGGGGGACCAGCTGTTCCTAAGCAGGTGAGGAGGCAGCTGTAAAGCCTTCACTCCATCCAGGGCTTTGAGTGAAAGATGTGTCATTTTTCACATTTCCCAGATACTTGATATGCACATGGTGTCTGCCTGCTCCTGCTTTATGAAAGAGGCGATTTTTCAAGCTTAGGCAAATGTGGCAAAGCTCAGGGTCTGCTGGCGTCTCATTTTTTCTCATCATGTCACTTGTTTTAACCGATTTGAGAAAATGAGATTATGTTTTTCCTTTTTGCTCATTTATCCAGTTATTTATTTATTTATTTGCTCATTGAAGGGGGGATTATCACAGATAACTAGCCTTGATTTCTCTCTTGTTTTCATACACATTTCATTAGTGTCCCTGAAGATTTAAGACCTACGAAGGGAAACATCACAAGTCTCATCACAAAAAGCATATATTTACTCTTAAAATCAAAACCTAAGATTGCATTAAAGAAGACTGTATTTCTGACTGAAATAATCTAGAATATTGCTATGTCCAAGATCTATTGCTTTAATCTTTGCAGTGATTGTTGAAAAACCCAAGAAAGTTGAATAAACCTAATACCTAGAACCATTGGACTTTAATTAATATCATTTTCATCTTTCTGCATCTAGAAGGGAGTATTTATAGTTGTTTTCATTTCATCGATGAATCTGAAATGGGTCTCAAATGTATAAACGCTTGGGGTTGAAACTGGCTTCAGTGCTGCAGTTTTTTGGGGTATTTGAGGTACAGATGAACCACGCACTGACAATAATAAGCAATTACTAAGAGGAGACAAAGGAAAAAAAATACTGAATTTAATTGCAGACAGAACCCAATGATGTATTTCCCAGTTTAAAATTACTGTATTTTGATAATAAGCCCCATAAAGACATAAGTTTAATTGTTATAAGTAGCATAGCCATAACCCTCCACCAAAAAAATCTAATATATTTACTGATAAAGAGAGACAGTCTACGTGAAAGCTCATTGCAAACTGTACCGTATTTCTTGACTGTATGCACAGGGCACAAAATAAGACAGGTAGCATTTGGTCTAATATTCTAGCCAGGTACCACATAGTTAAAAATGACAGCAAGATTAAAAACAAGTTTGTTGTCACTATGTGGATAATTAGCTGTGTGAACAGCAAAACGTCACTCATTCAACATCTGTGATATGCACATTTGTAGTCTACTAAGTGGGGATGCCAGTAATTCCTGATCTTTCTGAAGAGCTTGACATTTTACAAAGCACTTTCATGAAGATTATTTTATTTACACTCCCCACAATATCCCTAAATGGGAAATTGGGCCCAGAGAAGAAAAATGACTTGCCCAAGGTCATGTCACTAATGTTAAGTGACAGAGATGATGGCCCAGCCTAAGTTCTGCCATCCTCAAGTGCCACCCCTCACCACTTCTGCCATGGCCACCTTTCAGAATGGGTCTGCAGTTCAAATGAGTCCGTGTATTGACATAACTTGAAAATTTTCACGAATTACGTGAAGGTGCTCACATCTCTTCAAAAAGGCTCCTTGGCAAGATTGTGCTCTGTACTGGGAGCCATTCGTTCCTCCTTGGGAAACAGGCTCTGGAGATGAAATCAGACCAAAGTCCCCCATGGCAGGTATTAGCTGTGTGACCTCAGGCAAGTCGCTCAGACCCTCAGAACTTCAGTCTCCTGAGCAACAGGGTGGGAAATTACACCTACTTGAATAAGAATTAAGCCAAGCAAGGTGAATTAACCTTAACAGTGTGCCTAAAACACTCACATTAGTTGTTTTTGTTTCGTGTGCTTATCGTTAAGTATTACACTAAATGCAGATTTCTCGCGTTATTTGTATGACTTTGTAATAAGTCAAAGACGTTTTTTGCCAGAACAGATTGGAGATCTACTGACTGGACGTTTTTTGTATTTTTTTTTTTTTCCCTCCAACTCGGCACTGGAGTCTCGGACTCTGGCAGTGGCTGATCCAGGCTCAGGACACGCGAGGCAGAAATACCAGCGCGCAGCATCGGCAGAGCCGTTTCCATGCCCTCCCGCAGGGGCACCAACCTCCCCTCGCCTTCCCTCCCGGATTCAGGGCTTTGAGAAAGAGGGCGGCTGAGGCCCAGAGGCAGCCCTGGGCCTGTGCCCCAAGCTCAGCCCCCGCCAAACCCCTCCTCCCGGAGCGACCCAAGGTCTAGCATCCAGCAAGCTGGCGCGCTCCCCTGCAGCCCGCGTGGGAGGACCCGGGCTGTACACGTACTCTTTCGATCCTGCCCCCAGCCGGGAAGCAGAACCCGGGAAAGCAGCAAGCAGCGAGCGCCCTGGGAGGTATTGCTGGAGGAGAATGCCGAGGAGCCCAGGATCGGTGCCCAGGCTGGCTGCAGAGCCAGAAAAAGGCAAAGGCTAGACAACGCAGCTGGAGGAAGCCTGGCGGATGGGAGGAGGCCAGGAAGGGATTTGGAAGGAAGGAGGGGTGGGGATGGAGAGCTGGGAGCACTAGAGAACTAAGGATCCGGAACCTGGGCGCGCAACTGGTCCCCAGAGCCCGGTCTTGGCGATCGGGTGGGAGGGGCAGGGGGAGGGGTGCGGTGAAGGTGACGGGTGGAGTAAATGGATGCAAAGGCTGAAGCTAAGCAGAAAATGGAAGGCAACCTTTCCGAGAACCAGGGCGGGTGAGGACAATCGAGCTGGGGGAACAATAATGAGAAAGCTGGAGAGGCACAGAAGGAGAGAAAAATCCTGATTGAAGAGTGAGGCCATGGAAGGGTAAGAAATATACTTTGAACAGAAAACCGAAGAAAGCAAAATGCGTCTGGAACTCAAAATTCGATATAAGAAAAAAAAAAAAAACCCACGCTAAAGAGAACTTGCCCCGGAAAATGCGGAGAGATAGGGAAAAAAAAAAAAAAAAAAAGGCATCGAGCATACCGCAAGAACAAAGTGAAAGAAGGGAGAAAGGAGAGGAGACAAACCAGACAAGAAATAGTAAGTTACTTTTTAATTTCTTTTTCACTGAAAAACTACTTACAAAGTTAATTTTGGCACTGACATCCGCACAAAATCTCTAGCCACATACACACCAAGATTATGGTATCTATGCCAGATAAAAATGCATCCCAGGAACACGGACACATTATTTTCTTGGTTGCAAAGATCATATTTTGCTTCCTTAAAAATTCCTCAAGTCTTGAAAGTTATCCCACCTTTTGCAGAATATTTCGCTCTTGGCCAAAGTATCCCAAAACAAACGACTTCTACTTTTTAAGGTGTGTGCCAAGGGGTGGCGGGACTCTTAGAGAAAACCACCTTTTCTGAGAAGTTATTAGAAATACCTCCAAGACATTTTAGTGTTCCCCCTCTTGCCCCAAAGCATCCAGCCAACAAGTCTTGAAATTCAGAGGCAAGCTGCCCACCCTGTAGCACTTTCTGTCACTTGCCTTCAACCATCTGTTAAAAGACAGCGGTGAGACGGGAGGCTGCCGTGGAGCCAGTTTCCAACTTACCTGGTCTGCGCAGGTGATGGTGCTGGAAAGTGTGCTGAAGGGATCCATGGCAGAGCAGCATCGCACAAGCACTTATCCACAAATACAGGACCCAGGGCATCGCAGAGACCATTGCCATTCTCTAAAGAGAACATTAGACAGGAAGGATTACCCCCGGGTTTGAGCCCCCAGCTCCGTCAGTCCCACTGGTGAGAGAAGGGGGGTCTCAGACGTCATGTGCCTTTGCTACTTTGCTGGTTAGAATTAATGACCCAGCAGAGGTCATGCCACAAAGTGGGATTGAGGGAGGTCACTCTCCACGAGATCATGAATCCATTTTTGAAATTATTCAAAACCAAACTCTTAGGATGGCCAAAATACAGAAATAAAGTTTTTGACTATCTGTTAGGCAGTTTGAAACACTGTATCCTGCCTGACTAAACATGCAGTTTTACACAATGATCTTTAAGCTATAGTTATTCCAGGCATTGAAAGGCTGCACGCTCCTGTTCATTCTAACTTCATTGCAAGTCTGACATAAGCCTGGAAGGAAATAGTGGATTTTTTTTTTTTTTAATTCTACAGTCATGAATTTTTAATTCCAATGCTGTCGCCTAAACTAAGTAATCATTTCTCAGAGGCATGTTGTAATCTCCTAAAAGAGCTGGTCTTTTTGGCTGGACTTAAAACCAGAAGGAATTCTCTTCAGCCAAAATGAGTTTCAGATAAAGATCTAAGCGTCTCTCCTAGAGCAAACCATAATTTAGAATATTGCTTTGCCTCCTAAGATCCTATCGTGGCATTTGTTGTAGTGTTGATGAATATGCATATACAGGTGGTATATGTATTTATGGATGAACATCCACCTTTTCTTAAGCGCTGAAACTTTGACAGTCTTCTCGGCACCTATGAGGATCTTAGGAGCTACAAAGGCTCAACTGCGCTGCATATTGTCCAGTTTCTCAAACAACACCTTATGCTGCATTTCATATTTGTCAAATTAGTCAAACTTGAAGCGTCATCCTTAGCCAGTGACATGGAAGCATTTTCTATACAGGAATCCAGTTAAGTATATGCTTTTCTCCTAGATAGAGCTTTGGAACCTAGATTGTTTCTTTCTTTTTTTCACCTTTCCACTGTCAAATCATACACTTCAAGTATTTCAACGCTACATTTAAAACCTCCTAGTGACCTCCCAGTGTGGCTTCTTTATTCGTGGAAATTGGTACTCTTTCCAAAGCTGTGATGTTCAGCAAGCAAAACATATACATTATATGTGTGTGTGTATATAGACATAATACAAGATAATTTATGGGTTTTAGGAGAGAGAGAGATGTAGTCTTTAAGCAGGGTTTTAGAACTATAATAGACAAATGGTGACAACCATAATTAAGTGCAAAGTAGGAAAACATTATTTTCAACAGCATGGTGCCTTTCATGCCCGGGTCTGTGATTCACATAGACCATTCACTTTATAATTAGTTTCACAGCCCACTGTTTACTTTTGTGTACAACGGATTTAACCTCATTGTCTTCAGAACTATCAGTGTACCACAGATGCATTCTCTTCAGTAAAGATAAAGAGCAACACCCCTCCTATGAATTCTGGAATGAATGCATTTGGGTGCCTTTTCAAAATACCCTGCAAATTACAGGAAGACAAAATAGAGGTGACTGTGGCATGCAATGATTGCTTGTGAATTTCAGTTAAAATGCACTAGGAATTCATCTGAACTTGAAGAAAGCCTACCACAATCAAAACAACAGTTTTTCAATGACAGCTTTCCACACAGATCTTAGCACTCAAAAAGACTGCTGTGACTTGACGTTTGCAGTATTTTCCTTCTTTTCCTTTTTTTCATTTAACTTTCTTTAATTCTCAGCATTACTTCCAAGGTTCCTGCATATAGCTCTCTTTGCTCACTCTCTTACCAAGAGGTTGTCTCTATGGTAATAGGTGTTTCCCCCCCCCAAAATAATGCATTCAGCCCTACATAGTTCTCTAGACCTGACTGAATAGGTTTGAAATCTGCTTTCTGAATCTTAAATCCTTAAAGAGGCTTCTTACCTGAAAAATCCAGCCAAGAGCAGAGTACTCTATTAGTGTTCATTGGAAAGCTCTAACACTTTCTAAAATCCATCTGTGCCACAATTGGAGATTTTTTTAAAAAGAGCTTCCCAATAATCTTCTTTATCAGGATTTAAAAAATATGTTTTTCTCTTCCGATGCTACTCCCACAGTAAAGAAGACATTGGGTTCATTCAGACTGTATTGTCAGAAAAGGAACCAAGGTTTGAGGGCTGGAAACCTTGTCATTTTCACCTTTAAATCATCTCCTGGCGTCACCTCTGCCTGACGAGACCTTTGAAGTGATGGTGAGATAATGTGCAGTTTCCTGATGAGAATCAGTTTACAGTTAATGAGGGGCCATCCCCACTCCAGTGCATTCAGGGCAGAGTAAGGCAGCAAAATGTAGGAGCAGGGCTGCTATATGGCGCTGTAAGTAGCAATAGTCTCTTTCAATACATCCCTCCTCTGTAAAGTATCACATGTCTTAAAGTGACATTACCCTTTATTACAGCTACAGTGAATTGTAATACCTGCCCACTAACTCTTGAACAACTCAAGCAGCACTTTAACACTGTATTGCCGGGTACGTCATTCTCTTAGAGATTTTACCGATACTATTCATTTGCCGAAAGAGTAAAGAGGGAAGGAGAAACAAAAGAAAAAAGCATTCTGCAAAATACTGATAGTGTTAATGGGTGTTAGACTCCTAACAGCAAATGGGAAAGTGAAATGTAAGCCATTTCTTACCTCTTAATGTTCTTTTAACCAGTAAGTTAACCCAAAATATTGTTGAGTTTACACAAATTTAAGTCTGTCGATTGTTTTTGGCAGCTAAATCTGGGAATATGGCCTATCTAGACTACAATATAGATGTTTATAGGCATAAACCCAAAGCAAACCTTCTGAGTTTTTTAACATGTTTAATAAATAGAAGTATGTCATTTTCAGCATCGACGACTGGATTTTGATAAAGAAATATGCTCAAGACATTTTTTAAAAATTTCCCTCAAATAACATGCTGGGGTGGGGAGAGGAAACACTCAGAAGTTCAACATTTTGTTTCTAGTATTATGGTTTAGACACTTTCTTCTTTGGAAATATAATGTCATTGTACCTACACATCATCGATGCATATAAGGTGACCTAGTTTTCACTTACAGATTGCACTAGCAATGATTCATTCCAATAACTCAATCAGTTATTTCATGAATCACTTATAAAGCACCTACTAAGTGTTAGATGCTTGGGGACAAGGCAGAAAACAAGATTGATGTGATTGCCACTGTCATAGATCATACTGTCCAGTCTTTCATTGTTTTTTTAAATCAAGGTAGTTCTCATAATATTCCAGCCTCAAAAACCTCTTCAAGTGCCTCAGAATACTCTCTTGCCTTTCACAGGCATTATAAGGAAGGTTTGATGCTGCAGTGTGTCTTTAGAAGCCATTCTCTCCTCTCCTGTTACACAGAGTGAGAGAATGAGAGACCCTTCAGACGCATCAGTCTTCCCCACTGGTCCTGCACAGTTGCACAATACACACAGAATAGCTCTTTGGACCCTAACAACCATTTATTAAAGCTCATCATTAAACAAAGTTCAAGATAAAGATAACAGTAAATACAAATCTTAGAGTGAGAATAAGTCAAGAGTGCCAAAGTTCTAGATGGTGTTGCGTGTTTCATTTCCGTCGTTCATTATTGTTGAGTTGGTGAGTATATATAGAAAGCTCACACCGACTGTTCAATATCAAGACAAAAATGATAATAACTACAGTAGCAGCAGGTAAGGTTTATTGAACCTTCACCATGTGCTGGCACTACTCTATAGTATGTTGCTTATAAGGTGTAATTTAATCCTTTTTACCACCCCATAAGATAGGTGTAATGATTATTGTCTTCATTTCATGGATGGGGAACCAGAGGGTGAATAGGGAGATTAAGAAACTTGCTCAAGGTATTATAGCTACTAAGTGATAGAGCAGATTTCAAACCCCAATGATCTGGGTCAAGAGCCCACCTCCTAAACACTAGGATTAAACACTTCATGGAAAAAACAACCCTCCAAAATTAACCATTATATTTTCTCATTTCTTTACCATTAAGACACACTCAAAAAATTATTATACATTCATTCAAGACTTATATACGGAGCACATTCCAGGCATTTGAAATATAGAAATGTGGAAGGTAGTACTTACCCCATGTCTTTGTTTTTGTTTTTGTTTTTGGTTTGTTTCTGTTATGCTAATGCATTAAAAATAAAAGGAAGTTCACATTTGCTAATAAAGGCTACCATTTGAAAACTGTACACTATATTTTTCATTTCTAGGGATTAAACTAAGGCTCAACATAGTTTCTTATCTACAATTCAATTTAATAAACTTGAAACACATACTCATGGATTATGTTCAAGGCACTCAGGCATTGTTAGATTTTTTTTTAAACAACTGGAATAAAGACTTTCCCTTACATTTTTAAGTGGCTTCTATATATGTTATGTGATGGAACAAGAATATCAACCTAGTTCCATTTCCTCTTCCAAATACCTTGTCCACTGTATTGCAGCCAATGATCATTTTCCCTAATAATATAAGCATCAACGGATATTGACATTTGAGGCAATTTAGTCCATTCTTCCATCTCAAAGCAAAATTACTCTCACACCTTTCAAAGAAGTTAGGCCTTTGCACTTTTCACCATGGTAGGACTCCATCACTTGATCACTTTATTGTTTAGTGGGCCATAATGTTCTGGCCAATGAGGTGTCAACAAAACTGACGGTATCTCTTTGAGGCTGGAGCATTTAATTGTTGAAGCAACACCCTCTAGATCCCTCTTTGCCTCTGGAACAGGGACTAGTTACACTATCTGCCTGGATTCTTGAGAGACTGCAAAGAGCAGAGGCATCCCCTTCCCCTACCCACCCACAATAGATGTAGATAGTAAATAAGAAATATTCTGTTCTTTAGGCAGTTGAGATTTGGGGGCTATTCGTTATTGCACTATAACCTAGTCTATCCTGACTGATGAAGACTTTAACCTACATTGATCATGTATTAATTGAATTTTTATGTTCCATACACTGCCCTAAGCTCTGAGGAGACAGCAGTATACACATCAGACCCAGTTCCTGCCTTCACAGAGCCCCCTGCTATAGAAATCCATTGGAGATTTTTGATCAGAGCAGTGATAAATCCAGAGCATTGATGATTGCAGCTAGAATCCCTTCAGGTTCTTATAAGTCAGGAGTTATAAACTGATCACTTACGTGCCCACAGCCATGCCCTGCTCAATCATTCGGTTATACAAGCACAATACTGCAAAAGGCAATGGACTACAGCACAATTGTTTTAGTTCTTCCAGTTACATGAATTCAAGATACCTACTCAGTTGGGCCAAACTCCTAAATATATACATTTCAAATACAGTATCTATGTATATGTACATTTGTTTATGTAAAAAAGAGAGAAAATCCTATTTACCAGAACTTCTCCCCATGGAGAAACCCACATTTACTCAGAAGAAAGACCCAATGAAAATAATTGGGAGTGAAAGATAAAACACTCAGAATGCTTAAATAGCCAAGAATGTTCAGCATATTGCCCTACATAATAAAAGGCAGGGGGAGGGAGGAATGGCAGATAGAGGATGCAATAGGGCAGAAACCTGGAGGGAGGAAAAAATAGTGGGGGGCAGAGAAGCACAGAGAGAGATAAAGAGAGAGAGAGAAATGCAGAGGCTCTCCAGAGGCTTGGAAGAAAAGAACTGAGAACAGAAATGTCCAAAGGGGATTTCCTGGTGGAAAACTATATCCTGTGGAATAGGACTCCACCCTGCGTCTCTTCAAATGATTACAAAAGCTTCAAAATACAAAAAACTCATGTATACTACATGTTACTAAGTTAACTGGGAAACCCACTGAAGGGGTAAAATCCTGGATCCAGGCCCAAAGTACCACCAGAAAATCCCTCATTCCCCTGATGACCACACTTTTCATTTCTCGGCAGTAGAAATAAAAGCCATCCTTACTTTAGTTTAAGAACAATCCACTTAATAATTTGGCTAATTTGAATTCACAAATGTGCAGGGAAAACAAATTTGAGACATGCAAGATTTTATGTCTATGCATATTTCTAAATTGAAAAACAACTAAAGGAATTTAAATAAATTACATCTGGGCTGAGAAAGATGCCAAGTTTTGGTCCAATGCAAATGAAAGTGGTTTAGATGTATGCCATTTAAAACAGTTCTAAGTATTTCTTGAAATAACGCATTTTGGTTGTGATTTCACAATGCTGATGTTTTTTCTTGTTCCACTTCAATGGCTGATGGAAATGAAGGCGTGGATGAGAGGATCATTGCCATTATCTCTAATCTATATGCCTTCTGTAACGTTGAAGCCCAATTTCTCTTTTCTGTAGTCACTGGGGCTACCTACCAGTTGGCTGACAATGTCTATTTTCAGTCCCTGATCATGAGAAGACAATATACCTTTTCCCTTGGCTAAGTAATAATGTTACCCTATCTTTCTCCCATAACCCAATTGCATAAATCATTTGCGTTGCATCACTCTTTTTCTGGAACTCACTTAAAATTTTCCTGTCTACCCTGGTGTCCTAGTATGTGCCCCATACCAGATACACAGCAACACCCCTAGCTTGTCAGTCTTACTTTGGGGCCTAAATAAAGTTTATATACTTGTCTTATTTACTACTCTATTCTGTACCTGGCATTTTTTCAAAATACATTTAAGCTAAGATGAGGAAAAGGATAATGAAGAGAAAGCAGGTGAAGTACAACAACAGAATGGCAGTTTAAATAATATATAATATTGATGGTGATTGATGATCATATAATAATGATGATGACGATACTACTGTATTAGTACCCTTTTTTTTTGGCAGGGGAGACTCTTTCTATGTGCCAAGCCCTGGTTCAGCGTTCACATGTTGTGTCTCATTTAATTCTCACAAAAATGCTAATAGGTCTGTATTACAGTGATCTTTATTTTGTGGGTGAAGATACAAATTTCAGAGAAGTCAAGTGATTGAACTAATGCCACACCTCTAGTAAGGTTGAAAAACTTTGATGCAAACTCACATTTGATTTTCAGAGCCTAAGCTCTAAGCAACCAAATTCTAGGCAAGCAATATTGGCAAGAAATAAAAAATTTCACATGATAAAGATAAAAGACGAAGTAAGCAAAGTAAGATGAGCCTAATGTGAAGTTTGAACGTGAAATGCAAAGCATCAGTGGTACAAAGGAAGCACTATTTTGACTCTAAGCTTCCTAGCAGTAGAAGTGAAGAAGAGAAAAATTATTTCTTAAAAATTTACAGCATCCACAAGGTAAAAAACCAAACAAAAGCACACAAACCAAAAAAAGCCAAACAACTGCTCCAGAAGGAATAAAAATTAATGGTAACAGAGAAATGAGCAGAGGCTGAATCATTTTCTATAAAACTGGTGATTCTCAGTTCTGTAATTTGGATCTGGATACATAATGCAGAATTTTCCGTAACTGTAAGAAAAGGGAAATGGAAGGCAAGATTTCTCTTAGGCTGGAAGAAAAGATAACCTTTGTGTCGGAGTTTCATTTTCCACCTCCAGCAGCCTATCTCTACAATCACTTTATCAATTATAATTCCTCATTGCTTATCTTGTCTGTCTTCCAGGCAGCAGAGAAAAAAAGAATAAGGTCATTTCTTTTGTTCTTCCACATCTCATCTCCTTATTCTGCTTTTAGAACAGAAAGAAAGTTGAAACCACAAACAGCTTCACCTCCATTGCACTAATCAAAGTAATAAATGAACTGTCCTTTTAGAGACCAAGTGGTCTCTTCCTTACGAGAATATGAACATATTTTATAAGCACGTAAAGGTCATGAAAATGACTGCTTTGATGATAATAAAGAAAATAACATGATTTCTATGGTTTATAAAACTCTCAGATTCATAGCCGGATTCATAATCGCCATCCCCCATAACTACTCTGATCTAAGAAATGGCCCTTCACCCTCTCAATGGTTCAGCCAGAAATGAAGACGGCCATCTCCCTCTCCGTGAACTCCCTCTTTCAACGTCACTTCCTATCAATTTGACTTCCGGTCTATGTCTTAAATCTCTCTATTCTCTCCCTCTCCATTCAAACATCTTCACCCAAGTTACCACCATCTTTCACCTGAACTATGGTAATACTTTCCTAACTAGTCCACTTGCCTTCAAATTCGTACATCCCACCCATCTCTTCCCCACTCTGCAGCCGGAGGGAATGTGTTTGAGGTGCGTGTTGATCATGCCACTCTTGTTATTTGAAAATCTTTCAATGGTTTTTCATTGAGCTTAAAATAAAGCCCAAGTTCATGACCATGGTTGACAGGGCTCTGCATGAGTTGGCCCCTCTCTACTTCTCTAGCCTCATCTTTTACAAACACTCTCACTCTCGGCTCCTACTATACTCCTCTCTTGGATCCTTGAGTAGGATAGGGAAACTTTCCCCCAGTTGTCTTCTGGAATGCTCCAAACCAGATCAACTCGTTGTGGTTATGCTCTCATAGCCCTCAGGATATCATCTCTATAGGTTAACGACCATTGTAAATAACTATTTCTGGAATTATTTATGATATCTGGTTTACCTCTTTACCAGAATCACCATGAGAGAAGGAAAACTGGCACCTTGCTCAGTACCATATCTTCAGAATCGAGCCTAGATATACTACCTGACATATAGTAGGCACTCAAATGTTGGCATCATAAATAAATAATAATCAATGAATCAAAAATAAAATATAAGGCCACTATCAAGATGGCATGCACAGCAAACTGTTTTTCTAGAAATAAGTAGATTTTGTACCCTCCCCAGTAGCCTTTATTCATTCTTTTTGGTAGCACACACGTATGAAGTGGCGATACATATTAAGGATGACTCCCTTGCTCTGTGTGAGTCTATTGTTATGGCACTAAGTAAAGGAAATTGGCCCATATATTGTTTAAACCCTTAGCTACCTGCCACTAAATCTGTGTTGGAGTCTTCTTTTTTTTTTTTTTTTTTTTTTGCTAGAAGAAAAAAATGAAACTGTCCTGAATTTTCAGCCCTGGTTCTTAGTATTTGATATCCAAATATGATCTGATGGTAGAACTCACAGTTGATACCTGGAGAATAAAGAAAAGTCTACAAATGTTAAAAATAAAAAGAAAGCACTTAGAATTTCATTATACTGAACCTAGAAGAAATCTCCCCAAAAGCCTCCTAGTCCAGCCTCTCTGTTCTAGAGGAAATAAAAAGACCTAAGAACGGGAAGAGGCTTACCTGAGGGAATACACTGACTTCACTTGTGTGGGTCACGTTAGAATATGTCTCCTCATCTGATGTTCTCTCTCTTTCTCTCCCTCTCACAGCACTATCCAGTAGAACTTTCTGCAATACTAGAAATGTTCTGTATCTGTGCTGGCCAAGATGGTAGCCACTATCCACGTGTGGCTATCAAGCACTTGAAATGTGGCTAGTGCAACCAAGGAAATGAATTTTTTAATTTTTGATTTTATTTCATTTTAACTAATTTAAACTTAAATAGCCTCATATGGCTAGCGGATACTTTACTGAACAGCACAGCTCTAAAATATACCAGCTAGGTTATGGAAAATAAACCCTGTGACATCAAATAATTTTCAGTAAGCTAGCAGAAAAATTTGAATCACCTGACAGTAACCTTCCAAAACTAGGATATCATAGAAGAAGGTAGAATGGGCTTGGTTACAAGTAATAGAAAAAAAAATAAACAAACGAAAACAATGCAAACTGCAGTAAATAATAAAGAGGATGTATGGCTTCTTGCAGGTAGACAGTTCACAGGTGGGGCTCACCTCCAGGTGGGTTTGACCCAGTAACTCCACCAAACTATCAAGGATCTAGCTCATTTTCAACTCTCTCTCTGCCCTTCAAGGTGTCATTCTAAGGCAGGCTCCCCACCATGGATGAAACAGAGCTGCCAACAGCTGTCTGGGCTATGAGCTTCTTCATCCATATAATGGCAACAGAAAGGATTGTTTCAAGAAGCTCTCTCAGATGAACAAGAGTCTTTCTTAGCTTCCCCCAGCAAACCATTTCTCACGGCTCCTTAGCTTGACTTGGGTCACTTGCCCCTCCTTGAGCCAGTTACCTTGGCCAGGGGGACACGGTCACATTGTTGGACTCTGAGCTGCACCATAAGCCCCAGACCCAAATCAAGAGAGAAATCAGCTTCCTCCAAAAGAGATGAATGGAGTGAGGGAGGTTTGATACTTAAATGAAAATTAAGACAATAATGAGGAAGAAAGGATGAATATTAAAGACAATCACAGTGTGGACAAAAGTTAGTAATGTTTTCATATGTCCTTTTAGGACTAAAGTACTTTGCCATTTTTATAACTTTTTTCTACTTATAAAGTAATATATTAGTATTTTTGAAAGGTAGTAAACTTAAGATCTAAATAGAAAATTTTTAAACTCATCTAGAATCTGTCACATGAAAGTCACCAGTATTAGCATTTAAGTGCACATTCTCCTTTCACTTTCTAAAAATGCCTGGTTGGTTTTGTTGCGCATATATACACACACACACACACACACACACACACACACACACACATAGGTTTTATAATCTGCTTTTTTTTCTCTGAAAATATCACATTTTCCAATGTCAATAACTATTCCTCTAATGGTGACCTTAATCTATATAACCAACCTAAAGTACTTTTCTTTTTCTAAACATTCCTCATCCCTCTGTTGCTTGTAAATTGTGGTTAATCTTACTTTTGTGTCAGGAAACTTCCTTCTACGCAAGACAGAGAATTAACAACAAGAATATTTTTCTTTTCTCTATAGGATCCTATATGACGCCAATGGTTAACTACAACAGAAAAACATAAATCCCCTTTGCCTGCTGTGGGTTTAAATCCTATGAAATTTTCTTGACACTCTAGGTTTGTACTTGATCTGCCTTCAAGTAAATTTCTCTTCTGGTCTTTGTCTTATTATTAATGTGCCTGATTACCTATTCTCGTTTATCTGGTTTGAATTTTAATTGTGGGAAAGAGATAATTTCCAGAAAAAGAAAAAAAACTGAAAAATAGAAATACGTATCTTTTAATCCATATCTCCTTGGGCCTCCCTCCTTTGATTTCTTTATGTTTTGACTTGGTCAGTGAGGCAGTATAATAGAAGGGCTAAGAGAATGGGCTCTGCTGCAGACAGCTTGGGTCCTTCTTTCAGCAACACCACTTACTAACTGCCCAGTCCTAGTTAAGTAATTTTCCCTGAGTTGCCTCACCGATTCAAAGGATTATCATTAAGATGCATATCAGAATGTCTGGCATATTACAAATCTCTATAAACTTTTAAAATTAAATTTGATATCTAGGCTCTAACTAAGATTTAGCTCTAAGTTTTAAGATGTTTTCTTATGCCTTTGCAACCTCAACTTTTTAAATTTGAGACATTCTTGCTCCCCTTCCATCTCCACTTACCTTTCCTATTCCCCTCCCTTCTCCCAAATCGACCTACTTTTCTAGATTTGGTTCTGGTGCACTGTTCTCCATGGAGTTTTTCTTGGCCTCCCAAGTCTAGGGTGGACACCCCTCCCCTCCACCTCGATAAGATTCGGTGCCAACCACATGTGCTACAGCATCTACTGCTCGGTACCATATTTGTCTGTTTTCTTTTCTTTTCTCTTCACTTCACTAGACTAACTTTCACTTCCAAATCCCCAGATAAAGCATAGTGCCTTTCAGGCCTTCAAACATAATGCCTTCTTGACTCAAAGCTTTTGCACAATTTGTTCCCTCTTTCTGGAACATTCTTCCATTTATTCTTTTCCCAGATGGCTCTTTTTTTATCCCTCTGGCCTCAGAGAGACTTTCCCTGACCCTATCATTCCCTTTTTGAAAACATGCAATGGTTTTCCAATGCACAGAATATAATGTGGTTTAAAAACCACAGACCAGGGCTTCCCTGGTGGAGCAGTGGTTAAGAATCCGCCTGCCAATGCAGGGGACACGGGTTCGAGCCCTGGTCCAGGCAGATCCCGCGTGCCACGGAGCAACTAAGCCTGTGTGCCACAACTACAGAGCCTACGCTCTAGAGCCTGCGAGCCACAACAGTTGAAGCCTGCGCACCTAGAGCCCGTGCTCCTCAACAAGAGAAGCCACCGCAATGAGAAGCCCATGCACCACAACGAAGAGTAGCCCCCGCTTGTCACAACTAGAGAAAGCCTGCGTGCAGCAATGAAGATCCAATGCAGCTAAAAATAAATTAATTAATTAATAAAAAAAATTTTTTTAAGTAAATGAAAACCACAGACCACAAGACCCAACACAACCAATGTCTGCCCATATTTTCAATCTAAATATCATTCCATTCCTCCCTACCTACTCCCACATTCACCATGCTCCAGTCACTCTGATCTTCTCTCAGTAATGCATTCAGGTATTCATTCATTCAGCAAGCATTCATGCCACAAACCAAGTACAGAGAACACAACTCAAGAACTGGTTCACAGGATAATCATTGCCCCATCTCACATACTCCAAATACTATCTAGATTCAGGGCCTTTGTACAGGCTCTAAACTCCTGTTTTATTCATCACTGTTCACTCTCCATCTGACAATGTACCTGGCACATAGTAGGTGCTCAATCAGTATTTATAGACTAGATGAATAAATGAATGTGTCAGTGAATGAATAAACACAGCCATTTCTCATTTATTCATGTTTTAGGTGTTTTATGAATTTGCAGCAGTATTCTAAGCAAGCGGTTGGCAGTGGGCTGAGCAGGGAGGAGGCTGGGAAGAATTTCAGATGATGTGTCTGTACACGTATGGGTGTGTGTGTGGGAATCTGAGTCTGAGAACGCCTAAATGTGCATCTCCATCCACATCCCAGTGCCAGAGAGAAAGGCTTTTTGCATGGCTTGTTTTTTCTCATCCACCGTTTTGTCCCTTTCTCCTATTACACCATATTGAAAGTAGGCTTTTCCCACTCTTAGTTTCCACCCTCACGTTCATACTGTAATGATGAGCATGTGGTATCTCTGAGAGTCCCAGCTCAGAGAGGAGAATACAGCAGTTGCTAGTTTAGAGTAGAGGAAAAGAGAATTATAAAAAGGAGTTCAAGGGAAACGCTGGACATGATTGAAGCAGGTAGGACAAAGTACTTGAGCACACCCAATACACATCCAAGTATTTAGGGAATACTTAGATTCCCTAAACCAGAGGTCCTCAGTCTTGACTGAGTTACAATAACTTGGGGAGATTTTAAAACTCTAAATGCCCTGGACCCTACCTCAGATCACTCAAAACAGGATCTCTGGAGGTGGAACTCAGGCAACAGTGTTTCTCAAAGCTCCCTGAGTGGTTCCAATGTGCAGCCAAGTTTGAAAACCACTGACTAAAACAAAAACTTACTGCAGTAAGTCTCTGGTCACTGTGGCAACCCCACAAATACCTGCGATCGCTTGTTAATTAGTTGCCAACTAAGAGGCACGTTCTCTGTGTTTAACAGATTGAAGGTTAGCCCAGTGTATGCATCTTTATTGAAAGCTTACTGTGTGCTTGATATGATAATATTTACCATATAAGAACTCTATTTCATTAATTTGGGGTTTTTTCCTACCTCATATTTAACTGCATAGATGATGTGAACTTTAGGTGTTCCAAGCAATGGTTAGTAAACATCACGATTGCTCCATTTACATACATCCCCTCTCCCTGATTTTCTATCATTTAGCCACAACCCCCCGTACTGAGCTAACTGCTGGTTCTAGGAGGCTCTCCTGTGGCTCAGGGTAGCCCCATCCCCTGGCCATAATCAGGGATAAGCACAAAACTCAGTTTGTGCCAATAATATGCAAGGACAGGTTTCCAGAGATCTCTTGGAAAGACACTTTTTAATTCATCCAAGACAGCTTTAGGAAGTGATTTTTTTTTTTTTTCTTTTCTTCCAGACCTAAACAAGGAAGCAGGTCATTGACTAAGAGTCATTAACAAGCATTTGGAGATTCTGAAGAGGCACCAACCTTAACACGAGACTGATACCATGAAAAGTAGAGTGAACAAGTGTGGGAAAATGTCCTTTGATGAATCAAACAAGTGCTAAAGTCCACTCAGTGTTAGACTTGCCCTGTAATAGTTTAAGGCAGTTTGAGCGTGGCTTTCTGTTACTTGCAACCAAAAGCATCCGAATTAATGGAGCATTAAGAGACAGCCTACAACAACGGAAATATAAAACTAAAAATATCCCAAAGATTGTTTAACCAAAACTTTCATTTTAAAAATGAGAAGATTAAGACCCAAACAGCTGAAATGACTCATGCAAGGTAGCACAATCTACCTGGCCTTAATGTTACATAGAATTGGGCCTAGATTTCAGGTGTCCTCATTTCCAGCCCATTGTTCGTTCTACTGAAGAATAAAGTCTTCATTGAAAACATTCACTTTAATTTTCAAATGTTGCTAAATTAGCTGTGATGACCCTAATTTTTAAAATGTCATTAAATCTCCTTGGAAGGAACTCTCTAGAAATACATATTCCCAGCCCTCTCTCAAAAGACATACTCAAAGCCTATACAGACCATTTGCTTTTCAAATGCAGACGTCATGAAAGAATATGCAAAACTGTTGAAAATATATATCACACAAGCCACCCCAACCAAAAAAAAATTTTTAAGTTCTATCCAGCTAGGCTGCTTCAGTAAATGATGTTGCTGAATATATAAAATACTTGAATCTAAATTTAAAAATGCTCCCCCACCCCTTGATTAACCAGATTGTCCCCTCCCCTATATATAGGAACGCTATGTGCCTGAGCCCACTTACCATCTGTCACCACATTTTCCAAACTTCTCTTCCACCCCCTCCTCTTACACAATCTTATCACATAAAAATATTAGATTTCAGGGATTTGTATAATTTCATTAAATTTTCTGAGCCAAGTAAAAATAGACGAAGTACTGGTATCTCAAACTGACTCAGATTTTGAGTGTCCAACACATATCCATGGTAGCCAGTAATGCCCTTTAGGCAGAACTCATGTGCCCAAGAATAACAAGAATAAGTCTTTTCCCTTATTATGGCATTTCATATTAGGAATTTTCAGGTGTTCCCCATATGGCCGAGAAGGATTTGGATAGCTTCCAGAGAGTCCTGACTCATATACCATCATGTTGCTTTGTTTATTACCTTTCATAAAGATTTGTGAGTTTTCTCAGATCATTAGAAAAATACTTAGAAGCCAATTGGGGATTATGCATGTTGCTGTTTCCCCTTCGCGGTTTGGGAAATGATTTTTAATCATCTGAATACAGGGCACCTCTACTCACCCAAGTGCTTAAGGTAGAAGCTTAAGAGTCTTCTTTTGTTGCTCGCTTTCCTGCTTCTCACATACAATCTATCCAAAATCTCAGCCAATGCTTTTGTTTCCAGACCCCACAGGAGGTCTCTGAAGAATGACCAGTGAGATTGGCTATAAAATAATAAGTCCACTACACAATGTAGAATTGTTAGGGATGGCCCTCTGAACTAGGTTCTTTCCTGCTTCTCTGCATAGGTAGGAGCAATGAGGCTTATAATGAGCATCCTATTATTTCTACCAAACATCCCTCTTTCTCCCATCCCTAACCCAGGTGGTCCCAAAGGGTACATCAACCACAGTGTCCCAACTATTCTGTGATCACAGAGGTAGTCACATGACTCAGGCCTGATCAATCAGGAATCCCCATGTCCTGCCAGCAGAAATTGGTCCAAGGGTGGTATATTATCCAAGAAGAACACTGGGAGAAAGGGATTTGCTCCCTTTATAACATAGACTTGGGGCTACTGGTGACTGTTTCTATCTGCCATTAGAAAAATTCTGCCTGTGGCAGCAGAAAGCACAGTCACACCCAGAAAAGAAAGAGACAAACTAAAACTGAAAGACAGAAAAGGAGAAAGAGGGGATAAGAAGAGAGTCTAAATCAGGGGTCAGCAAACTATGTTCTGCCTCCTGTTTTTGTAAATTAAGTTTACTGGAACACAAATACACCCATTTGTTAATGTACTGTCTAAAAATGCTTCTATGCTACCATGGTAGCGTTTAGTTGGAATAGATACCAAACCTAACTGAGAATGCCTGAATTAGGACATATGAAGTATCTTGTCCTTTTCAAAGATCTTGTAATTTATTGAAGGCCCAGAAATGTAAATACGTATTTATAGCATATAAGATAATGGGAAAAAACAAAATATGGAATAAAAAGAACACACAACACCTAACAAAGAAACAATGGTAACAAAGACGATAATTAGACTACTGATGAAGGCATCTACCGTTTACTGATTGCATATTATGTTGATGCTTTACATATTAGATATTAGATATTTTCACTCATCCTCCGAACAATCTTGCAAAGTAAATGTGTCAGTTAGGATAGGACAAGACTTGCTGCAATAACAAATGACCCCAATATCTCTTGCTACATATCCATGGTGGATCAGTAGAAGGCTCTGCTTACTGTTAACAGCCAAGACCTCAGGATAATGGAGGTTCCTTCTCAACACATGCTTTCATATTTGCTTCACTGAGGGAAGGGACCATAGCAAATCACACGCTGCCTCTAAAAAACTTCTATGCACAACTGAAACACAGAACTTCCACTCAGATTGCATTAGCAAAAACAAGTCATATAACCATGCGTAAATTGAAAAGTACTATCATGTGCTCAGAAGAAGAGCTGGAAATATTTAGAGAATACCAGGAACGTTTACCTAAATAAATACTGGGTAAAAACCTTTCCAGTGAGGAAATACCAGAGAAGTTAGGAGACTTCGTCAAAGACAGAGTTAATAAGTAGTAGTGTTTGAATTGAACCCAAGTCAGTATGACGCTAAATTCCAAGCTCTTTTATGTTGTACCACGTCAATGTCCTTTCTCATCACCTTTGCGCTGGAAAATAGTAAAGATTACTGATGAAAGGAATAGTAGGTTTACATGATTGAGGACCAAGAAAGAGATGTAAAATGTTTAGACTTGATGAGCTTGCAAAAAGCAAATCCTTTAAACTTTTTGATAAAGACATTTACATTATGTAAGCAGTATTTAAGAAAGATATAGATGGCAGTTCAACCAGAGAATTTGACCTGGGGTGGGATGATTATGGGGAGGAGAGGGCAGTATGGAAACAGGAATGAGATAATACAATAAAAAAGAAGGGAGTGAAAGAGAAAGAGAGAAGGAGAGGTTGAGGGAAAGAGAATTAATAGCTGCAAGGGAGATTTTGGGCTGAGACCATCCCTGTTCTTGGGTACTTTAAGTATAATTCTTTCCTAAAAGGTTCAGGTTCAAATATATATGAGACAGAGTTACTATTTCTTTTAGAGGCTTGTCAAGTGTGAAAGAGGAGGAAAAATCTGTTTGTGAAGGGAGTTTACAGTATACTTAAAGTTTATTTTAAAAATAAATAGGACTCGATAGATAGGGCAATAAACAACAGGCCCCACGAGGAACCTGCCAGGAGCACTAACAGGAAGCATCTGTAGGCTGCCAAGAGCCAGAAATAAGAATGAACAGTTCTTATCGTCAGAGAGTCACAGGAACATTCACAAACAAAAAGGATATTTGGGGTGCAGCATCTCTAAGCCAAGTTACTCTCTGTCATGAACGCACTCACAGTTTATATAGAATACACCCACACAGGTAAAGCCACATCTGAATCAGATGTTGCTCGTTCCCTTTGCTGTGAGTTCCAGGTTTTGTTTTAGCCTACAATTGTGACACAGCATACAAAAATATGTAGAGACCTTTAGAGAAATTTAATACCACAGGAACATAAAACTTTGCGTGACCTCAATAATTAAGAAGTATGTATGACCAGAAAAGAGTCTATGTGCTCCCCCAAAAGGTTTATTATTGATATTTTAATATTTATATTTATTAAATTCACAGAGGTCTGATTAATTATGGATATGTGCTTACCATGTGCTGAGCATGATCACAGGAGCTGAGGATACAGGCGTGAAGAGAAACAACCTTTACTTTCCTGGAATCTCCTATTTTAGCGAAGGAGGAAAATGAGAAAAATAAATAAGGTGATTAAAGATTGGACTAAGTGATATAAAGCTATGAAAATAATAATGTAATAGAAAACCAAGGGACAAGGAGTGGGACCCACCTGAGGCAGTGTCCAGGTGGCCCTTTGGAGTGGCGGGCTTTGAGCTAGGACTTGAAAGGTAATAAGCGAACCATGTGATGACAAAGCATAGTATATGTTTGGTCCTGTTTCAATTAACAAAGATTTTTTTCTGGAGACAAAAATATAATAGAGCTGGGTTATAAAGCTCATTGGATGAGGAATCAAGATAACTGAGTCTCTTTTCTGCCACTTAATAGCTGTATGCCCTTAAGCTAGTCACATAAACTTTATGAGTCTGATTTCTTCATCTGTGAAATGTGTGGGTTGAGCCCAAGGATCTCTAAGGTCTCTTCTGGCACGAAAAGTTTATACTAATCCTCCCTGTCCCTACGGCATGTGTGTGCGTAGAGCACATGCGCGCACACACACGCGCGCACACACACACACACACACAGAGGACATACGTAAGTCTCCTATTTTCTAACTGTTGTCTGGAATAAACTCTGGGCAAAATATGAAATGCTCATGCAATATAATTTCAACATAAGTGAAAACCACCATATCTATCCTTAGCATCTTCCCAAAACTCAACCTTTCTATAAAGGTCCCTGCAGACAAATGCGACTACCTTATCTTAGACGATATACCCACGCCCCTCTCTCAAACTACTGGTCTCTGGCCATAGCCTCTGATACTCCAAGTGTGCGTGACTCTTCTTCCACACTCTCCCCCCAACACAGCCCAATCCAATTTCATCTGATTGGACCAGAAGTGAACACCCAATTCAAGGAAGAATCAACCATAGGCTGACCAATGACCAGGGAAATAAAGGGAAAAGGTGAGTTCAGGCCAACCCATCCACTTCCAAGGAAGCTGGATTTGGGACTGTGAAACATTGGATGGGTTGATAGCAGGGCAAAAAATTAAGGACACATGAAAGACTGCCAAAGCATAATGATAACAAAGCATTTGAACGAAGTCTGTGGCCTCTGTGATTGTTGAGGCTCCCAGAGCTGTTTAGATCCAGATTCACCCCCCAGTTTCATTTCCCATGAGACCCTGGCTTTACAGTATTTCCTGTCCCCTATTTCTATGAACTTTCTGTGTCCTATGAACAATCCCCATTTCTACCAAACTAGCTTAGCTGGATTTCTTTCCGCCAAATTGCATTCACTAAAACAAAGGGTGGCTCATTCAATCAATAAGCTAAGCTCCATGGAAATGTTCATGGTGACCTGATTTAGAAACAGGAGTAATAAATGAAAATGGGGGAAAGGCTCTGCTTTCATGAAATAGAGGTCAGATGGCCATGAGAGGCTGGCATAGGGAGAGGTGAATGGCACCTGAAGCAGAAAATGGATTCCAGAAAATATGCAGTTTGGGGGATGCTCCAAAATTGGTCTGGAAGGACCTCAAAGAGATGAGTAGGATGGGAAAATTTGACCTACAATTTTGCTAATGAGCAGTGCTTAACTCTGTAGGAAATAGCCCCAAAAGCTCTCAGATACGTTGGTCTTTCTCTCCACTCACCTTCCTCCCAGCACAATGCATAATATATAGTAAAAAAAAAAAAACAACTAATACTTATTAGTGGAGGCATAAAATTCTTCTTTCAGGAAACACACAGGAAGATATTTTCTCCTAGTCTCTCCTCAAAGAACTTTGTATTTTCCCACCCCTGCATAACTCTTTAGAAGTTTTTCTTACTTCTATGGCTTATGCGCCTCAAATTAGGGATCACAGGGAGACAAATCAAGCCCGTCGTTTTTAAGAAGATGGTATGGAGTGATCGTCCAATAGTCACTTCCAACTGCCATCTGTGACAAGTCTGTAAAACATTTCGTTTGCATAATATATGGGAACTCTATTAAAATACAGCACACTGTTAAAGGAAGTGGGAATATTCTAAGTCAAATTATGTCTCCTCATAAAACCATCCCCCTAGCACTGGCAACAAAGCAGAGTTCTCCTGTATTGCTTTAAATAAGAAAACCTACTGCTCAAGGAATTACTGAGTAGATGCTAAACCTAGTTTAATCCAACGCTGCCGACATGTTGTGAAGTTATAACAAGAAGAAGGCTGAGCAAAGGTCATTTAGCAGAAAGATGCCTGTTTGGATTGAACATCTCCTTCCTCCAGAGCAAGCAAGGACAGAACAGCAATCAGTTTATAAAAGCAGGCACTGGGTGCCATCCATAATGTAGACCTATATATCTGACCTAAAAAGGCCAAAGCTCGTGTTTCCAGAATAGAATAATGTATATCAAATGCCTTACCTGGAAGAAAAGATCTTTATGTTTAGTCAGAAGTGGGCCAGCAAACTAATATCTTGACAGCATGCTGGAGATTCTAGCAAAGGAGGACGGCGGCTTCTTGGGTTTTTCTTTTTCCCTGCCTCTGCCTCTAAAACACCGATGACATCCTTGCTCTAAAAAAGGACATTTTGTTTGTCCAGGTGCAGAATTTTAAAAAACATGCTATTATTCTCACAACTTCAAGCCTGCTTTTGGCTACAGATGTAGTTTTTCAAAAGCGTCAGGTTCTCAAAGACCATGGTTGTTAATTAATGACCATTTACATCAGCCCAACAGCCTAGCCATATTTCAGTGATCAGTTGGGGAAAATCTGAAGGAGAAACAGGACAGGAGAGCATGGAAGAGAGTTTCTTACCTTCAGTGTTTTAATCAGAGCAGTCTAATAAAGTTATTTGTATTATCAACGACTTCAACTTCACTGTCAAAGTATTTCTATTGAAATGCAAGCCCAGGAAATAACCTTAGGAGGCATTTTTAATAGTTTGGTTCCAACTCTGTACAGGGTGCCCAACCAGAGGCTGGAAAAGCTTATAAATGGTTTTCCTTCCCAAATAGCCTGAATGACAGCCAGGCCCAGGTCATACTTCTCTCAAGACAGATGGTGAAAGCACAGTTTACTGTTCAGTTTTCATTCACTGCTGTCTTTTGTAAGACAGCCTCTAAAGAGAGAGGCTAAAGCCATTCTGCCTAATTTTAGCAATACCAGGATGAAACCTTGTGTTTTCATACCATGGGTCACTTCCCTGTAGTGTTTTATGAAACTTGCCTTAAATTTGTCACCCTAAATTCATACCTGGTCAAATTTAGATACTCTCCTAAAACAGAAGTACAAGAGAAGCTTGTAATTTTCTGGGTCATTTCTGACACAATTGTCCACCTCTTGATTTGGGCAGGTGTTTCACATTTGCAGATCTCTGGCTCATCTTGTTTTCACGGCTCCATCTCTTTTATCCCATGATGTCACTAAAGAGAAGCAAAGATCCAACAAATTCTTAAATCTGCCACATCTGGATTTGTGTTTTCCTTGAATAAGGTTAGTGAGTGCTGACTTGGACCAACCACTGAGCTACATGCTTATACTCTTTAGCTGTGTCCATCTCACGACATGGAAAGATTAATGCCATTTTATAGATAAGAAAATGGAGCCTCAGATAGGTTAGGTACCTTTTCCCAAAGTTATATGGCTCATACCTGGCTGAGCAGAAATGCAAACTTGGGTGTAAGCTTATAGCCCCACATGCTAACCCACCTCGCTGATCAGCTCCTTCTTTAATTCCATTACCCAGGGGCGTGCTTAAGCACTGAGTCTAGAAACAAGGCCTGATCAACAGCAGCCTTACCTTTGACAGTCCAATCCAGGCTTCTGTTTTGGCGAATTCCCACCTGGCCACTAAAAGCAGGTATTATTTTGTGCCTGGACTGGAAGAAAGGAAATTGATTTTCTTTGGGGTGAATACAAAGACACCTCAGGCAGGTCTTGTCCCATGAAAAAGCCGGCTGTGGTGCACCCATGCACTTACTTATATTTAATCCCCTCATATAGCGCAAGTTCCATAAGTTCAGAGACCTAGTCTTATATCCCAAGTTTGGAGCCCAGAATGTGGCACTTAGATATCCAAGTATTTGTTCAATGAATGAATGAATTACTGAATGAGTAAGTGAGTGAACAGAGACTTCAAGATCCAGGCACAAGAGACCCCAGTGTAGGAGCCTTTCACTCCGTGTCCTGCTTTCACCAACTGTACTGCTGATATCAGCCCATTCCCGGGTTCCTGGTTTCTGCATTATTAACCCAATACGATCCCCAGCTCCAGCGCTTCCCTTGTGTCTCTCTCCCTTAAGTTCATTTTAGAATGAACTTAAAGTTTCTCAGGGGGGGTACTTTCATACTACCCTCTGCATACCCTAGCCTCCAGGGAATGAAAAAAAAAGAGATTGTTTTTATCGTAAGCAGACTTCTTAACAATGAAATGGTCTTGTTAATGGTCTACCATTTTCATTCATTCAGAATAGGTTTATTGAGCTCCTACTGTGTGCCAGGTAGTTGTAAGAGCTGAGGGTATTGTGAGGATGAAAACAAAGAGGACGAGCGCCTTTGCCATTATGGAACTTAAATTCCAGAGAAGGGAGCCACTCAGTAAACTAAGAGTAAAACATAGGATGTTTTAGGAGGTGATAAACAGAAAAAAGAAAAACAAAGAATAGAAGTGGGATAGGAACTGCTGACAGTGGAATGCAAAGTTAAATAGGGTGGGCATTAAGCATTTAATTGTATTCCTCCTCCAAAGAGCTACATTCAAGTCCTAACCACCAGTACCTCAGAATGTGACCTTATTTAGAAATAGAATATATGCAGACGTAATTAGTTGAAAAGAAGTCATAGTGGAGTTGGGTGGGCTCTTAGTCCAATGTGACTATTGTCCTTTGATTGGAAAATAGTGTAAAGACACACAGGGAGCGCACCATGTGACTACAGAGGCAGAGATTGGAGTAATGCAATCATAAGCCAAGGAACACGAGGACTTCGGACTATCACCAGAAGCTAGGAAAAGGCAAAGAGGGATTCTACCCAGAGTCTCAGAGGGCATGTGGCCCTGCTGACACCTTAACTTGGCCTTATAGCCTCCAGAACCCTGGGAGAGAAAATAAATATCTGTTGTTTTAAGTCATCTAGTTTAGTACTTTGTAACGGGAGCGCTGGGAAACTAATATAGTGGGCAGGGAGGCCTCAACTGTGAGGATGGCATCTGATAAAAGACCTGAAGTTGGTGCGGGAGCCACCCACATGGCTATCTGGGGGGAGAGGGAACAGCAAGTACAAAGCCTCTGAAGTAGGAGTGGACCTAGCATGTTTGTGTGGTTGCAAGGAGGCCAGAGTGGTTGGGGTCGGCTTAGGAGAGGGAGAGTATTCAAGTCCAAATGTAATAAGATCTAAAGACCATGGAGTCCAGTGCTCAAACGTTAGCTGAGCGTCATAATTACCTGGCTGACTTGTTAAAACACAGATTGCTGGGCCCACCCCTGGATCCCTAGAGTTTCAGTAGATCTGGGGTAGGGTCTGAGAATGTGCACGTCTAACAAGTTCCTGATGCAGATATTGTTGGTCCAGGGGCCACTTTTTGAGAACCCTTATTGTAGGACATCATAACAACTTAGATCCTTGTTCTGTGTGAGCTAAAAGCTATTCGAGGGTTAGAACAGAGGAGTGACACGGGAGGACTTCTGTTTTAGCAGGATGCTGTGCCTGTTGGGTGGGGAATAGACTCTAAGGGGGGGACCGGTGGAAGCAGAGAGGCCAGTTGTAAGATAATTGGAATAAAAAGTACATAATGTGAAGCACCTGTTTAAAAGGAGTTATGAACCAGTATGTGTTATGTGTGACCCAGGGTGTTTTTTGGATGGGGGAGGAGCATTTGGGTTAGTTCAGAGAAAACTAATATATAAATAAGAGATTTGAGTTACCCTGGCCTTGAAAGCCTGGCATTCTTGGAGAACAGCACTTATTTAATAGGAGCTATATGACGTCTGTGTGTCACCAGCTTCCTCTCCACTCATGTCCATGCACAGCCAGTTTAGCAACCAAACACGTGTCACATCTGGAAATTCTTAATAGGCCCTGTAGGTCATGGCTGGAGGTTTTTTTTTGTTTTTTTTTTTTTGTTTGCTTTTGAAAGAGTGAAGGGTCCCTTTACTCCATCCTAACACCAACTCAGAATTCTTTGAATTTTAAGAATTTTTGTTTGAGTAGCTAATGAGGACTTCGGTGTGCACATCTGTTAAAGCTCTCAGATCACTCCCAGAGTGACCTTTACGAAGGTCCTAAAATAGATTAGAATACCTATTATCTTTTTATATAAAGCTGAAATCTTACAGTGGAAGAAATTTCCAATGTAAAGAATGAAACAAAATACTAGGGTTAATGATGACCAAAAAAAGTAATATTTAGAAGAGAATCATACATCCAACCTCTTTAAAGCATTTGATTTCTATTAACATTTTCTCTTTCCACTTTCTGTGTGCTCTCACCTTCCTGTGGATCTATCACCTTAATGATACACTCACAACAGCTACACAGACTGCTTCAAAACATAATGGTTTTATTTGTTGGCTGTTTGAAAGGTTCTGAATTTTGTAATTTGTATTTTATAAATACCTTGACTTTTTAAAAAAAGGTAAATTTTGAAATACCCAAAATCCTGGAGAAAGACATAGCCTATGACCTTTCTACACCAAGGGAAAAAGGGAAGCATCTTCAAAGTGTTATTTAGACCACTTTAGTGTTGATACACTATATCAATTAGCTGTGTGACCCTAATGCAGAAATTAACTTCTCTGTTCCTAGTTTCCACATCAGTAAATTAAGGGAGTTTGAATGAAATTTCAAAGGCCCCAGCAAGCTCTAGAATTAGCTGATTTAAATGGTACCATTGTATCCTAGATTTATTTCGGCTTTAAAAAAGGGAAGTTACTTTATTTTGTGTCCTGTCTGATATCGAAACTGAGATCTAAATTCAAATCTTCTGGGGGCTAGACTGGTAGTATAAGTGAGTGAATCAGATGAGGAGCAAGAAAGTAGAGTCAAGGATCAAGAACTGGCCACCGATGAGGAGACCATGGTGACCTATGAGGGGACCATGGGGATCTCTGACTGAAGGACACTGATACTCTGCTCTAGCTTATGTGTGCATTGTAGAAATGGAGACCTGGGTTTATTAAAAGCTTCCAGTATTTCAGAAGCTCAAAAGATTCATTTTTGTTGGCACCACCTTGATCTTTAAATTGACAAGTAATTCAAATTAAAGACATCATCATCACCGTGCAGACCAAACCAACATGTCTTACAGCTCAATCCAATCTAAAAGCTACTAGTTTGCATGATGAAAGCCATATTGGATAAGATTTATCCCTTCAGGGGTTATTGTTGCATGCCGTTTCCATAAGGGAAGGATCAGGTAGCCTGAGCCCTTATCTTAATTACTTTTCTCTCTAAAAAAATAACTACTAATCTCACGCATGCCCCTACAAGGAAAAGGTTAAATAAAGCATTTATAATAACCAGAGATAGACTGACAGTCAGAAAGATAGACACAGGATACTGTAAAAATGCCTACAGGGCAACACAAACTGGTTTTGCAGAGTGGCTTAACCAACTGAGATTTGAGCTGTACAGGCTTAAGTCAAGATATTCTGTTTCTTGGTCAGTTCCATTGGCCAACGGGTGAACAGCAGAAGTCATGGTTGGGCTGACTGGTCAATCAACATGGCCACAGGATGAAAATTTATTTTCTTTTTCTTCCCTCCAATGTATATCTCCCCATAGACTCCATTCATTTCCAGCTTTGTAGTGAAATTACTCATTGGTCATAAATCCCAAGCACTGCCCCCAAACTCACACCTAGAAAATAAACAAGTGAGGACATAATTTACACTATAAATAGGATTGTTTCTTTTATGGAAAGATTAATAGAATAAAGAAGTTAGCATCTTTAGTATATCTAAGTATTTATCTACTGATAATTCATTTAATACATGGAGGGCTATAAAAATTTTAAGAAAAGGTTCATAGATTTATGGATTTTCTTTATAAGTAAAATTAGCTTTCTTTCAGTTTGTCTCCTTGCTATTACATCACACAAAAAAATATCTGCAAGAATTTTCACTAATTTTGGAGAATACAGTTGTGATGGTCCAAGTGAAAATATAGGCTATGTTCTGCATCTAAAGTTGGATTCCTCCACAAAAGAGCCTGAGACAAAGCCTTGGGAATTTATCTGAGAGATGATCCCAGAAGCAGGAAGCATGAAAGGAGAAAAAGCCAATTAAGCTATTTTATTGAACTGGTGATGGTTGTAAGCAGCTAGGTTCATTCCTACTGGGGGACCATCTGAGAACAAGGTAGAATGTGTCTCAGAATGCTTCCACCAAAAACCAAAGTGTCTGGGACATTTACACACAGACTCTTAGCCTCCAATATTTGAGATTTGTTGTGGGTATTACCTTGTATATAATAACTGTTCATGGCTTTAGGAAAAGTCTTTAGGCAGAAGAACAGAGAGATCCTGGGGGCATTTGAGGTCGGATGCCATCAGCATCTTAGGATCAAATTTGCAGCTGTAATTACAGGTAGACTACAAATATACATAGACGCTAAATTATGTAAACAAAATTGGGACCCACCAAAAACATAGGATACCATCCTTCAGAGCAGCTAGAAATGAATTGGGGTATAAAGAGAAATCTATGAATTTGCCAATCAAAAGAGAAAAGCTGTTACCCTCATATCATGACTGCCAGTTCCACTGCGTGCTGCCTATGTGCCTATGTGTGTTCCATGTGTCTTACATGTATCAATTCATTTAATCCTGACCATAACTTTATGCCACAGGCACAATTTTTAATCCATTTTTTAACGATAAGCAAACTAATGATCAGGGAGATTGTCACAGTATTTTAATATACCAATATTAATATACCAGCACACTAGCAAGTCACAAATAAAAAGTTTTCTCAACATCTAGTCAAATTCTCTGGGAAAACAGAGGACTCAAGTTAGAAATGTCTCAGTGGTATTGAATTGTCAAGAAACACACCTACTGTATATCAGAAGATCCACTCATATAAAACAAGTGCTTATGCAAGTGTACCTGAAGAGAAATTCACACTAAAAGGAATTATGTTCTTAAAAAAAAAGTATTTTTCTCTCCTGCTGGGTATTACCATTGTGGGTCTTTAAAACAGAAGCAGGCTTTTACAATTCCTTAACTCAATAGCACCACTTGAGTGACAAAGACTTGCGGGCCCCATGCAGAGACCTTACTTCTCTTTTGTGGTAACTAATAACTCCCCCACTCTCTGCTTTCTTGGCTTCCAATATAGGTTTTGAATACCGCAGGGAATAAAATGGAAAAACAAGAAAGAATGGAAAAGGCACCGCTGAAAAATAATGGGTAAAGTTATATCATGTTCCAATGAGCATTTTTATTCTGATTCATTTAATTTTTTTTAAGCAGGTCAGGTGGGTAAATGTGGGCAGGATTGAATGAGTCCCAGTAGGTGATACTATAATTTGAAATCCTCTTAATGATGCCAAACCAAACTGTTAAAATGTGATGCTTGGCAATTAAGACATTTATCCTCCTAGATTGGTATTATTTTCTTTGCTGTTCATGATAGATCTTTTTGTGATTTGAGTTTCAATTCTCGCTCAACTTGAGGGATTTGGTTAAACTGTATTCAACTCTATTTTATTAGTTACCTAGTTAATTCAGTTTCCTGGGCTATGAAATGATACTGACAAGCAGATATACACACTGCCACAGAAATTCTTCCCGTGTTGCTTAAAAATATAAAAGTGAATAAAAGAGAAAGTAAAAGGAGACACCTAAACAATGTAGCGATAAATGGTGATGGACTTGGATGCAATATGAAAGTTGTCTTGTCCAACCTGTTAACATATGGTCAGAGCTGCCAGTATCTTTCTTGGTTCCTTAATTTTTCGCAGAAGGTCTTAATTTTCAAAGCATATGATTCTATTAATAACTGGCCAAAGAATATTTGCATGTGAATTTTTTTTTTAAATAAGAGCCTACAACAGTGAGTATGTTTCTCTCTTTCTCATGATATTATAATAAGGGGGAAATGGACATCTTGAGATTTTTGCTTGTGCTTCAGAACCTCCTTGACACTCTGATACCGTGTGCCCAGTTATGGGTAGACATAATCTGGGGAAAGGATCCATAGCTTTCATTAAATTCTCAGAGGGGTCTGAGACATTTCTGCACAGCACACACACACACACACAAACACACACAAAACAAACAAATAAAAAACAAGGTCAGGAGAAAATGAACAACCAATGCTGAGATAATTTGACCTTTAATTACTATTGTTGAACAGGTCTTAAGTGATGAACCACTGGCCTTCATCAAGGGGTATCAAAGAGTCATCTACTCTACTACATATTATCTGATCCACAATAGAAAAACTTTCTGGGTCTCTATTTCAGCAAACTGTTCTTCTCCCGAACCCCTTGGCAGTACTCATGTTTTGAAGATAGACAGTCTTAAGGATTGCTTGAATATTCCTCTGTGCCAAGTTCCTGGCTCACATGCAGCACCTATACCAGGCTGTAAGATCTCTATTTCTGTGATCTAACTTAACCCCAGAATGTAATTGTTTTCCTAACCTTATGCCTAACTCCCTCAAATATTTATATAATTATTCTGTGCCTTGTGTATTTCTATAAGCTGCTTTAAATTCTCCTGCAAATAAAAATCATAAGGTAAAGTTCCTTGTGAGGAAAGTTAAACCTGGGCAATTAGGTCACACTCCTATCATTTTGCCCCTGACCTTGCTTTATTTTCCCTCGTAGCGCTTACAGCTAACAACCTGACATTACACTACATATCAATTTGTTTATGAGTTTTGTCTGTCACCCCAATAAAAAGTAAATGCAGTCAGTTTCAGGCAGGACATCGGCTAACATGTCCAGCCTTATACCCCAGTGCCTAGAACAAAGTGTAGCCATAACAGGACTTCAGCGGAGATTTGTTGAATGAACTCAGTTATCTGAGCTCATAGAAAAGTTAAGAGACCAGTTGTTCCCCAGAGCCCAGTAGGCTAACTCACTCCTCTGTGCTGTTTTGATTCCTCCTTCTGAACTGTCCAAAGTGTTCAAATAGAGTCATGTTTAAGTTCTGCAATCTCTTAAGTTTAGACAGAAATCGGTTCTTTATACATGAATGTTCCCTATTTAAATAACAATATAATTCTTACCACTTGTTTTAAGTGATTCTAAAAGGAGGAAATCATTGGCTTTACAAGCATTGTATAATTGGAAATCTGGGTATATTTTAGCAAAGGCTAATGGGTACATATTTATTTTTCTGTGGAGCTGCTTTTGTGCAGTGCCTTGAAAGGAACTCTTATTAAACTTTTAATGATATTCAAAACAAGCTCTCTTTTATGTTTCTAAAGAAAATTAACATGCTGTTTGGAGCCTTATACCAACTTCAGTTTCATGACCCTTAAATCATCGTTTATACACTCTCAGTATTCAGCAAAGAAGAAAATATGTCCCATAGAATTTGTGGTTTGTTTTAAGGATGCATGAGAGTACCATTGAGAACCATGCAATTCATAACAAATTCAATCTAGACAAGACAGCATACCATTCAATGCAGCCGCACCTATTTCTTCTTTCCCACAGGAGACTGAAGAATGAAAGTTATTCTCTCAAATATGAAATTATGAAACACTTTAATTCTATGACAGCCATACACCAAGGACCAGAAAAATCCTTTCATCTCACAATGTTTTAGAGACCCCAGGCAAATGTAAACAGTAGACACTGTTAGACATTAAGGTTTCATTACAAGCACTAAACAGCTTAACTGAAAATCTACTGATTTATTTGGAATTTCATGGGATTCTGGTGGGGAATTTATTAAATTATTTAGTAAACTTCAACAGAAAAAATTACCATTTACTGAATCTGAATATTGCACTTATAGGTTTACTTATTTCACACCGTGGTTTATATTAAGGAATATGGTAAAATAACGTCTAGTGTCTAACATTAATTCACCAGTAGTGATCCATTTTAATACTAGACTGTGGGTCTTCCATAAGCTGACTCCCTAGTGATGAAATATTCCTAGGATCTTGTGATGAAATTTACCTCTTGTCAGTGAGACTTGTCTGGGTCCCAGAAACCCAGGTTTGGTTTCTACACAGAGAGAATGTTCCTCTGTCAACCAGTGTCTTCTGAGAAAACTATCTCCATAATTTCATCATAACTGGTTCCATATAATTCATCTTCCAAATTTTCCAAATATCTAGCACAAGCACTGGATGTTATTCTTCTCTTAAGTGAGGGTCTTCTTGCCAAATATTTATGTCCATAAATTACATATAATTATAGTTGTGTGTCTGTAGACATATTCAGATATTATGCACATCTATCCACACACCTGGGTATTGTGAGCATCTGTATACACATGGCTGTATACACATATTATGTGTGTCCGTACACACAGAGACATTGTGAGCAAGTTTACAGATGGTACAATGGAAACAGAGAACTAGGATTAAGCCAGGAAATTCTTTGAATAGTAGGAATTATATGGAGAGGATAGAATGAACAGCGCCAGTGGTGACACACAGTAATCATGCAGAAAAAGAATCCAACAGTACTGATGCAAGTTTATGCATTAGTCAAAAGTCCCAAGAGGACAGATGACCAAATGAATCTGATCTCAGATAAATCTGGTGGATAAAACATTTAGGATGATAATGGAGTAGCATAAAATGATAAGTTATCTAAATGAAAACAACAGTAATTTAAAGCAGGATCTGTGGCTACTAAGACTTGATGACTGAAGAGATGGGAAGAGAGGAATGGGTAAAGCTGATCACAAGGAAGACAGGCACAGCACAAGGGAATTGTGTCTCTGCGATGAAGTCTGGTTGCATCAGTGACCTGATGAGTGGAAAAGGGAGACAAGAAAGAGAGAGTATGTGTGGAAGTCAGAGGGAGAGATTTGCACATGCTATTCTGCTGGCCTTCAAGATGGAGGAATGGGGCCACAAGCCAAGAAGTGCAGGCAGGACCTAGAAGCTGGCAAAGGCAAGGAAACAGATTCTCCTCTAAAGTCTCCAGCAGCATCCCAGCCCTGCAGACCCATCGATTTTTACCCCAGTGAGATTTCTGATCTATAGAACAAATAAGTCTCTATTGTTTTAAGCCACCAAGTTTGTGGTAATCTGTCATAGCAGTAATAGCAAACTATTAGACCCATTCTTACCACCAGTAGCCACTTTTCATGTGAATCTTCTGGAATGATCTTATTTTGTACTCGTTGGATCCAGTACACTAGAAACAATATTTTTGGTTTGAATGAAATGTATTCATCTTCCATTCTTCCTTCCATCTCCTTAAATTAGGAATGAACAATTTATTTATTTGTGGAGGATTTTTTTCAAGCTAGAAGGATCCAAAGCATTCATGTCGTTTCCAAGTCAAATTCGGCTGTTCAAATCATTCAGCCCAGTAGATCTCATATTAGCTTAGATACATTACTTAAGATACATTTTTAAACCAGTTTAATAATAAAGGGAGAAGTTGATTTTTTTCCTACATTAGCAAGCAATTAAATTAATTCAATTTTCTTTTACCTAATTTTAAACTTATTTAATCCATTTACACTAGGTCTGTTAGATTAAAGATCCTGAAATTTGTTTGATCACTTAATGCTTTTGTTGGGAGATTAAAGTTAAGCTCTGGTGTCTCTAAACTGAGAAGAAGCAAAAAGTCATTTTCACAGTCCACGTGACATTCTTTGGGTTTCCTCCTTCAATCACTTTACACGTCCCTCAAGGAAGTGTGTCTATATATTTTGTCCATCATAACCCAGTTAATTCCTCATCCTGTATGTTTATTCCCATTGAGATGAACAGATCAGGGGCCTCTCTGAGGTGTTTGCCCAGGGCTCTAAAACCATAAATCTGGGACTGCCTCCTTTCCGTGTTGGCATTTGCTGCCCATTAGAGTTTAGATTCAACAAATGCCTCCAATTCCCCTTGATCCAAGACTAACCAAAAGTAGAGAGTTTATAATCCCTTATGTTATTACTTTGTTCTTAAAACAACAACAACAAAACCAACAAGGAAAGCAACAAAATACAAGATCAAGCCCACAAGTTTTGAAATCAAACTAGAGTTTATACAATGGTTCTCAGACTACCTGCCATGTGACCTTGGACAACTAAGTCAATCTCTTCTAGCTCCCATTTTCTCACATATGTCAGGGAGAAGTTACAGTATTTTAGTTGCTTGTTTAGTTGCTTAAGTGAGATACAGTCTTCAAAGCTTTTACACAGCCCTAGCCTGTGGCAATTGCTCAATAAAACGCCACTATTACTCTTGCTTCTCTTAAATAACTCAGTGCAAAACATAACTTTCAACTTTTTTGGGTGGCATCTTCATCTGTTAAGTAAGGGAGTGTGACTAAATAATAACGTTTAGTAGTTATTTTCCCTTTAGTAGTGGAATTCTAAGAATAATATAAACATAAAGAGCATAGTTGCAAAAATGAAGGGATATTTAGGTAAAAGGATATGGAAAGACAACAATGTTATTTAGATATGTTTCTACAACTGTCTTTTATTAACAATCACTCCCATATTACCTATGAAGTTCTACCATGCCATAGATCATTTGAGAATATAATGAATGATCTGTGAGGGTTCTTTGATAAAAATTTATAATAAAATAAAAGCAAACATTTATTGTTTATGGCTGGCACTGTTCTGTGTTGTATGTGTACTAACTCATTTGATCCTTGAAACACACACACACACACACACACACACACACACATATATATGAATATACACACCCACACATTGGGAAAGTTGTATGTGTGTGTATGTGTGTGGGAAAGTTGTATGCATGTGTGTGTATATATATAAAGATATATATATATATATGTATATATATAAAATCTCCCTAAAATAATACCCTAATATATATTACACACATTATTATACATAATATATACTTATATATTATATAGTTATAAATAATTGATATAAAACCCTAATATTTATATGTGTGTATATATATGTGGAAAGTATATATGTATTATATATATATTATATACAGTTGATGAGGAAACTCAGGCAGAACTTTCTTAATGTATTTATTCAGCAAAATTTTGCTTTAGCATTAAATTTTTATCATTATCATTTATCATTAAGTTCTAACCTTGCAGGATAAAATTGCTTTGTGATCTAACCCTCTCTCTACCTTTTACTTTTTTTTTTAAGAACACACTGGACTTTGAGGACATACCTGAATTTCTAATTTGAAAACTATTTCAAATATCTAGGAAGGCTCTAATAAATTTTTATATAGACTAGCAGAGTCTAAATAAAAGTGTAGAGTGCCAAATATGGGAAATAAACAGATGACTATGTTAATATGAGGCTTAAGTACTGGCATAAAAGTTTCAATCACTTTTAAAGGGAAATCGCGTTAAATAGAGTGAAATCAGGAAGCTATGCCCAAGGAGAACGACAACTCTTCGGCAGTATTGTCCAATAAAAATATAGTGTGAGGCATACATGTGAACCATGTGTATTATTTTACACTTTCTAGTAACATTTTTAAAAACAGCTGAAATTAATTTAACAATATGTCAAACACTTTACATGCAAAATATATTTTCATGTCAACATGTAATATTAGAAATTATTCATGAGATATATTACTTTCTTTTTGTCGTATATAACTCTTTGAAATCCAGTGTGGTTTTGATACTTACAGCACAGCTAAATTCAGACTATGCACTTTTCAAGAGCTCAACAATTACATATAACTGGTGACTACCAAGTTGGACAATACAGGTTTAGGTCTGTCCAAACTGTGGCTGATGTCTAAGGTATTACAATAGGTTAGTCTACTAAAATCATGTATTCAATTTTGAGATTCAAGAATTGTTTTAAGAAGGTATCTATAGTTTGTATAGAAATCACTGCTAGTTACAGGTGATAGGTTTCAGCTTTGCAAATACTGGGATCGTAGGAGGGAGGAAAAAGAACACTAGGCAGAAACAGAGGGTCTAGAATCAAGTCTCGGCTTGATTAAGTCACTTAAAATGCATAGAGCTCATTTTTCTCACCTCTAAATTGGGGAATATTACATATTCTATGTACTTCTCTGCATCGTTCTGAGGATTAAATGAACTAATTTAAGTTAATTTGCAGAGAATATGATATAAAGAATGGTAACGACGATTGTTGTTAAGGTAATGGTGATGATCAATGGTTGGTGAGGCGGAAGATGATGTCAGAATCGTTGTTCTTTTTAAACTAAAATCTATATTAAATAATCCTTCCATAGGAAAATAATTCTAAAAATAGATCTTTACTTAAATCATTAAATTATAAAATTATTAAAAGTAGAACTGTCAACCAGTTACATAATTACTGAATTTGCTTAACGGTTGTTCTTATTTTATTTATTCACCAAAATTAGATCTTTAGTTCTAAAAATATGTCAAGAGATAAAGGAGGTAAGCGTGAAGAACACAATGGGGATGGTGATGTTTATTTCCATGAGCTATATGAATTGGAAGTATATTATAGGCAAGGGAAAAGTCATTTTGACTACATTGTCATAATAAATGACATTTATTTGTCATTTGTCACAATATTATTTATGTTAACATTCTGTGCCAATGAAACAGAGAAACTAGAGGGATATTATCTTTTACCAGGAAGCAAGAAATTTTAATAAATAGTTTAATTAATTACTGTCATTAGCTGGATTGTTAGCAATTCATTTATTCTAGACTGGTTTGTCACAAACATCAAATCCTCTTCTAAGAAGAGTATGTGATTGTGTGCTAGAAGGCAGTTAAAGAATTTTAGGAAAAGCATGCAGTGAAAGATATAAATTGTCATTAGCCTTCACTTTTGGTGAGAGAAATGTCAGACATAGCATATGAGTGAAAAGTCTGAATTAACTCACAGGTTTGCAGAAGTTTTTTCAAAAGCTTTGTGTATATTAGTCAAAGTGAAGCAGAGACTACATAGTCCTGATTTGAGAAGACAACAACAGCATATCTTAAGGTTCTATATCAAAGAATAATAAACAGGTAAAGAATTATATATCTAAGGACAAAATTCATGCTTCCTCCTTTGGTTTGGTTTAGTTAGAGGAATCGGGTTCTCAAATGAAATATTCTACGGAAACCCAATATGTAAAACAATCTAAAGTGATATCTTTTTAATGTAAATTAATTTTATGTTCAAATTTATATTTTCTTATTAGTGTCCGTCAATAAGAAGGCAATTTTGATCAATTAAAATATTTAGAATTAGTTTAAGATTATTATCAAGCTTGGGTTCTCACTTTCTGTGTTTGTACCTTTATATATGAATTGCTATAAATATTAGGATAAATGATATGAAATTCCTGATATTGACCAATGATAACCAGCAAATATGACAACATCATGTAGTTCAAGGTAACAGTAGTAATTGTATTTGTGTTTCTTAAGGATTTCCACCTGTGATCTTTCTGGTCTTCTTAATTTAGAGCACCCAGAAACTTGAAATACAGTGAAACTTGTTTTAAAGTTTGATCACTAACAATATCAAGAATTTGCTCACCCACACTATCATAAGAGTAAGAGTCATACAGCTACAACTTAGTAGGTTTTACTGAAGGTTCTGACTCACTAAAAAAATACTCTAAAAATGTATATCAAGCAGAAGGAAAATTATGTCACATGGAAAGGCTAAGTTGCAAGAAGAAATGTAAGAAAAGATACTGGCACATATGTGGGTAAGTTAAAAAATCACTAACACTATAAAATATAATAATATTGTCTACTTTGGGAGGAATTAAAACTGAAACACTGGATAATGGTAATATTTAAGTAGGGAGGAGATGATCAGAGTAAATTGCTGTAAGGTCTTGTATCATTCTGCAGTATGATAAAAATATTAACTCCAGACGTCATTAAGATAGGCAGACATGTTACAATAGCTTGGGTAATTACTAAAATGATAGACATACAACACAGACCTTCTAAACTAATAAAATGATAAAGTAGAATGAGAGAAAACTCCATCATCAATCTAAAATAAGGGAAGAAAGAAAAAACAAAGAAAAAAAAAGACCTGCAGCACATAAATAAGATGACAACAATAAATGTAAATACGTTAGAAATCATATGAATGTAAATGGGCTAAAATCTCTAGTCTAGTTATACAAAATTGTCCTACTGGTTTTAAAAAATCCAGCAGCTATCTGCCACTTCCAGGAGATAGATCTAAATTTAAAGACTTAGAGGAATTGAAAGACAAAGGATATATCAAGTAAATATTAACTAAAAGAAAATGAGTATAGAAATAATAATATTAGACAAAATAGACTTTAAGAGAAAGATAATTCATACAAATAGTAATAGTTTAGTACTAAGCATAATAGCAATTTAATTCACTAAGAAGGTACACAATTCTAAACTTGTATAAACCTAAAAACACAACTTCAAAGTACATAAAGTAAAAAATGTCGACTACAAACCTAAATGGAAAGGAAATCCAAAAAAGAAGGGATATATGTATATGTATAGTTGATTCACTTTGCTGTACAGCAGAAACCAACACAACATTGTAAAGCAACTGTACTCCAATCAAAATTAATTTTAAAAAGAGCAAAAAAAAAATGTCGACTACAAGATGAAAAATAGGCAAGTTCACCATCACACTGGAAGGATGGTGTACTTTTTGTACAAGCAGGAAAAGACTTACTAGGGATACAGAAAATTTAAACAACACAATTAGCAAGCTTGATCAGAAATTCCTAATGTCTACGTGGTCTTGATTCCCTGACCTCCTTTCCAGAGGAAGGGGGAAAAATCCACAGGTCCCTGTTATCTTGAATGCGTCTGGTCTCCTGTGTACCTAGACTGCAGAAGTGTGGGAGTGATGGAGGCACAGTTTTCAACAAGCATCACATGGATATGCTGGTTCCCTTTTGAACAAAGAGGTACATAGTCCCCTGATTCCATGACAAGTAAAGTCCACATTCTATCATGCTTAAAGTAATTGCTGAAACTATCCAGAACAGGACAGTGCCAATACATACCACACACTTTCTTGTCACCACAGTGTGTGCTGCTCTGCCCTTAGGAGAACTATGTCAGAGATATCACTGACATTTCATTGACCTTGTTCTCACCTGCCTGGTTTCAAATGAGCAGACGAGTGCACTTCTGAACTTTAATCCAATGATACCGTGCAGAGTTAAACAATCCCTAATCATTAGCATGTTCTCAAGATTTTCAAACACTGCCTATGCATAGAAATAGGGTGTGTGTGTCAGAGGGCAGGGGTGGTATTTCAAAGTCTTCACAAAAAAAGATGGTGAACCTGGAATTTCAATGTGTTCAAAACTGGTTCACAGGTATTATGAGTGTGTATGTTGGGTTTTATTAATTTTTATGTAGTTAAAAATACAGTTAAAAATAAAATCATAATTAAATGTACGAAGAACCACTGAAGCACTCTCAGCAGAGCACAGTTAAGAAAACCACCAGCCTATGATCCTGAAGATTGCTACATAGATGCTTAGACACACAGGAATAGCCAAATATGCTCACATTGGGTATTTCCTACTAATGAGTTCATTTCAGCCATCATATGTTTATTCATTATGCTAGTCACTGCGGGGTCATATCCCTGCCAGCAAGTATATAATCCAAGAACATGCACAAATAACCAACACACACACACACACACACACACACCCCATGCATGACTCAATGTGGTTAAGTACTATGCATAGTAAAACTTTCTGCCGAAAGTTATTCACTGATTGGTTTAGTAATTCAATTAAAACTTTTAAAGCTTCTACCAAGTGTCAGGCACCATTATAGACACTGGAGATGCAACATTGACCAAGACAGATAAGATTCCTGCTGTCTTGGAGCTTGCATCCTAGTTCAGGAGACAGGCCAAATCAAGAAAAGAATGAATGAATGAAAAGAGTGCCAAATTCCTTGAAGGAAATAAAAAGACGAGATGTTGACTGCAGTTTTGCAACTTCAGCCCTACTGACATATTGTCTGATAAGTCTTGACTGCGGGGTGATACTGTGTATTGTACGATGTGTAGTAGCATCCCTGGCTTCTACCCACTAGGTACCAAGAGCACCTTCTCAGTTATGACAACTAGCAAGATCTCCAAACATTGCCAAATATCCCCTGGGGGGCAAATTCCTCCCCAGTTGAGAACCATTGTGCAAGATTGATGGGAATGAGAATGAGTTTTTTTGTTTTTGTGGGTTTTTTTTTTTTTTTTTTTATTGGATGGTCAGGAAAGACCTCTTTGAGGCAAAAAAAAAAAAAAAGCCAACCAGGAAATATTTTGGAAGAAAGCTTTCCAGGCAGAGTTGAACAGTAAGTACTAAAGCAGTAGGTGATAATGAATTTGAAGTCCTAAAGGAAAAGACACAGGCTTGTTTGACTAAAGCATAGAAGCAGGAGATGGTATCAGAGAGGCAGACAAGACAAGAACAGATAGAGCTTTACAGGCTGTGGTAGGAAGTTTAGATTTTTTTTCAATGCAATGAGAAGTTTAGATGAAGGAGAGAATTTCAGGTTAACTGTGAAGGAAGAAATGTTTCTAGCTAGACATTTAAAGGAGGATAGGCCTGGATTGTTACAGGCTGGAGTGAAAGACAGAAGCACTCCAGGGATTGATAACAGATCAGAGAGGACAGAACCTGTCTGGGGTGGAACAAAGGAGGTGCAGAAATGGAATTGCAGACTTGTCAGAAATGTGGAATCTAATGCAGGAAGAAGGGACTTTTGAGGGGAAACCTCTATTCCAACCACCACTGGGATGACAATTCAGAGGAACGCGCTCAAGGAGAGAGTGTTCTAGGTAACATACCGACAGCAGCTGTGAGCTGGGGGACCCACTGCATGTGTAAGGACTCTGGTTCAGCCCCAAATGTACCCCCTTTAGGGATGGAGGGCCCAAAGCCAAGTGCAGGCTGAGCTACCTGACAGGAGCCAGAGACCAGTAATCCAGGGACAGGCTGCTAACAGCACAGAGATGTCAATGGCTTGATCCTAATACGTTCTTGTTAGAGGTTTACAGAGGAAACACTTTCAGACCAGTAAAGACAAAGATAACGAACTTTAGCTCTTTATTCCAACTCCCTCATTGTTGTACCATTACTACCATTTAAAAAATATTGGCATGTGTGAGGCATTGTTCTAAATGATTTTCTCATTTAATCTTCTGAACAATCCTATAAGGTAGATTCTCTTATTTTCAGCATTAAAAAAAAAAAAAGCACTGGAGTCTCAAGATATTCTGCTACTTGCCCATGGAATCTGAAACCTAAGTAGTTCTGACTCAAGTCCAATCTCTGAACCACCTCATAATACTCAGATAAATCAACCAATACTATATACTGCTCAGATGAATCAAACTGACAAAGGTGATTCCCAGCTAATGTCTGGTTGAGAAATAATTCGTAATAAATTGCTAGCATTTGAATACCCACTAGTGCCAGTTATTTTTCTAAGCACTGTAAATGCATTATCTTGTTTCATCTTCACAAAACCCACAAGAAAGGTCTTATCAGTTGTCTCATTTTATAGATGAGAAACCTGAGGGCCAGAGATCTTAACTAACTTGTCCAAAGTCACACAAACAGCAAGTGGTAGAATTGAGATTGTAATTTAGATAGTCAAATGCCCAGGTCTTCCTCACTAACTCTAAATCATAGAACCAAGTTCTCTTCCAACAACAAGAAACTTTTAGAAACTCTTATATAATCTTATTTCATAAAAATAAGACATATGATTGAAAATATTGCAACATTATTTAAAAGACTTTCACAAAGATGTCTGATAATGTTCTAAGCAGAGGCAATCCCTTGGAAAGCCTCTATTACTGTGTTTCCGTTTGTGCAGTAGTTCTAAAGAAAATATGATAAATTCACTTATTAATTCATTTCACATGATACCTTAACTTCTAAATAAGCGTAGGAAAAGAGGGCTTTGTGCACTGATTCTGCAGCCTCTTGTTAATGCATAGACCAGTTAACGAGTTCAGATATGTCCACGTTACTTCAGGTAAAGATCTGTTGCTACCCCATCTGTACTCCCTCACCAGATCTTCTAACCAAACACAATTTGAGGAATCAAGAAAGACCTAGAGTTGCAGAAGTTACTGTTTCGGGATCTGTGTATTTGACGTCAGAATGACAGACTGTTACTACCTAGGTGTTAGCACACTTCCCGTGGCACCAGTGTGACCTAAGAGATTGACCCAATCTGTTGGTGATGCAATCTGTTGAAAAGTGTGTATTCTCAAACAAAAAAATTGGAGGTATGAAAAGGCATCCATGAAGCAGTAAGAGAAAGCCAGTACTTGGCATCAGAAATTGCAGATTTGGGTTCAGCTGTACCATTTACAAGCTTTGTGGCCTTGGGCAAATCACTGCAACAGCTCTGAGATTAGGGCTCTTCATTACGCAGGAGGCAACATCATCCTGACCCTGGCTACCAGGCAGGTGGCAGTGCAGATCAATAAAACAATGAATGCATGGGTGGTTTATGGACTGTATGATGATGCTCTAACAACAAAGGACAACATTCATACTAGAGATGTCGAACAGCTGTTACACAGCTGACTCTTTACTGAACTGGGGACAGTACATCTCGTCTTTGTCCTCAGGTCTTTTTGACAATGGCAGTGTGCTGCAGTCGAGCTGACTCAAGCTTATGTGTTCTGGAGCTACAGGAGAGACGAGGTCAACGGGAATAAGATATTCATGCTTCTGGCAGCTGCTTGAGATAGAAACAGAAAATTCTTATTCTTTTAAGGCATTAAATCCAACCTGTCTAGGTACAACTAATGTGAATGAGACAACCTTTGCAGGCCCAGTAGCAACTATCTTTGAAATCTTTAATAGTAATAATACCAACAACAATAATTGCAGCTCATGTATCAGTTAACTACTTTTACAAACAAAATGCTCTAAGATTCACAGGCTTAAGAACATTTATTCTTAGTTCTCTAACTGCGTATTGGCTGAGCTCAGACAAGCAGCCCTGACTCAGACAGAGGCCCACTGGGGCTTGGCTTCTCATCCGGGTTAGGCTCATGTCTGTTCATTCTGCAGCCGAGGCAAAGGGGGCAGTAGCTACTGGGGCCAAGGCCTTTTCAAAGCAATGTCAGAGGTGCAAGGGAGACTGTGTGTCAGCACATTTCAGGCCTCTGAATCTGTCTAGGTCATAGTCACTAGGCATTTACTATGTGTACAAGCAACTGTATACTAAGAGCTTTACCCCCATTCTTTCATATAATTTTCATAACAATCCTGTAAAGCCAGGCCTATTTTTATCCTCGTTTTAAAGACAAAGAAATGGAAGTAAAGAGAAATTAAGAAACTTTCCCCGTATCCTGCAGCTAGTCAGTGGCAGGGTCAGGATTCTCATATAGGCAGTGGGACTCCAGGGATTTGCCAGTATATTCTATTGTCTGCTTAAATCCTTAATCCATCAACACTGCAATTAAAATGGGCCTAGTTTCAAAGCATTGAATACATCTGGGTTCCCATACCATGACACTTAAAAAATATATGAATTTTGTTTTATTTATGTTACGAGATATTTGCTCTGCACAAAGCATATATAACATGCATCTACCCTACGATGTCTAATAAAATCAACACATAAATCTACCACCCAGAATCTAGAATATTGCCTTATCTTCGTATGTTCTTTCTCTGTATCACCTTTCTGCCTCCTCGCTGAAGATAACCGCTCTCTTGAATTTTGTGTTTATCATTCATGTGCTTTTTTAAACAGATTATCATATATATATCTGTGTCAAATAATTTTGCTTGGTTGAAACATCAACTGTGCTGTCATATGTATCTATAGTTAATCCATTTCTTATTGTTATATAATAGTGCATTTAGGGACTTCCCTGGTGGTCCAGTGGTTAAGATTCTACGCTTCCAATGCAGGGGGCGCAGGTTTGATCCCTGGTTGAGGAACTAAGATCCCACATGCCACGCGGTGTGGCCAAAAAATAAAAATAAAAAAATAGTGCATTTAGTGAATATATCACAATATATCAATTATCCTACCAATGAATATTGGGGTTTCTTCTAGTGTAATGCTATTAAAAATAAAGCTTCTGTGGACAACCTCACTAGTAATGTGTAAGAGTTCCTGTGTGGCACATCCTTACCAACACTTGGTATTGTCAAACTCATAATTTAGGGGAAGTAAAATAATATTTTATTGTGATGTTAATTTGTATTTCCTTGCTTACTAAGAAGTTTTGGCACATTTTTCTTAGGTAATCTACCATATATGTTTTCTTTTCTGTCACCTGCTTATTCATGACCTGGCCGATTTTCCTACTGGGTTATTTATCTTATTGATTCATATCAGTTATATGTATTATATTTATATAAAATTGTCCATTACATGTATTAGTAATGTCTTCTCTCAGTTGTGTTTTCTCTTTTCATTCTATTTATGGTAAATAGTGAAAAGACTTATCAATCTTTTCCTTCGTGGTTGGTCTGACTTGAATAGTGTCCCCTTAAAATTCATGTCCACTCAGAACCTGTGAGTGTGACTTTATCTGGAAATAAGGTCTTTGCAAATATATAATCAAATTAAGATGAGGTCACAATGGATTAGGGTAGGCCCTAAATCCAATCACTGGTCTCTTACAGGAGGGAAATTTGGACAGAGAGAGAGAAGAGCCACAGGGAAGAGGACCACATGACAACAGAGGCGGACACTGGAATGGGGCCACTGCAAGCCAAGGAAAACCAAAGCTTGTCAGCAAGGACCTGAAGCTGGGAAGAGGCAAGGAGTGATTCTTCCCTAGAGCATTCAGAAGGCACAGGGGCCTTCTAGCCTTCAAAACTGTGAGGGAATAAATTTCTGTGTTGTAAACCACCCAGTTTGTGGTAATTTATTATAGCAAGCACAGGAAACTAACACAATGGTTAACAATTTTTGTGTTATAAATTTTTTTAATCCTAAAGCTATCAAAATACTCACTATATTTTCTTCTAAAATTTGAAATACTTGCCTTCACATTTAAATTTTTAATTCATCAAGTACTGATTTTGTTTATGGGCATGAGATAGAGAACCCATTATATTGTTTTGTTTGTTTGTTTTCCTATTTGGGTAATAAATTGTCCCAGTACCATTTATTGAAAGGTTCAATTTTTTCCCCAGAACTTTGCAAAGGTTCCACTACATATGAAAGTGCCACATAAGTCTGGGTTTCCTTTTGGGCTTTCGAGTATGTTCCATTGGTCAAATTGCCTATCACACTATTCTGTGCTGATTATTATAAATGTATTGTAGTTCTTCCTATCTGGTAGAGCTAATACTTTCACGTTTTTCCTCTCTTTTTTCTTCAGGAGTCTCTTGGTTGTTCTCAGGCATTTGATCTTCCATTTAAATTTAAAATCAGCTTGTAAAGCTCTTTCTTAAAAGTCTGTTGGGATTTTGATTAGAATTTTATATAATCTATAGGTCAACTTGGAAGAATTAACATTTTTATAATATTAGGCTTTCTATTTATAAAAGTGATTACCTATTATTATTTATATTTTAAAATAAATAAAGTGTTATAATTTTCTGCACATCAGTCTTACACACTTACACTTACACACTTAATTTATTCCTAAGTACCACATATTCTTTTTTTTTTTTTTTTTTTTGGCCGTGCCACATGGCATGTGGGATATTAATTCCCTGATCAGGGATTGAACCCGCACCCCCTGCAGTGGAAGCATGGAATCTTAACCACTGGACCGCCAGAGAAGTCCTGTAAGTACCATATATTCTTTGTTACTCATGTAACATCTTTTCAGAATTGTGTTTTAAAACTTTTTGCTTATATATAATTGCAATTTTGATTGCCAGTATTATATCCACCTTGCTAAATTCTATTGTGTTAACTTATTTGTACATAACTCACAGTTTTCTACGAGAATAATCACATGCCAAAAAAAGATGGGAGTCTGGTTTCTTCCTTTCCAATTCTTATACTCTTTGCATCTCTTTCTTTCCTTGCTGTACTGGCTGGGTCTCCAGTATAATGCTGTATAGTAGCAGTAAAAGTGGGCATCTTTGTCTTGTTCCTAGTTTTAAATGTAACGCTTCTACTGTTTTACTGTTAAGAATTATGTTTGCTGTAGGTTTTCATACTCTTTAACAGATTCAAGAAATCCTTTTCTATTCATAGTTTGCTAAAAGTTTTATCACAAATGAGCTTGGAATTTATTAAGGGCTTATTTGACATCTATTGAAATTATGTGGTTTTTATCCTTCAATGCATTAATGTGGAAAATATATGAATAAACTTATTTAAAAGCCACTTTATAAGAGGTATAATTGACACACAAAAAGCTGTACACATGTATACATCTTAATGAGTTTGGCATTAAGTATACATCCATGAAACCATCATGACAATCTATGCCATAAACAAATACATCACTTCCAAGTTTCCCCCACCCTCTTTATTTATCATTAGTTTTGAGTGTTATAAAACCACTGTACATAATATCATATTCTGAGCAAATTTTTAAGTATATAATACAATATTGTTAACTATAGGTACTATGCTGTACCCAAGATCTCCAGGATTTACCCATCTAGCATAACTGAAACTTTGTATCCATTGACTAATACCTTCCTGTTTTCTCCTTCTCCAGGCCTCTGCAACCACCATTCTACTCTCTTCTATGAATTCGACTATTTTAAACTTCTCATGTAAGTGGTGTTCTGTAGTATTTGGTCTTCTGTGTCTGGCTTATTTCAGTTAACATAATGTCCTCCAGGTTTATCCATTGTCACAAATGGAAGGATTTCCATATTTTATAAGGTTGAATAATATTCCACTGTGGGTATATACCACATTTTCTTTATCCTTTCATCTGTTATGGGCACTGAGGTTGTTTCCATGTCTCAGCTATTACAAATAATGCTACAATGTATATGAGGTCACAGATCTCTTCTATAGTGATTTCACTTTGTTTTGATATACACCCAGGAGTGTTATTGCTAGATCATAAGGTAGTTTTATTTTTAATTTTCTGAGGAACCTCCATACTCTTTTCCAAAGTGGCTGTACCAATTTACATTCCCACCAACAGTGCGCGTGGGTTACCTTTTCTCCACACCCTTGCCAACACTTGTTATCTTTTGTCTGTTAAATAATAGCCATCCTAAGATGTGTGACATGACATCTCACTGTGGTTTTGATTTGCACTGTTCTTGATGATTAGCCGTGTTGAGCATCTTTTTGTATACCTATTGCCTATCTGTTTGCCTTCTTTGCAGAAATGTCTATTCGGTTCTTTTGCCCATTTTCAAATTGGGTTATGTGTTTTTTGCTATTGAGTTGTAAGAGTTCCTTATGTTTTTTGGTTATTAACCCTTTATCAAATACATAGCTTGCAAATATTTTCTCCCACTCCACAGGTTGCCTTTTTATTTTGTTGATTGTTTCCTTTGCTATGCAGAAACTTTTTAGTTTGATATAGTCCCACTTGTCTATTTTTGCTTTGGTTTCCTGGGCTTTGGTGTCATACCCAAGAAATCATTGAAGAAACACTTAATGTTAACTTACCTTTGAATCCCTGGAATACATTCAATTTAGTTTTGACGCACTGCCTTTTGTATAGATTGCCAAATTTTATTTTGCTACTATTTTAATTAATATCTTTGCATTTATACTTATGAATGACATCACTTCTTGTTTCCACTTGGGCTCATAGAATGGAATTGTGGAGTAGTCTCTCCTTTTGTATTCTGTGAAAGAATCTGCATGAAATTGGAATGATTTGTTCTTTGAGAGTGTTGTAGAATTCTCCTAGAAAGCCATCTGGGTCTGGTGCTTTCTTTGTGTGAATGAATTTATAAATTTATAAAAGATTTGAGGGATACAATTAATAAGGCTGACTCTATAGAAAATACACACTAAACCTTGTGCCTAACAACTAAATGGGACACATTCTTCTTAAGTGAACATGGAACTTTTATAATATATTACCATGTTTTATGCCAAAAGTAAGACTCGGTCATTTTCAAAGAACTAGCAATATTGAAAAGATTAATGAAATAAATAATATCTAATAAGATGGACACATGCCAGCCCTTTCATAAATGAAAATGCTATAGAAATATCCTAATGTGATGTTAGAGTGTCTCTCTGTGAGTCTAACAATTTTTGCTTTATATTTTGTGAGGCTATTTTGTGAAGTGGGTACGTGTTTAGAATTATTGTGTCTTCCTAGTGAGTTGAGACTTTTATTTAATGACTTTTTATGCCTAATAATCTTTGAATTAATTTTTTCTGTATACATTTACATGCATGAACCACACGTGTTTATTTTCTAGCACAGTTCTAATGTCAAAGAGCTGGCCACACTGGATACAAAAATAGACTTTCATTTGTCAAATATCTGATTATTTTTGACAACTTTTAGAAGTTGGTTGCTCATTTTTATTCCACCTTTTATTTCTTTAAATAGTTCATATAGTAATTTATATTCTGTATCTGATATTCCTACATCAAATAATTAGGTGCTTAAATTTGATTGCTAGCTTGCTTTTGCTGACTCTCCCTCATGGTGATTTACGAGCTCCTATTGGTTGACCTTGATGAATTGGGAACCTGGGGGTGGGGGTGGTGCACTACAGTGAGGATACCTTGCAGTATGCAGGCTTTGCTTTTGCTTCTGCTGAAAGTCAGGGGATACTACTAGCCTGGGAGGATTGTAGACCCCTCAGGGGGCCACTGGCTTAATCTAAGAATCTCGGGCTTGGCTTGTCTAATTACCCTTGACAGTCATGTTCCAGTAAATCTAGAGATAAACAGTACACAAGTATATACAGACATAGTATATCTGATAGTGTATAAGGTAACTATTCTACAGCACTTCATATCCTCCTCGTCCCATCATTCACTCCAGCTACTGATGTCATCATGGATTTCTTCCAAGTTTTGACCAGCTTTGTGCTGTCACAACCTCACGGTGATTCACTCGTTTTGAAGGTTGGGTCAGTTTCCAATATTTTACTCTTTGCACTTTCAATGTCATGAAATAGCTCCAATACTTCTTTTAATGTGAAGTTTTTGCCAGTCTTCATGTATCTCTTGCTTCTTTCCCCAAAATTTATCTAAGAAGTCATGGCATGTGGTACCTACAAGAAGCTGCTTAATTCCTGGGCCTGTGAGGTAGCTGATGTCCATGGGGCTACTTCTGACCTTGGGGGCTGGGAGCAGATGGATAAATGTGTCCTCATCCTTAAGGTGGAGAGCTTAGGTGGGGCTCTAGTCTATCAAGATTATTAAGATTAATGGCCTTATAAGAAGAGAAAGCGAAAGATCTCTATCTCTCTCCTTGTGTGCAAGCACACACACAAGCATGGGAGCGTGAGGGAGATTACTGACACCTACGAAGCAAGAAGAGATGCATCAGAATGAAATCTACCTTGCCAGCACCTTGTTCTTGGACTTCTCAGCCTCCAGAACTGTGAAAAATAAATTTCCGTTTTTTTAAAATCACCCAGTCTGTGATATTTTGTTATGGCATTCCAAGCTAAGACAAGGTGTTTTATTTCTTTGTTAAAAAAAAATCCTATCAAGAGTAGTTTAAACTCCGCTTGCCTTCTTTGCATCATACAACTTAACGATACTGAGCCAGCATCTCTTCTATGGAAAATTGTCATTCCCTTTTCTAAGTATGAATCAGCTTCCAACATTTTATCCTTGAGTTTCAATGTCATGAAATATCTCCAAGAGCTCCTTTAATGTGAATTTTTTTGCTGATGTCACTTCCTCTAGGACACGTTCCTATTTTCATCACAATCCCTTTCCTCATTTATGTGGATAAGTTTGCCTTCACTAAGTCCCTCTGACTGTACATCTATGTAGGTTAAAAGACGACATGTCTATCGTTTAATCATTAGAATCCTACATCTGAAAACTATTAGCTGTGTGATTTGACAAATTACTTATTCTGATTTTTTTGAGTCTTTACATCTTCATTTGTAAAGTGGAGCTAATAACAGCACTTAGCATTGTTTTTGTTTTGTTTTGTTTTTTGTTATTACTCATTAGGCACTTTTACACCAGGTAGGATGCTAAAAATGTTAATATGGTAATGCCTAGGAAACATTACATTTAATATTTCTTTTCTTTATAGATGTTAGTGTTTTCCATATTATTTGGTAAATGTGTATTTTTTAAATTGATGTATATTTTATTTACAATATTGTGTTAATTTCAGGTATGCAGCAAAGTGATTCAGTTATATATATATATTTTTTCAGATTATTTTCCATTATAGGTTATTATAAGATATTGAATGTATTGATAGTTCCCTGTGCTATACAGTAAATCCTTACTGCTTATCTGTTTTATATATAGTAGCTTGTATCTGTTAATCCCAACTTCCTAATTTATTCCTCTGCCCTTGCTTTTCCCATCTGGTAACCATAAGTTTGTTTTCTGTGACCGTGAGCCTGTTTCTGTTTTGTATAGAGATTTTTAAGTTTCCACATGTAAGTGATATTATGTAATATTTGTCATTCTCTGTCTGACTTACTTCACTAAATGTAATATTCTCTAGGTCCATCCATGTTGCTGCAAATGGCAATATTTCATTCATTTTTATGGCTGAGTAATATATTCTTTGGATTTTTTTGGACTTCCCCCAAAGATGGCTTACATGTTTAAAAGACACTCTGCTCGCCTCAGTTGCTATTTACCCATAAGATTAGAACACCATTCAGAAAAGTCATGACCTGCAAATGAATATGAACGGTCCCTTTTCATATGGCTTATTTTTAAAGAATAATTAAAATAATTAGTGGTTAAGTGTACTTGTCTCAATGTTTCTTGTGACCTTTCCACTAAGGTTACTAGAAATGAACCAATGCATACAAGCAAGTCAAAATAATATCACCTAAAAATGGCTATATCCTTGATTTATAAAGCCTCTTGCAACACAATACTTAAACTAAGAAACACCAACTTTTAAAGTCCTGCCGCCAGTTTCTGTAGAGTAATGCTGTCTTACTATAATTTCTATTATTTTAACTTTTTCTTATCTATTTATAATTTATTGAGCAATCCACAAAAATGCTATATTTTTAAAATTTATTTTTAACATTTTGATTGGAGTATAATAGCTTTACAATGGTGTATTAGTTTCTGCTGTATAACAAAGTGAACCAACTATATGTATACATATATACCCATATCCCCTCCCTCTTGAGCTTCCCTCCCACCCTCCCTATCCTACCCCTCTAGGTGGTCACAAAGCACTGAGCTGATCTCCCTGTGCTATGCGGCTGCTTCCCACTAGCTATCTGTTTTACATTTGGTAGTGTATATATGTCCATGCCACTCTCTCACTTCGTCCCAGCTTACACTTCCCACTCCCTGTGGCCTCAAGTCCATTCTCTACGTCTGCATCTTTATTCCTGTCCTGCCCCTAGGTTCTTCAGAACCATTTTTTTTTTAGATTCCATATTTATGCGTTAGCATACGGTATTTGTTTTTCTCTTTCTGACTTGTTTCACAGACTCTAGGTCCATCCACCTCACTACAAATAACTCAATTTCGTTTCTTTTTATGGCTGAGTAATATTCCATTGTATATATGTGCCACGTCTTCTTTATCCATTCATCTGTCGATGGACACTTAAGTTGCTTCCACGTCCTGGCTATTGTAAGTGGAGCTGCAATAAACATTGTGGTACATGACCCTTTTTGAATTATGGTTTCCACAGGGTACATGCCCAGTAGTGGGATGGCTGGGTCATATGGTAGTTCTATTTTTAGTTTTTTAAGGAAACTCCATACTGTTCTCCATAGTGGCTGTATCAATTTACATTCCCACCAACAGTACAAGAGGGTTCCCTCTTCTCCACACCCTCTCCAGCATTTATTGTTTGTAGATTTTTTGATGATGGCCATTCTGACCAGTGTGAGGTGATACCTCATTGTAGTTTTGATTTGCATTTCTCTAATGATTAGTGATGTTGAGCATCCTTTCATGTGTTTGTTGGCAATCTGTATATCTTCTTTGGAGAAATACCTGTTGAGGTCTTCTGCCCATTTTTGGATTGGGTTGTTTGTTTTTTTGATATTGAGCTGCATGAGCTGCTTGTAAATTTTGGAGATTAATCCTTTGTCAGTTGCTTCGTTTGCAAATATTTTCTCCCATTCTGAGGGTTGTCTTTTTGTCTTGTTTATGGTTTCCTTTGCTGTGCAAAAGCTTTTAAGTTTCATTAGGTCCCATGTGTATATTTTTGTTTTTATTTCCATTCGTCTAGGAGGTGGGTCAAAAAGGATCTTGCTGTGATTTATGTCATAGAGTGTTTTGCCTATATTTTCCTCTAAGAGTTTTATAGTGTCTGGCCTTACATTTAGGTCTCTAATCCATTTAGAGTTTATTTTTGTATATGGTGTTAGGGAGTATTCTAATTTCATTCTTTTACATGTAGCTGTCCAGTTTTCCCAGCACTACTTATTGAAGCGGCTGTCTTTTCTCCATTGTATATTCTTGCCTCCTTTATCAAAAATAACGCGACCATATGTGCATCGGCTTATCTCTGGGCTTTCTATCCTGTTCCTTTGATCTATATTTCTGTTTTTATTATTGACTTTATAATATATACTTCCCTAATCAAATACTAATGAAAACTTTAAGTCTCCAAAAATCACATATTCTCTAGAAATTTACTATTTTGATAAACAGTTTATTGTTTGAGCTGCAAAAGGGGAACTGGCATGTATACGTGGGCTTCTTCTTTAACTTAAGCATATGCTAAGAAAAGGAAGCCACATAGGTGTTTCTTCTACATAGAATTGGTTTTAGGATTGTAATGCAAAAGGCCACTTTGAAAAGATTGTTTTCTAACTTTAATCAGACCTTCATCATATTTAGGAAATATGAAAAAAAAAAGATTGTTGCATTAAAAAGTTTGTTTTTTAAATGAATATAAAGCATGGGTTAGTCATTCCTGACAATTTGATGAGATAAGGGAGGTTAAAAAAAAAAACCACACACAATCTAGCTGCTATCACTCTTGACTTAAATCTATAATTTTTCTGTGTTCTGTTTCCATGAAGGTAAGTTTCAGGTGAAGAATAATAACTCTGAATAGAGTTATAACTCTGTGAACAATAATATCTTCCATCTAATCAGAGGTTTCTTTGAATAATTATCTTCTTGGCTAACCTGGAACACTGAGATTATATATTTATAAAATATATTACATATATTATATACATATATAATAGATTATAAATATATATAATCTCAGTGTTCCAGGTTAGCAGTTATAAAAAATATATTTTTAATATAAATATATTATATATATATGTATATAGTGATATATGTAAAATATAGGAAACTTCAATCATTATAATATTTTAGGTAAGGTAGCCATACTGGCTAAAATAAAAGCAATGGAAAATAACATGGGTTAGGAGCCCTCATATATTTCTGATGTGAGTGTTAACTGGCAACCACTTTTGGAAACTGACATTTTCTACCAAAGATGAAAACATGCATGGTCCATGACCCAAAATTTCCACTCCTAGGTACATTCACCACAGAAATGTGTACATGTTCATAAAAGATATGTATTTGAATATTCATAGCAGCATTATTTTTAGTAGCCCTGAACTGGAAACTATGCAAATGCTCATGCCACTGGAATGGATTCATAGCAGTATATTCACTCATCAGCAATAAGGATGAACCATCTGAATGTCATGCAGTCTCATGGATCAGCTTACAAACTCAATGCTGAATAAAAGTCAGACACACAAAAAGTACATACCATATGATTCCATTATATAAAGTACAGTGTAGGCAAAATTAGTCTATCTTGTGAAAAGCCAGAAGAGTTGTTATTCTGGGGGTTAGGGGAGTCATATCTGAACAAAAGCATGAAGGGGCTTCTAATGTGCTTGTTTGTGAGTGCTGCTCACACAGGTGTATACAGTTTGTGAAGCTATATTTAACTGTACACTTCCATGTGTACATTTCTCTCTGTAAATTATAGCTAAATAAAAATGTAGGCCTATAAAATAAAAATAACATGCTTGTGACAAGATAATTTCATTTGCTCACTTCACTTTATACACTGTCTTTATGTTAATTTGAGAATAAACAGCTGTGTACTTAATAACAAGACTATCTTCTTCCTTCCGGAATATTCTTTAAAAATTAACTAGTGATACAGTCGCAAAAATCTAGTTCTTCTACAAAATGGATGGAGTAGTGTTTTCATAGCATTGCAGTAGCATTGTTGTAGTTCTGCCACTTATTTTCCTGATAGGCTTAACTAGGTTAACACACCTGAAGACTGCAAAATAAATATTTTGTACCCCGCTTCAGAAAGGCATTTTATTGCACAAACATTAAAATCTGTTCCTCTAGAAAATATAGCATAGTGAACTGGATTTGCATACTATTGAGGTTTAGGGTCAGAACTTTGCTCTTAAAATAAAAAGTATGTAGAGTCGAAATTACCCCTGAAAATTCTCCGATAATGTGACAGAGCAGAGATTGAATTACAACTCACAACCCTACAAGATAGATGATTTTTCCTCTAACACTATTTTGACCATTTTTTCCTCTGATTTACTATGAGATAAAGGAGGTGGCTTGCATTTAGAGCCATATTACTAAAAAGAAACAAAAATATCAAAATCACATCCATCTCAGAGGCACCTGGAGCTGTAATTACCTGAGCTAACAGTAGATTTATAGTCCCCAAATCAGAGTTCCAGTAGGACACATATTCGTTGTGTAAAATGGCTGGCTAGTTATCCATAATACTTAAATTATTTTCTCTTTCATTCTCTCCCAATCCCCAGATCTGGCCCCTCTGTGGTGCACCCATAGTTGAATTCACAAAAAGTAATCCCAGATATGGAACTCCACTGTACTAAGAAAAGGCCTGAACTTTATAGCCACACAGACCTGGATTAATGGCCTGGTCTGTCACTCACTGTCAATTGATGAAACTTAGTTTACTGATCCGAAAAATGGGAATGATATCTTACATTGTAGTGGTAAACCTGAGAGATAAATGTATATAAACACCTCATGAGTTGTATAGTATCTGGCACATTTGGAGTTCTCAGTAAATTACAACTTTTATTACTGTGGTAGAAGGATATGAAAACAAATAAAAGATATGGAATTAGTATGACATATTCCCAAAACAGAGTTAAAATTAATTACTCTTTTCTAAAACTTTTTGGAAAACAATTTAAAAATTTTAAAATACATACATTTCACCCAACTCAGGGTCCTTGCCATAAAGCTCAAGACCATGTGACACAAGGGGTTTCCTTTCAAGGGCTCATTCTTTTGGAAGACTGACTTTGAAGGCCTTCCAGCACGAGGTGGAGTCTATTTCCCAGCCCCTTGGAGCTGGGTTGGCTTGTGGTGTGCCTGGCAAGAGAAGGCAGTAAAAGGGGCAGAACGCCCCTTCCAAATTTGGGCCTCAAGAGATCACTTGAGCCCCCACTTTGTTTCTGGGTACTCTGCCTTGGTCATGGAACAACCTCTGGCTAGCATGCAGGAGTTGGGAAGACAATGTGAGTCACAGGCCAGTCAGCCTAATTGTGATCCCAGATATACGCATGTGAGAGCCCAAACTAATAAGCAGAGCCAACCTGCAGCTCTATCATGGTCACTCCCAAATGGCCGCACACACGTGAGGGAGACCGGCCCACACTAGGACAGCCCAGCAGAGTCATGAACCAAATAAATGCTTGTTATTTTAAGTCATCACATTTTGGGTGGTTCTTTACTCAACTGTACTTAACTGACACAGACCATACCCTTTTTTTCATCAGTTCTTCAAAATTTTCTTTTAACCCTAAATTATTAGTTGCATTGAGGCTCAGCTACAACTTAGTATTCCTATATATTATGTATTGTTACATAACATAATATATCATGTCTTGTAACAATACATAATATATAGGAATACTATATATTATATTACAATAGCATGTTCAGAGAGCCCACAAGATTCCAATGAGACATTCGTACACACAAACCTGGAGTTGGTTTTATAAACATGCCTCAACGTGCATCAGAACCTTCTACATTTCCTTCTCAGTGGAACTCCTGTAGACCTACAGTGATAAAGCCAATGCTTAGACAGTAATTAACAGTTTGATCTGGTCATTTTCCATCTGTCACATTATAAAAAAAATTATTTAATCAACATATGTACAAGAGATTTTTGTCAAGGTATTGGGGTAGGCACCTTATTATTGATGTATAATTAGGAGACACCTAATTGAGGAGATCAGCTTTAATATCAGCTTAGTCCTGCGAATAATTACGTAGGAGAAGTTACTTTTAATCTTATTTTCAAATTTAAATAGGCACATAGAGTGAAACTTAAATTTGTCTTCTTCCCTCTGCCTCATTCTAAAGGCAATCTCATTGCCAACGCCTATGCATCCTTTCAGAGATACATAATGTATACATAATGTATATATAATGTATATGTATACATAATGTATACATAATGTATATGTATACACAAAACTATATGTATGTATACATAATGTATATATATACACAAAAGTATATGTATGTATATTTATGTGTATAGATGTATACTTGCTCCCCTTCTTGCTCCTTTGCATTTTACAGTTTATCTTGGGAATCACATCATATCAGTATAGACAGATTTTAAGGTGGAACCTTCAACAAGACAAGCCAAGTCAAGGGATACAGAGGTTAATGCTATTGGGTGACTGTGGTGACAAGTCTTCCAGTGTCTGGAAGGCTGTTAAAAACTTCAGATTTTCGATTCAACTTTCAAATTTTTTTATTCCTTTCATTGAAGAAAGAGACAGGGTATGATTTCCAGAAAGTTGGGGGTCATTAGAGATCACTTCTTCCCCTCCGTATAAACCAACACTTAATGAACTTATACTATGTGTTGAGCTCTGCAGGAGTCACTGATTTTAATAAAATTAGCCCCAGAATATGAAAGAGCAGAAAGGATTGAGCTTCAAGTTGAATCAAGTTCCTTTAAGTATATAATTCTTTAAAAAAAAAACCAAAACATTTTATTGCCTTAATGATATTAGCAAGTCTTATGTTTTCTAAGAACGCCTATGTGAGGAATCAATCCACATCCTTAGATTCTAAAGAAGGCAGCTGTGCTATTGAATGTCAAAATGTCTGATCTATAGACCAAAGCCCGGAAGTAATTAGATCATTCAGGAAGTGATGGTGCTGATACAAGCCCTCAGTTCAAAGATCAAAGGCCATGACTACTCAGAAGCAGAGTTACACAACTCAGGACTCTACATCTTTCAGAGTTTTGTTTGTGGCTTGATGACTGCTCTTCTTGAAATTAGCCTTAAAAATAGTTTAATGTACCAAGCCCACACATCTAAATTCCTTTATGCACCCAGGATGGAAAAAAATCAGAGATACAGTTCCTAAATTTTTGAAACAGTTTTCAGTCTATATTACATATTGAAGAAATACAAGTTGTTTGGGTTTTTTATTTGTTGGTTTGTTTTCATTTTACCACCCACTTCAGGTGACACTAGCTAAGTCCTAAAGACATCAAGTCAATAAGATAGTAGCAAGTTATTACAAGAAATTGAATCTGCAGGTCTTTTCTACATAATCAGATTAAATTCCGGGTGCATTTTCTATCATAAAAATTTCAAAGCACTTAAAATCTGGGACAAATTTTTTCAGCAATGTTACAGGAACTAATGTGGGAGGAAGAAAGGGAGGGGAAGGTACAAAAAAGGGAGGGGAAAGAGGAAGAGGGGAGAGGAAAGAAAGGAGAAGGGTGTGGAGGAAGAAGGGGGCAGGATGAGGGCAGGAGGGGAGGGGAGGGGAGAGAGGAAGGAAGGAAGAGAATGAACCAACTTAACTTACTCCCCAAACTTCCTTCCATGAAGAAGCAATTCTGTTAGAGAGAGACTCTTAGATTGCTCTGAGGGCTAGAAAATATTCTTATCTGGACTTTAAATTGGAAGATTACTGTGTATGCTGGTTTTATCACAGATGAAGCAGCAAATTTTCTTAGAACACCGGCAAATGGGCTTCAGAGAATTGTACACTGAAGACACAGTGACTGCTACAAAAATAATGCTTTGGGTTTATTTCTGATTAGATGAGAACCTATAAAACACGGACCGTTTCCAAAGAGAAATCTGAATCAAAAATTCTGTCTGAGGAAACATTGACATGAACATCTGGGAAGGTAGGGGTGGTAAACAGTTCACACTTTTTTCCCCTCTATTATATTTTCTCTTCCTGATAATTTTGGGAATAACATCATGTCCTATATTCCTCCACTTACTGTTAATGCTCTGAACTTTCTGTTCCTGCCTGGCAGGGATCCATCAATCCACAATATTTCCACTATTAAATCTATTTCTCAATATAGGTCACTTGAGTCAAAATTACTCAGTTATGGATAAAATATAACCCTCCACTAGAGGGACATATTTTTATCTCAACATCGAAGAGTTGCCTTCTTAATATTCCCCAGTGTTAATGGAGGTTACACTCATAACTCTTCTGGAAGAGACTATAATTCAGAAATATACTCTCCCCTTGATAATTAGGCATGACTTGTATTAACATAAAACGAGAATTATGTGACTTAGAGGAGGCAAGCTCAGACCCCTTAGTTTAGACTAATGGTGAAAGTTGCAACTTCTCCATATTGTGAGAGTCTCCTCTGAAAGCATACCAGCATCTATGAAAATGCCATCATTACTTCCATAGCTGTTGCCTAGAGCCCAAACAGTGAGAAAAAAGTTAAAAGAAGCTCTATATCAAGTCTGTATGTTGTCAGTGTCACTGAACATCCCTCATCCTTTATTTTAAATAATGGCATATTCTATTTCCTAGTAAGGGAGACTCACTTTGCTATTATACAGTTGACCACAAGTGATAGATTCATTTTCTTAATCATAATCTCTTATTGTTATTTACAGAAGGGCCATGTGAAGATTTTACCCCAAATCCTAATTTAAGTTTAAATCACTATAACTATGAACTATTTTTCACATTTAGCAAGATAAAAATGCAAATTTGGGCATCAATCAGATGCTTAACGAAGACCGTAACACTTAGACAATTCCGATTAAAAACTAAGTCTCTATAATATTGAAAAATCCACTGCATGTTCAAGTGGTACACTGTAGATATTATTTAGGAATTTTTACCTTTAAATCCTCAGGTTTTCCTGTTCATGTGTTACATAATCAAACACAAGGCATATTATCCATATCACCTGTTTTAAAAACTAACGTTAAATACAAGCCCCACCAATTGAGCTCATGGATTTACCAGGCACCTTACAAGAACAGTTCATTCAGATAGAGAAGCTTTTTAAGTAAACTCACATATGGAATTCACCTGGGGGTGGACGATTGGGCTAAATAAGACACCAAACAGAACCCAGAGGCCCTACCATGTATAAAATAAATCAGCTAATGTATTTTACTCCTAGCAAAGTGTACTCACTAATGACTTATTTACTCTTATTTTAGACATACTTTGAACAATTTTAGTTATTTCATTTCCCAGTACAAAGGCTATTGTAAAAGACAAATGATAAAGGGAAGGGGAGCTGGTAAGACACACTTTGAGCAAGAAGTGGTGTCTAACACTGAGGGAAAGGAGAGAATAATATAGCATCTGACACAGGTAATCAGAAGTATAGCTCTGTGGGATCAGGAAGTGCATCTCATGACACCACTGTTGTCCATAGAGTTCAGTAACAGCAAAAAGATCATCCTAAGGTATCTTACACAAAACACAAAATTCTGTTCAAAATACTGTTTAAGTTAGCAGGGAAAGCTATAAATCATTGTATTAATAGAAAGGCTTTCATTCTATGCCTAAGTTTTTGCTGTCACTGTTAAGGTTTTACTCATAGAAGAGATAACTATAATTAGCAACCAAGTTGCCTATGAGGACTCAGACTTTCCAATATCATAGGGTCAACAAGGTTATTGTGTGTGCTTGGATCATGAACTACCAGGAATCTATTTCTTTCAACCCATATTGAGCCCCTATCCCAGGCAAGACACCTGCTAAGGAAGATGCATTGGGAAAGAATGACCTTATTAAAAATACTAGATAAACTTTCTCATCCATTCAACTTAATTAATTCATTAATCCAGTCACTAATTACAGTGGCTCTTAGAAATGTTTTAAACCTATGCCTACATCCTCTTCCTCATCCTATCAAAACACAGCTTTAACGAGGAAAATGGATTACAATGATGATAGCAAACACTTACCTAGCACTAGGTAAGTTTCAGGCACTGTTTTAAGCCCTCTATATATTGCTGCATTTAGTCCTTACACCTTCCTGAGAAATAGGAAAAATTATCACTCTTATTTCAGAGATGAGGAAATAAACAGAGAGATTAGGAAATTTTCTCAGGATCTCACAGTTAGTAAGTAGCGGAACCAGGTTTCAAATGCCAAAGTCGCTCACAGGGAGGAGATAATCAGCATAACCATGAATAAGGATTTTTAAAGAACATTAACGATATATTTTAAGTATCATGAATGCCAATTATCCTAGATCTGGAACTATCAATGTGGTATACCTAAGTTTAAATAAATGTATAAAACTCTCCAAAATTTGTCATAGTTTGTTCCAAGGTATTGGCTTTGCCTAGAACCAGTTCAAATGCAAACTGCCTCAGTGGGCCTGAATGTCAGAAATATCAGATAGCCTTATATGCAATGGCCTAATAATATTTTCTGTTAAATCTAGTTTATTATGCAATATTCAACTTTTACCATCAATAATGGATCATGAGAATTAAAATTTCAAATAAATAGAAAAATACAAACCATACAAATGAAAACAAATAATAAATGCTAGAGAGGGTGTGGAGAAAAAGGAACTCTCCTAAAATGTTGTTGGGAATGTAAACTGGTACAGCCACTATGGAGAACAGTATGGAGGTTCCTTAAAAAAACAAAAAATAGAGCTACCGTATGATCCTGCGATCCCACTTCTAGGCATATATCCAGGTAAAACCATAACTTGAAAAGATACATGCACACCAATGTTCATAGCAGCACTATTTACAATAGCCAAGACATGGAAGCAACCTAAGTGTCCATCGACAGATGAGTGGCTAAAGAGGATATGGTATATATATACAATGGGGTATTACTCAGCCATAGAAAAGAATGAAATAATGCCATTTGCAGCCACATGGATGGATCTAGAGATTATCATACTAAGTGAGGTAAGGCAGACAAAGACAAATATCATACGATATTGCTTATATGTGTAATCAAAAAAGAATGATACAAATGAACTTATTTACAAAACAGAAACGGACTCACAGACGTAGAAAACAAACTTAAGGTTGCCAAAGGGGAAAGGTGTTGGGGGGAGGGATAAATTAGGAGGTTGGGATTAACATACACACTCTACTATACATAAAATAGATAACAAACAAGGACCTACTATATAGCATTGGGAATTATATTCAATATTTTATAATAACCCATAAGGGAAAAGAACCTGAAAAAGACTATGTACATACACACACCTATACATATAACTGAATCGCTGTGCTGTACACCTGAAACTAACACAATACTGTAAATCAACTATACTTCAATAAAAAAGTAATGAAAACAACTGTATGCATGAGAAAAGGGTCTTTCTCAAATTAATGTTAGAAACACTGGATTCTTTTGGTTGCACATGGCAGAAACCTATATCAAACTGGTTTTAGGCAAAAGGAGGTGTGCAGGACATGTTTCATTCACTCATGACACTGCAAAGTCACAGGTTCAGCTGACTGCAGCAGCACGAACACTGTCCCTAGGGCTCTGTTGTACTTAGCTTTTAATTCTTCTACCATGGTGAGGGCTGCATTCTCAGGCTTTTCCAACAAGGCTCAAAAAGCTGCAAGTCACTCCAACACTAACTTACATCACTGAGTTGCTAAATCTCAGGTAAGTTTCTAATTGGCCTGGCTTGGATCAAGAGCCTCTCTTGATCTAATCACTGCAGCATAGGGATCAAACATTCCAACTGGGCCTGCCTGCCTGCCTGTACCTTCAGGGGATTCACTGCCTTACTAGGACCCCCATTGACTGGGAAAAGGGCAGTTGCTCAAAGGAAAAATAGGATGTTTTGTTACCTGAAGAAAGGGGAAGATATTCTGGACAGGCAGAAACAACATTTGACTGCTACTGTCTGGATGCACATCCCTCCCCGAAAAAAGCTCACATTGCATGAAGGTAACAACTGCTTTGTACAGAGGATGAATCAGGTGTCAAGCACTGTGCTAAGCATTTCACATGACTCATTTCATTTAATCCTTATAATAATCTTGAGGGAGACACTACTGTCATTATTTCCAGGAATGATACACAGTGATGCACCATTTTATCTACACCAGCTATTCATACCAGGACTCTTTAATTGCCCTATGCCCCTTTCAATTAATTGGTTCCCATGCACTCCAGCTGATCTATTTTGAATGACCAATCTTGGTTATTTCCAACACTTCTATAAGGCAACTGAGGCTCACAGAGTCTCATAATTCAAGAAGTACAAACCCACTAGTAGGTACTCAGTAAATGTTATTATTAGCGTTAATTACATCAGAGCATAAACATGACAAACACAAGGTCATTATATTTTAATTGTTTAAGAGCTTCACTGAGATATGCTTTACATTTCATAAAATGCACCCATTTTAACTTGTCACAGTCTGACAAGTTTTGCCCAAATACACAGCCTTGTAACTACCATCTACCTAAGACAGAGAACATTTCTCCCATTTCAGTAAGCTTACCCCTTTGAAATCACTTCTCTCCCCTCACGCCTGGCAACTGCCAATGTGCGTTGTCACTGTAATTTTGCCTTTTCTAGAATAGCATATGAATGGAATCATAAAGTATATAATCTTCTGTACCTAAGTTGTATTATTCAGCATAATGATTTTGAGAATCATCTATATCATTGCATGTATCAATAGGTTGCTCCTTTTTACTGTGGAATAGTATTCCATTGTTTGGATACATCACATTTTGTTTATCCATTCACCAGGTGATGGAAATTTTGCTTTACTCTAGTTTTTTGATATTATACATAATGCTGCTATGAAATCCTAGGATAGACCTATGTTTCATTTTTCATGGGTAAATACCTAGGAAAAGAGTTGATGGATCATTAAAACAAGTGAATATTTAACTTTATAGGAAACTGCCAACCTGTTTTCAGAATGGCTGTGACATGTTTATATTTCCATAAGCAATGAATTAGAGTTCCATTGGCTTCAGTCTTGCCAAGATTTAGTCATCATTAGTCTTCCAAATTTTAGCCATTCTAGTGGGTATCAAGTGATTGTTCTTTGAGAATTTAATTTTCATTTCCCTGATGACCAGTGATATGGAGCATGTACAATGTCTTTATTGGTCATCATGTATCTTCCTCAGTGAAGTGTCTGTTCAAATTTTTGCCCATTTATTATTGGGTTCCATGTTTTCTAAGTTCTTTACATATTCTGAACACAAGTCCTTAGTCAGATATATGGCTTTGCAAATATTTTCTACTAATCAATTACCTTTCTATTTTTTAACAGAGACTTTCAAAGAGAAATTGTTTCAAACTTTGATGAAGTCCAATTTATCAATTTTTTCTTCTGTGGTTCATGCTTATAGTGTCATACTTAAGAAATCTTGGGTTAAACCAAGAATGCAAAGATTTTTTTCCTGTTTTTGTCCTGAATTTTTATGGTTTTAGGTCTTACATTTAGATTTATGATTCATTTCCATTCAATTTGAGAATGGCATAAAATAAGAGTTGAGATTTTCCCCCATACAGATATCCAGCTATATTACTTTTCTATGGTTATAGGGAATTGACACAAGATTACTGGTTTAAAACAACACCAATTTATTACCTTACAGTTCTTTATGTTAGAAGTACAGTGTAGATCTCACTGAGTCAAGATCAAGTTGTCAGCAGGGCTGTGTTCCTTTCTGGGGGCTCTAGGGGAGAATTCACATCCTTGTCCTTTCTAGCTTATAAAGGTTGCACACATTCTTTGGCTCATGGCCGTCTTCCTTCATGGTTTCTTTAAAACCAGCAGCATTGGACCCAGTGTTTCTCACCTTGCCATCTCTCTGGTTCTCTTTTGCCTCCTTCTTCCTCCTTTAAGGATCCTTATGATTATACTGGGCTCAGCTTGATAATTCAGTATAATCTTCCTATGTTATGGTTAACAAAGTTAATTCCATTGCAACCTTAATTTCTCTTTGCCATGTAGCCAAACATATTCACAGGTTTTGGGGATTAGGATGCAGGCATTCTGGGAGGCATTATTTGCCCACCACATCAACTATACCAGGACCATTTGCTGAAAAGACTCTCCTTTCCCCCATTGAATGAACTTGGCAACTTTGTTGAAAATCAGTTGACCATGGATGTGTGGATCTATTCCTTTTCTCTACTCTGTTCCGCTGATCGATTTGTCTATCTTTTAAACGTGACCATGATATGTCTTGTTCATGATAGATTTCTACTAAGATTGATATTAAGTTTTGAAATCAGGTAGTACAACTCCTTCAACGTTACCCTTTTTCAAAGTTACTTGGGCAATTTCAGGCCCTTTGTATTTCCATATAAATTTAGAAACAGCTTGTCACTTTCTACAAAAATCCTGACAGAATTTTGGTGGGAATTGCAATGAATCTATATATCAACTGGAGAATTGACATCTTAATAATATTTTGTCTTCAATCTGTGAACATATTATCTCTCTCCATTTATTTAGGTCTTCTTTAATTTATCTCAGTACTGTTTTGTAGTATTTAGTATACAGGTCCCACATATCAATCTTTGTTCAATTTATTCCTAAGTACTCTGCTTATTTCAGGTGTCATTGTAAATTCAATTGTACTTTTAATTTCATTTTCTAACAATTCATTACTGTTGTTTGAAATACAGTTCACTTTGTATATTGACCTCATGCGCCATGAAGTTACTAAACTTACTTGTTCTAACAGCTTTTAAAATATATTTCTTAGAATTTTACATACATGATAATGTCATCTGAAAATAAAGATAGTTTTCTTTCTTCCTTTCCATGGATGCCTTCTGTTTCTTTTTCTTATCTTGTTGCACTGATTTGGACCTCCAGTATAATATTGAGTAGAAGTGGTGAAAGCAGACATTCTTCACTCATAGCAGACCTTAGGCAAAGCATGCTTAATATTTTTCTAAGTATGATGTACTGTGAATTTATTGTAACTGCTCTTTACCAAGTTAAGAAAGTTTTTTTTTCTAATGCTGGTTTTATGAGAATTTCTATCATGAATGGGTGTTAAATTTTTTTCAAATATTTTTTCTATGACTATTGAGATGATCAAACAGTTTTTCTACTTTATTCCATTAATATAAGTTACATTGATTGATACCGAATGTTAAACAAATCTTGGATTCCTGGCATTAAACTTTCTCGTTTGGAATGAACTATTCTTTTTATATAGTGCTGAACTTGATTTGCTAATATAACATTAAGGATTTTTGCATCTATATTCATGATAGATGGTCTGTAGTTTTCTTGAGATATCTTAATCTGGTATTGGTGTCAATGCAATACTGGCTCCATAAAATGTATTGGGAAGCGGACTCTTCTATTTTCTGAAAGAATTTATGAAAGATTGGTATACTTTATCAAATGTTTGATAAATTTCACTAGTGAAGCCAGATGGTCCTACTTTTTTCTTTCCTGGAGCTTTTTAAAATTATGAATTTAATGTCTTTAATGTACATACGGCTATTTCCTCTTGAGGCTGATTTAGCAAATTGTGCTTTTCAAGGTGTTTGTCCATTTCATCTAAAGTGTCAAAATTAATGGCATAAAATTGTTCATGATATTCTCTTTCTTGATTTCTCCTTTTATTTTTATTATTTCATCATTGGGACTTGTTTTATAGCCCTGTATTAGTGTTTCTTTGTGAGTGTTCCACGTGTTCATAAAAAGAATGTATATTCTGCTGTTTAGGTATGACTATTTTATAAATGTCAGTTTGGTCAAGTTGATTCCTTACTGTTGTATATCCTTACTGTTGTTCTCTTTATTCTATCAATTACTGAGGGGAATATTGAAACTTTTAACTATACTTGCTACTAACTGTTAAATTGTCTATTTCTTCAGTTCTGTCATTTCTTGCTTTATTAGGTATACAGAATCTATAACTGTTTCATCTTCCTGTTGTATTGATCTTTTTAGGATCAAATATCTCTCCTTGTCTCTATTACTCCTGGTCTTAAAGTCTAATTTATATGATATTAGTATATCCATCCCCTTCTTCTTATGCTTACTATTTGAATACTGTATCATTTACCATCATTTTACTTCCAATTTATTTATGTACCATATATATCTCTTGTAGATAGAATATGGTTGGACCTTTTTTCTTTAATCTAATGCAACAAGCTATGCCTTTTAATTAGAATAGGTAATCTATTTATATCAATGTGATTGTTGTATAGCAGTATTTTAATCTGCCATTGTACTATGTACTTCCCATTTGTCTCATCTCCTTTTTGTTCCTCTCTTCTTTCTTTCCTATCTTCTTTGGTTTTCTGAAAATATTTTTGTAAGTCATTTTAATCCCTATTAACTTTCGACTATATTTCTTTGCATTATTTTTTATTGGTTGCTTAGGAATAACAACATGCATTGTTAACTCATGATAATCTACTTATATTTAATATTGAATTATGACTTTTTAAAATAATCAGAATCTTGAAACAGTATAATTCCATTTACCCACCCTCCTCTGTGCCATTGTTGTCATATATCTTAATACATCTTATACATCTACAC